>NC_142868.1:86037727-86347500 GCF_051225735.1 Oryctolagus cuniculus | reverse complement strand
GAGAAGGGGCTGCTGCTGAATACATGTGGTTTGGGGTAGGTTACATTTTCTTGCAGATTATTGGACTGAAGGTACCTACTCATTGGGGGCTGTTGGTCAGAGGCCAACCTCAGTTTTTTCCATGTACACCTCTCTCCACGTGGCTACTTACTCCATCAAAACCACCGAGAGAGAGAGAGAGAGAGAGAGAGAGAGAGAGAGAGAGAGAGAAAGTCAATAGGGAGACTCTAGTGACAAGGCAAATCTCAGCCTTCTGTCCATCACAGAAGTGATACCCATCAGCTCTGCCACATTCCATTGCTAGAGGTAAGTCCCAGGTCTGGCCGGTACTCAACAGGGGGTATTATACAAGGTGAGTCTACCAAAAGGTGGAATGGGTAGGGACCATCTTAGACTGTCTCTGACATAGCCCCTCTATCCTCAGACAGCAGCATCCCCCATATGGCTGCAAAATGACCTAAATCACCACAGAGAAGGGGAACTGAGAGTGATGGAAGCATTTGAATTGTGAATTCACACATTTCATATTTACAGCAAACAAAGAGGAATATGCAGGTGAGGAAAGCATTACATTTTATTTCAAAGAAATGTATGCTGAGAAGAATTCAGTAAGATGAATGGTGGAACTGGACATCAAGTCATGAAAGAAGTGAAACAAATATATGAACATACCTAATATCAGTGGCTGTATATGTATTCTCATTTAATTATTAAAACTTACATTTCATAATCCTTCTTCAATGTCACAAAATGCTTTCTGTTTTTCTGAGCTATAAGGAAACTCATTTGCATAAAAACACTGGTAATAAGAAGATAACATAAATGATGTCTCTTTTCTTTTTTTTTTTTTTAAATTTATTTGACAGATAGAGGTACACAGTGAGAGAGAGACAGAGAGAAAGGTCTTCCTTCCATTGGTTCACTCCCCAAATGGCCGCTACAGCCAGTGCGCTGCGCCGATCCGAAGCCAGGAGCCAGGTGCTTCCTCCTGGTCTCCCATATGGGTGCAGGACCCAAGCACTTGGGCCATCCTCCACTGCCTTCTAGGGCCACAGCAAAGAGTTGGACTGGAAGAGGAGCAACCCGGACTAGTACCTGGCGCCCATATAGGATGCCAGTGCAGCAGGTGGAGGATTAACCAAGTGAGCCACAGCGCCAGCCCCTATGTCTCTTTTCTCACTCATTATTTCTACCACTCTCTTCCTAGTATGTCACAATCATCAAAAAATTAAAATAATTTTAAAATTAATTTTATTTATTTGAAGATCAGAGAAATGGAAAGAGGAAAACAGCAAGAGAGAGAGAAAGAGAGAGAGAGAGAGATCAATCTTCCATCAATTGGTTCACTCCCCAAATGGCCACAATAGCCTGAGCTGGGCAAGGCCTAAGTAATGAGCCCAGAACTCCATCCAAGTTTCCTATGGGGGTGAAAGAATCTCAAACAGATGGATTGACTTCCACTGCTTTCCAAGGTGCATTAATGGAGTGGTGGGTTAGAAGTGGAGCTGCCCTCTGCTATGGCCTGGGATAGCAGTAGAAGATGGCCCAAGTCCTTGGGCCCCTGCACCCACATAGGAGACCCAGAGGAAGCTCCTGGATCCTGGCTTCGAATCAGTGCAGCTCTGGCCATTGTGGCCATCTGGGGAGTGAACCAGCAGATGGAAGACCTCTCTCTCTGTAACTCTGTCTTTCAAATAAATAAAATAAATCTTAAAAAAAAAAAGTGGAACTGCCAGGACTTGAATCATCACTCCAATATGGAATGCTGGCACTGTAATCTGCTGCACTATTATTCTGGTGGGTAAATAAATTTAACCAAAGTGCAAGAAACTTTTCAAAAATCATATATGTGTATGTTCATCAAAAATCAATAAGAAAGACAACTCAGAGAAAAGGAAAAATAAACTAGGAAAAAATATAATAAAAATTCATGTAAAAATAAATGTATTTTGGTCAAGAAATACTTTAAAAGATATTCAGTCTCATTAATATTTAGGGATATAATATAAATGAGCAGAGGCAAATGGTTTTGACCATAATTTTGCAAATATACTTATGAGGTACAGTATTGGCAAGTGTGGGAGAAAAGTGCTACTCTTCTATACTGTGGAAAACAATTTGGCAAGGTTTATCAGATTTTAAATGTGCAAACCAAATTGACATGGCTATTTTACTTCCTGAAATCTATCCTAATGACATGATTACACACACACACACACACACACACACAGGTGTTTTACTGCAGTATTGCTTCTTAAAGTAAAAATCTGAAAATCATCTAACTGGTCTTCAATAATAAATTATTAAGTAAATTACAAGTATAAGTAAAAATGCAATGCTGCATTTAAACAGAGTGAAACAGCAATACGTATATATGTTTATGTGCATATACCTATGGTTTAAAGGAACCTTTGCAAAATATGTGAATAGTGAAACAAAAAAACTATGAGGTCACATAATACGTACAGCGTACTACTATTTATTTAAAAACTAAATTATATGTTTGTGTATATGTATAATGTATATACTTAGTTAAAAATACATGCACATATATAGTAAAGGCAAAGAGAGAAAGATGCTGGATGTTTATATGGTGAATTATGTTAATGTAGTTGATTCTGGGACAGCTGGGGAGACCAGAGGGCAGGATGAACTCAAGCTATAATTCATTGTTCTGTATGTATCTGAGTGCTTGAATTTTTAACAGATACTCACGTGTTACAGGTAGTACTTAACAAAAGGAAATTGTGTTTGAAAAATAATTTGATAGCAACCTGAGATAGCACTGAAACACTGGTTCTTTTCAGATGAACAGGCAGGTCTGTGCCTCCCAGGTGGAATAAACCCATCTTTTCCCCTCTTCCTGACCTGCTTAATTAGGATGGGTGGAGATGGCCTGTGGAAGGGTGTCTGCTCTCCACCTGTGTCCCGTAGTAGGAATTATTGTTTGTAGGCACCAACAAGGAGAGTGGAACTGAATCCTAAGAGGTCCATGATGCGGGAGCTATATGATTTATTATTCAGTTAAAACCTCTAAAGAGGGAAATAAGACCTCGTTGTCAACTCTGATTTATATTCTCTCATTTCGCAATTCAATGAGTAAGTCAGGTGGGCATTGCCGAAAACTGGTTATGGATTTCGCCCAAAGATGTATAATTGTATTTATATTCAAAGTTTCAGTTTCATTCGCTTCATCTGATTTTATTTTTAGCCTCTTTCTCTTATTTAATTTTTATTTATGTATTTTCTTCTCTCAGACCAGAATGACAGGCAGTAGCTGCTTAATATTTAAGCTATTTTTCATGCATCCCTTTGGTTCAGTCCCGGGCCTCTCCTGTACTGCTTGCTTAGAAATAGGTGAGCTGTCTGCAATTCCCACTCCCTCGTGAGCGCCACATCCATGTTGAGCTCCGAGTCAGGGTCATGAAGAAGATGAAGCTTTATTCTCTACATGTGGAAGCAAGATAAATAAAGGGTAGAACCTGTTTGGCTTTGCTTGTAGTTGAGGCTCTTTAAGAAGTGTGATGATTAAGACTTCTGTTTAACTATGCTGGGTTTAGGAAACACAAGGCTCCTCAACTTCCACACCCCCAGTGAGGTACTACATTTTTTGAAAGGGGCATCGGTGATAGGATCTGGGTCTGAATAGTGAGAATTTAGAAGGGCACATTGATAAAAGTCTGAACATTTATTTCTTCTGAAAATTAGGTCTCAGAAAGCTGTATTTAACCATGAAAATATCTATTTTCTTCCTTTAAAACAAATGCATTTATATATATGAATTTATATTATATAATGAATTGTTATAAATAAAATGAATTTTTATATATAACATGAATATATATATATGTATATAAAAATTCAGTTTACCTTGAAAGAGACATAGAGGGAGATGGAGAGAGAAAAATATCCCATCTGCTGGTTCACTCCACACATGTTCACAACATCTGGGGCTGGGTCAAGCTGAAGCCAAGAGCCAAGAATTCAATTAGGTTTCCCACAGGGATGGCCAGGGCCACTTGAACCATCATCTGATGCCTTCCAAAAAGCCAGAATCAGGAGTGGAGCAGGACTTGAACTCAGAGACTCCGATATGGGATGCCAGTGTCCCAAACAGCGTCTTCATTGCTGCATCAAATGTCCACAGCACATATTCAAATTCTTTAACCAGTAATTACATTATGTAAATCTCAAAAAGAGAGAAAACAAAATGTGACAAAAGCATTAGGTACTTAGGTAGTCATCAGGCAATATTTTTCAAAGAAAAAAGTGAAAACCTTTAGACTCCAATAGTAGGATGATGATTACATCAATGTTTACATTCAATCTTACACAGCTACATAAAGATGAAAATGAGTGGTAATGAACATGATTTAGCAATGTGAAAAATACTTATACTATCTGTAAGAAAAATGTAAATTAGTACACATGTTGTGGGGGAAAGCAATGCAAAAAATATGTGAGGAAGCTAGAACAAGAATTTAAATAATATGTTAAAAGGAGAAAGAGATAAAATCAGAATCCTTTTCAAATTTTTACAGTATGCCTGTAATTCTATGATCCAACAAGATAAATTCTTTAAATATAAAAGAAGCTTTTAAATAAATAGAAAGCTGGAGTAAGTATTGTATATCCTTATACCTTATATAATTTCTGTAACCTCTTATTCCCAGTCTCCTAGCCCTTACCCCTGTATGTACACACACACACACACACACACACTACATGAAACACACCTATGTTACACACAAATATTCCTCAAAAAAAGATGACAGGTGCTCCAGGTACTCAAGTACATTTCCAGTTGCTGCGTGTATTACTACCACATTAATGTCACAAGGGGAGATCTTATTCTTCCATATCCCTTTCTTCAGAGAGCAATTATTTCTCCCGTGGTCACTTTTCCTGGCAAAATCCAGTTTTATAGCCATCTGAAGTAGCACTATCAATAAACATTTATGTTCCATATAAATAATAGGATAGAACAATCCTAGATATTTTCTTACTAGGAGATCTTTAATAATCTTTCAAGAAGCAGGAGATTGGTTCATTTTTTCAAGGTTTATTTAACGCCCCCAACAGGTGATCCCTTGCCCTCTTAAGTGTTCAGAGAGGAAAAAGCTATGTTCACATACATAGGTTTACCATGACCTATTTTTAAAAATATTTATTTTCATTTATTTGAAAGGCAGAGATACAGAGAGAGGTAGGGGAGAGAGAGAGACAGAAACAGTGAGCACGTGAGAGATCTCCCAGCTGTTGGCTTATTTCTTAAATGGCCACAATGAGCATGGCTGTACCAAGCCAACACCAGGATCCTGGAGCTTCCTCTGGGACTCCCATATGGATGCAGGGACCCAAGCACTTGGGCCCTCTTCTGTTTTTCTTAGGTGCTTTAGCAGGGAGCTGGATTGGAAATGGAACAACTGGGTCTCCAAGCGGTGCCCATGAGATGCCAGCGTCACAGGCTGCAGCTTAACTTGCTTCACTAAAACGCTGGCCCCTGCAATTATCCATCTTAGTCTGTTAACACCATTAAGACAAAATACCTAGGACTGAGCCATTTGTAAATAATAGAAATATATTTCTCACAGTTTTGGGGCTTGAAGTCCAAGACCAAGGCAGCAGCATGTTCAGTGTCCAGTGAGTCTGCTTTCTGCTGTAGAGCTGGTGCCTTGTGCTCTCTCTGCAGAGGCAGCAAACGCTGTGTCTTCACATGGCAGAGAGGTGACAGGGTAAAACAGGAATAAGCAAATTCCCTCCATCCTTTATGCAGGGCGTTAATCCACCCATGAAGGCAGAGCACTCATGATTTAATTGCTTCTCAAAATGTTCCACCTGTTAACACTTACCACAATGAGGATTAAGGTAGAACATGGATTGTGGAAGGGACACATATATTCATAGGAACACTTCAAAAATATGTATACTAATGTGAACACATGTGCGCGCGCACACACACACACACACACACTCCTCAGAGTTTTCTGAATTATTTGAATGACTTTCTGAATGACTAAGGGTGCTCTGGAGGCTCTATCTAGTTTGCTGTTTGTTTAGAACAGACTTTATTTTTCAGACCTTATTGTTAGAGCACCTTACTTTTAACAGCAGTTTGATATTCACAGCAGAGTTGAGCACCATGCACAGAGACCCCCTATGAACCCACACCAACACCTATGCATAGCTTCCTCCACTCTTACCATCCTCTACCTCACTGTTGTTTAGGCAACTGCTGAATCTCTACAGGCACATCATTACAACCCAGAGTCTATGGTTTACGTCTTAGTCCATTCAGGCTGCTGTAACAAAATATCACAAACCAGGGGCTTATGAAGAATAGAAATTTATTGGAAGCTGAGCAATCCAAGAATTTACATTAGGATCGACTTTTACTGGTACACAATCTGTGCATTCGGACCAGTTGATAATGACAAGTGTCTGCTGCTGTACTGTTGTACAAAGTAGTTGTACTATCATAGGGAGTAGTCTCATTGCCCTCTGCCTCCTACTATTTATCCTTCTTCTATAATGCCCCCAAACATCGATCTTTTTACTCTTCATATTTTTGTGTTCTCCAGATCATGCAGTCGTATTATGCACCAGGTAGCCTTTCCAGATGAGCATACATCACTTAGTAATATATATATATATATAGAGAGAGAGAGAGAGAAAGGCAGAGTGGACAGTGAGAGAGAGAGACAGAGAGAAAGGTCTTCCTTTTGCCGTGGGTTCACCCACCAATGGCCGCTGCGGCCGGCGCGCTCAGGCCAGGGTATCCCGCTGATCCGAAGCTAGGAGCCAGGTACTTCTCCTGGTCTCCCATGCGGGTGCAGGGCCCAAGCACTTGGGACATCCTCCACTGCAGTCTCAGGCCAGAGCAGAGAGCTGGCCTGGAAGAGGGATAACCGGGACAGAATCTGTTGCCCCGACCAGGACTAGAACCCTGGGGTGCCGGCACCGCAGGTGGAGGATTAGCCTAGTGAGCTGCGGCGCTGGCCTAGTAATATATATTTAATTCTCCTCCATGTCCTTCCATGGAATGATGTTCCATTCATTTTTTATAATGAAAAATATCCCATTGTCAGGACATAGCACAGTTTATTTATCCAGCCACCTACTGAGGGACATTTTGGTTGCATCCATATTTTGGCAATTATGAATTAAGCAGCTATAAGGATCCTTATGAAGATCTTATGTAGATATAAGTTTTCAACATCTTTTTTTTTGTAAATACTAAGAAGTATGATTGCTGGATACTATGTTAAGAGTGTGTTTAGTTTTGCAAGAAACAGCCAAAAGAGCGTCCATTGTTGTTGTACCATATTGCATTCTCACCAGCAATGAATCAGAGTTCTTCTTGTTCCCCATCCTCACCAACATTTGGCATTATCAGTGTTCTAGATTTTGGCCATTCTAACAGGTACACAGAGGTATCTCACTATTATTTTAATTTACATTTCCCTCATGACATACCATATAGAGTATGCACTTTTTTTTTACTTGACAGGTAGAGTTAGACAGTGAGAGAGACAGAGAGAAAGGTCTTCCTTTTGTTGGTTCACCCCCCAAATGGCCGCTACAGCCTTCACACTGCGCTGATCCGAAGCCAGGAGCCAGGTGCTTCCTCCTGGTCTCCCATGTAGGTACAGGCGCCCAAGCATTTGAGCCATCCTCCACTGCCTTCCTGGGCCACAGCAAAGAGCTGAACTGGAAGAGGAGCAACCGGGACTAGAACCCAGAGTCCATATGGGATGCTGGCGCCACAGGAGAAGGATTAACCTAGTGAGCCACAGCGCCAGCCCCAGAGTATACTTTTTAAAAGCATATTTCTTTGGTGAAGTAATTTTTTAAGACATTTTATCTCTGTACACAAAGTGACATCTCCACATACTGACTTGTTTTTGCTTAAAAGTTGACCCTTATATCTGATATTTCCTTTTGGTTGTTTAATGTCATTGACAAAATCTTCAGGACAAAGTTAAAGAGAGATAGTGAGAAGAGGAAGACTTGTCCAGCTCTACTCCCAGGGAAAAAGTTTTCAATGTTTTGTGGTAATTGTGCTTTTTTATAGCCTCATTGTAAATAATATTAATCATAATAAGGAAAATGCTATTTTTTACTATGCTGTGAGCAGTTTTTTATAACTAGATATTGAATTTTATGAAATACTTTTTAACATTTAATCTAAATGATTGTGTGATTTTCTTCTTGTATTTTCCACCCACATGAATGTTTTGCATTATTTATTTTGAATGTTAACCACCTTTGCATCTTTTGGTATATGCTGCCTTCTATTAATCTTTCAAAATGCTTTGTATTTGGTTTAACCATAATATTTTGCTTAAAAATTAAAATAAAATAATAAATCTAAACAAAAAAATCTTTGGCCCAATTTTTGATCGGGTTATTTGCCTTCTAATTGTTGAATTTTAAGAGTTCTTTGTGTTTTTGTATAGAAGCCCATTATCAGATATGTCTTTTGAAATATTTTCTCCCAGTCTATAGCTTGTCTTTTTATTCTCCCGACAGTGTCTTTTACAGAGCTGGTATTTTTAATTTTAACTAATCTCAGCTCATCATTCCTTCTTTAATGGATTATGCTCTCTATGTTTATCTAAAAAGTCTTCAACAAACCCAAGGTCATTTAGACTTTCTCCTGTGTTATCGCTAATAACTTAAAGATGTTTGGTTTATGTTCAGGTCTGTGCTGCATGTTGACTGACCTGTTGTTGGGGTGTAATGTTTGTGTTTACATTCCCCTGTTTTTGGCATGGGATATCCAGTTTCCCAGCACCATTTGTTGATAATGCTATGTGTTCTCATGTTCTGTCTTTGTTCTTTGTCAAAGATTACTGAACCATGACTATGTGTGTGCATTTCTTTCGGTGCTCGCTGTTCTGTACCTTGTCTATTCTTTCACAAATACTGTACTGTCTTCACTACAAGTCTTAAATTTAACAATGTCAGTTCTTACACTTCATTCTTTTCCTTGAATATTGTGTTGGCTATTGTGGAGTTTTTGCCACTCCATACAAACTTTAGAGCATCCATAAAATAGCTTTGCTGGGGGCTGGCGCTGTTGCGTAGTGGGTAAAGCTGCCACCTGCAGTGCCAGCAAACCATATGGGCACCGGTTTGAGTCCCAGCTGCTCCACTTCAAATCCAGGCCTCTACTGTGGCCTGGGAAAGCAGCAGAAGATGGCACAAGTCCTTGGGCCCCTGCACATGTGTGGGAGACCCAGAAGAAGCTCCTGGCTCCTGGTTTTGGATTGGTGCAGCTCCGGCCATTGTGACCAACTCTGCCTCTCTCTGTCTCTTCTTTTTTCTCTGTGTAACTGTTACTTTCAAGTAAAATAAATAAATCTTAAAAAAATAGCTCTGTTGTATTTCCATTGGGATTTCTTTGAATCTGTAGTTCAAATCGGGAAGAACTACATCTTGCAAATATCTTAATATTTCATTCCATGAACATAGAATGCATTTCCATTTATTTAAGTCTTTCTTATCTCTATTTACAAAGTCTATTTAAGGTACACAAAATTTTTTATACCTATTTATAGTGAAATGTCTACTACATTCAAGAAAACAAAAATCTCTGTTATATCACATGGCTTCCTTTTCTGTGTGTATGGAAACATCAACTAAAAAATACAAATACACACTATCCAATAAAATATCATCAGCTAGCATTCTCATGCTATGATTTAAACTTATTTGCCCTACGTAAGTGCGACTTTGCACATTTTAACCTAGACCTCTTTTTTCCTTTTCTCCCCACTCTACTAAGTGTTTCTTTATATTCAACTGTTTTGAACAAGTGAAATCATGCAATATTTTCATTTCTGTATATTCTTTATTTCTCTTTATCCTTGAGAATTAAGGTTGCTTAACATAAGCAAATCAATCAGTGTGATATATCATATTAACAAAATGAAAGATAAAATTCCTGATCATCACAGGAGATGTTCAAAAAGCATTTAACAAAATTTAATTTTTTGTTAAATCCTCTCAACAATTTAGATATAGACATTAATTTCTGCAACAAAATAAACACCTTTTATGAAAAACCTACAACTGACATCATTATCAGTGCAGACAAACTGAAAGCTTTCCTTCTAAGATAAGAATGTACAAGATAAGAATGTACACTCTGACTACTTCAATTCAGTATAGTTCTAGATATACTAGAAAGATCAATGAGACAACAAGAAGAAATGAAAGGCACACAAATAAGAAACAAGTAAAATCACCCCTATTTCCTATTAATATTTAAATCTTCTTAGATTTCTCTCATCAGAAGGCTATATAGATTTCCTGATATGAATCTTGTGTGTATTTTGCTATACTTACCATTTAAAACACTATTTTTTTGAAATGACAATTTAAATGGGATTGTGTTTTTTAATTTTAATTTCCATTTGTTCATTGCTAGGAAATAGGAAAAAATTCACCTTTCTGTATCAACTTTGTGACCGGCAATGTTGCTTGATTACTTGTTAGTCCACAGAGGTTTGTGCTGTTTCAGATTTTCTATATATTCAAACATATTATCTGTGAACAGACAGCATTATTTTTTTGCTTTCACAGTCTGAACATCTTTTATTTCATTTTCTTTCTTCCCATATTATTTAGAACCTCTGATACAATACTGAAAAACAATGGTAAATGGGAACAGCCTTGCCTTTTTCTGATCTTAGTGTAAAAGCTACCATAAGCATTAGATTAGCTGTAAGTTTTATATAAATATTCGTTATCAAGCTGAGGAAGTCTCCCTGCCTACCTGTATTGCTAATTTACCAAGCTTTTTTTTTATTTAAGGTAAACAAATTTCATGTAATATTTTATTCTATTTTCAGATTCCTGAGGTATCTACATACTGTCTTCTACAACGGCTGTACTAGTTTATATTCCCACCAACAATGCATAAGGGTACCTTCTTCCCACATCCTCACCAGCATTTATTGTTTCTTGATTTCTCTATAACAGCCATTTTAACTGGGGTAAAGGGAAGCATCATTGTGGTTTGGATTTGCATTTCCCTGATGGCTATTGATTCTGAGTATTTTTTCATATGTCTGTTGGACATTGGAACTTATCTCTTCAAAAATGCCTGTTCAAGTCCTTTGCCCATTTCTTACCTGGATTGCGTTTTGTGTTATTGCTGAGATTCTTGAGCTTTTATAGATTCTGGATATTAATCCTTTATCAGTTTCATAGTTTGCAAACATTTTCTCCAATTCTTCACTTTGCTGAGCGGTTTCTTTGTGGTGCAGGAGTTTCTCAGCTTGATATAATCCTGTTTGTATATTTTGGCTTTCATTGCCTGTGATTTTGGAGTCTTTCCCAAGAAGCTTTTAGCTATGCCAGTGTCTTGCAGCATTTCCCCAATGTTCTCCTCTAGTAATTTGATGGTATCAGGTCATAGATTTAGAACCTTGATCCATTTTGAGTTGATTTTTATATAAAGTATAAAGTAGGAATCATGCTTCATACTTCTGCATGTGGAGATCCAATTTTACCAGCACCATGTGTTAAAGAGATTATCCTTTCTCCAGGGATTGATTTTAGCTCCTTTGCCAAAGATTTGTTGGTTGTAGATGTTCGACTGATTTCTGGATTCCTATTCTCTCCCATTAGTCTATATGTTTCTATATGTCTGTTTTTGTGCCAGTACCAGGCTGTTTTGATTATAACTGCCCTGTAGTATGTCTTGAAACCTGGTATTGTGATGTTGCCAGCTTTGTTTTTGTTAAGATTGTTTTAGCTATTCGGGGTCTTTTCAGTTTCCATACAAATTTTAGCATATTTTTTCCTAGATTTGAGAAGAATATTGTTGGTATTTTGATTGGGATCACATTGAATCTCTACATCACTTTTGGTAGTATGGGCATTGTAATAATATTAATTCTTCCAATCCTTGAATGTGGACAGGTCCACCACATGGGTGGCAGACATGCAACTGCTTAAGCTATCACCTGCTGCTTTCTAGGGTCTGCATTAACAGGAAATCAGAATCAAGAACCAGAGCCAGGCAGTGAACCCAAGCACTCCAATGAGAGAAATGGGTATCTTAACCAGTGTGTTAACTGTTAGGCCAAATGTCCTCCTTCCTCCTTTCCTTTTAAAGGATAATTTCTCAAGGGACAGAATTCTAGATTGGTGATAGATCTTTCTTGCATTACTTTAAATATTACACTTTATTCTCATCCTGCTCCCATGATTTCTGAGAAGTCAACTGTAATTCTTACCTTTATTCCTCAATGGGGAAGGACATTTTTCCCCACTACCTATTTTCAGGATTTTTTCTTCATTTTTTTAATTTTCTGTAATAAGAAAATGATTTATCCAGTATTCTCTGTGCTTTCTGGATCCATAGCTTGTCCTCCTACATTAATTTGGAGGGGGAAATCCTTAGCCATGATTTCAAATATTTCTTCTGTTCCTTTGTTCTGTTTCTTCCCTTTCTGCTGCTCTTACCGCATGCATGGAAGACCTCCTTGAGTTCTGTATAACTCTTGGACGGTTCTGTGCTGTTCGGGGTTTGTTTTTCATATTTTTTCTCTTCAGTTTTCGGTTTGGAAATCTTCTATTGAGCTACTCTTCAGGTCAGAGAATCTATACTCTGCCATGGCCAGTCTACAAAGTTCTTCAGAAGCAGTTTGCATTTCTGTTACATTGTTGATCTCTGGAATATCATTTTGGCTCTTATTGAGAATTTCTATCCCTCTGCTTCCATTGCCCATCTGTTCTTCATATCTGTTAGAACCCTTAGCATATTAATCACGGTTATTTCAAATTCCCAGCCTAATATTTCCAGCATTCCTGCCATCTATGAATCTGGGTTTGATGCTGTCTCTGTTTCTTCAAACAGTGCTTCTTACTATTTCAGTACATCTTAGAGTTTTGTATTGAAACCTAAACTGTAATGTATAAGGGTGAAATTGACATTTTGAGATTCAATGATTGCTTATAGCCCTTGTCTCTACTGTTGAGGAACAGTGCCTTTTTCTTCATACCATTTGTTAAACTCTTTACTTAGTGTAGGGTTAATCTTAAGAGTATAAAGTAAACTGAAAGTAGATCTTTCTTTGTAAAAATTAAGTGTGAATACAAGAGGGAGGATGAAGAGTGAGAGCATGGGTGGCAGGGAGGGTAGGGTGGGGAAAATAACTATGTTCCCAGATCTGTATATATGAAATACATGAAATTTGTATATCTTGAATAATTTTTTAAAAAAGAAAGCCAGATGTGATGTACTAAAACTTTCTGTAATATTCTAGGTGGTGGCCAGGGCTATTCTCCAGTCTTGTATTCCATCTCAGTCTTTCACTGGCCCTGTGCCTCTGGATTGCGACCTTCACACCTGCTTCTCCATTCCCCTGCCCCCTTAGGCGGGACAGGGTGTCTAGAGTGGACTGGATTGAGAATTTCTCTTTCTCTGCGTGGAAAGCAAGAGCCACCTGGAGTTGGGTATTTGACCTAGGTCAGTTAAGCTCTGGCAAAATAGTTTGTCCTGAAGGCAAACCATGCTAATTAGAACAGAATATATGGCCAGCGCCGTGGCTCAATAGACTAATCCTCAGCCTTGTGGCACCAGCATACCGGGTTCTAGTCCTGGTCGGGCGCCAAATTCTGTCCCAGTTGCCCCTCTTCCAGGCAGCTCTCTGCTGTGGCCCGGGAGTGCAGTGGAGGATGGCCCAAGTGCTTGGGCCCTGCACCCACATGGGAGACCAGGAGAAGCACCTGGCTCCTGCCTTCGGATAGGCGCTGTGTGCCGGCTGTGGTGGCCATTGGAGGGTGAACCAACGGCAAAGACCTTTCTCTCTGTCTCTCTCTCACTGTCCGCTCTGCCTGTCAAAAAAATTAAAAAAAAAAAAAAGAACAGAATATAACACGATATTTCAAAATAGTTCCTCTCCTCACCCCTTTCCAGAAGCATGAGGTGGCATTTCTGCAGTGTTCAATGTGAGGACCTAGTGAACTTCTAGAGGTAAACCCACCAACATGTGGGGACACCCCATGACTGCATCCCCTGGAGGCGCCAACTCTCAGACTTGCCCACGCGCCTCCAGCAATTTGTCAGGTACAGTCCGGGTCTTCCTACCCTGGCTGTGCTGCCAGTGGAGTTTGCTGCTCCTGGGTTCCGCGCCAGCGAGTTGCGATTTACCCGGCTCTCTGATTATGAATTGTGTTCTGCATTCTCACTTCTCTGAAGGATTTAAGAAAAGTTATTGATTTACAGTTTGTCCAACTTTTCATTTCTGTTTAGGAGTGAGTAGCAACTTCCAAGCTTCTATTTACATGCCAGTCTGGCAACTGGAGTGATTTTTCTGTTTTAACTTTTTTTTTTAAAGGCAATAATGAAAACTGAAACTTACTTACACCTATCAGTAATGTGCTAAATATTTGATCACTATTATATTCCTCCAATCTTATATCAATTAAGTGACGGGGGAACTGTTTTGTAAATCTTCTGTTTTGGGGACAGGAAATTAAGATTTAGAGAAGGTTAGAAATTATCACAAGGACACAGGGCTTCAAACTGGAGAGGTGTGAACTCAGAGAGCCTACAGTTCAAGCTATTCCCTAATGTTATGTTTTTAAATGTTCCCTTTGGTTACTTTTTTTTTTTTTTTGTAATCAGAGCCATGGTGTACAATCAAGCAAGTTAAAGAAACTTTGTTACTTTTTGAATGATACTGGCAAAAAATGGGCAATACACAGCCTGTGCAACCATTTTTGGTGCAAGGCTATGCACATCATTTTTCACCAGTTCACCCCATGATTTTTATAGGTTTATGCAGCTACTCTACTACATGTTATTTTCCATTCTAGGACATCGTGTGGCACAGATAACAAGATGCACTCTGGTTAGGATAACAAAGTCAACACGTGTGAATTTTGGCCTCTTGGTCATCAGAAAATCTCTAATTTTTTTCTTAAAAAAAGATATACTCATTTATTTGAAAGGCAGAGTTACTGAGAGACAGAGACTTTTCATCCTCTGGTTTACTCCCCAAATGGCTACAACGGCCAGGGCTGGGCCAAGCGGAAGCCAAGAGCTTGGAAATCCATCTTTGTCTCCCACACAGGGACCCAAGTACTTGAGTCATCTTCTGTTGTTTTTTCTAATCACCCTAGCAGGGAGCTGGATCTGAAGTGGAGCATCTAGGATTCCAATGGGAATCATATGGGAAGCCAGCACCCCATGCAGAGGCTTTACCTGCTATGCCACATCACAGGCCCCTCTAATGTTTCTACAGTAGCCTGGCAGCAGCAAAACAAGAACTGGACTTAGAAAAAAAACTTAATAAATGCAAATTAAGTGGTTGTAATGAAACTATTTTAAACCTTATGAAGAGTAATATCTTCAGAAGGACATTAGGAAACATTTTGTAAAATGTGTTAAACATATTTCAGACTATAAATTGGAACACAGTGTAGTAGGTAGCTCTTTTGTAAATGAGCAAGAGAGGCTACCTGGTGTCTCTACTGATGAAAATTTAAATCAAAGTGTATTTGCTCCAGGTCTATAGAGAAGCAGAAATAAATGATTTGCACTTGTATGAATATTCAGTTTTGCAATATCCTGGCCCAACCATGATGCAAATTACTGACAGTTTTAGAAATGATTTAAGAGCATGATTATCAAAATTCCTAGAATAAATCAAATACAGAGATACGCATAAAAATAAGATTGTAAATTCTGCATGTGATTTCATACAGTCACTTTCTATTTATGGACCTTTGCCCGATTCTCTGTCTGTAAATGTGACTTTCCATATAGACATGGAAACTAAGATTCAGGGAAGGGTGATAGAGGAAGAAATCCTAGGCTTCTGTCTTTGGCCAACATGAACGGCTTAACTGCTTATGAGAAAATAAAAAAAAAAAAGAAATAAAAAAGTATTAGGAATCTAAGTTCTTCCATTTCCTATTAGCTCAGTAGCCCATGCTGATTCAGTTTTTGGAAGAACAAGAGCACACTGAGTATCTAATAGCTACTGTAGAGAACTGAAAAATAATTTGGTTGTTGCCCATAACACAGTACACATGTGGACATGCTTACACACAAACTCACTAGAACAGAACAATAGTTAAGACTTATCAGTCAATAAGCCCACCCTTGCAACTAGTTGCTGACTTCATTTAACAAAACAAATGGACATGAGCGCTGCATTCCAACCATACTGAGCCACTCTAGAGGCTAAGAGGAGGAGGGACAATGAAGACAGATTACCTGGCCAGGCCCCAGCCAGATTTCTTTCCCAATGGCAGTCCAGTCTTTAAAGAGCTGTGTGGCAGGTGTGCCCTTTCCAGAGGCAGGGAATGCGCAAGGCCTAGTCTCTTCTTCAGTTTCCATCACTTTCCTGCTGCTCAGGGCACTAAAACTGTTAATAGAGGAAAGAAACATTTCTTTGAATTAGTGTGAATCATTTCGTTGGAGATAGTGTAACTACCAGTAATTTCAGATCAATTTACATGATATTCTACTTATTTTATGCAGCTCCTCATTGCTCCTCCACTTGACTGCTCTAATAACATGAGCCCTTAGAATTAAAACTTTTCATCTCCACATCGCTCCTATTTCCAATGGTTCTATATTGAGACATCTCCTGCGGAGTCAAAAACTTAACTATTCCTCTGCCACAGTTAAGAATTTCTCAATGAGAGTCTCCAGCTCAGAGCAGGCATAAGAGATGCATGGAACTGATCTGTCTTTTCTGGCCCACCCTCTTGTTACCTCCAGGCCCTTCACATAATCAGCATTTCTTCCATTAGCCCCTGCCCCAGCCCTGTGATACAGGCTGGGAAATGTGATGACCAGTGTTCAATTCTGAGTAAAGAGGCCTTCTGCATACAGTCTCTCAAATATAGCAGTAGAAATGCAAGCGCCACTCCACCAAGAGCAAGAGTTGATTCATTAATTTGTTTATTCACTTAATAAATATTATGCATATTTTACTAGGTTTTGTGCTAACTCCTGGGGGTGGGGATATGTATGAGAGTAGTCTCTTGCTCAGGGACAGATCATGCTGGAGACATGGTCCATGACCAAAGTCAAGACAAGGAATGCTGAAGGAGAATCTATACAATATAATATGACTGTGTGACAAAGGCAGCCCTCATTTATGGAATTCTTACCACTCTGATCCAACTCTTTTAGCTCATTTAGTCTGAGAGGGAGAGGGAGAGAGGGAGAGAGAAGATTTTCTCCATACTGTACGTGGAATGAAAATACATTTTCTAACACTACAGGTCTAATAAATGCCACATGTGGGGTCCAAATATATAATTGTATTACTCCACCATCATTGTCATTTCTATTACTTTGTTTTGCCCTCTACACAAAATGGTATATAATAACTTTTTCCATCCTTTCTTCCCTTACATACTTCATCCTATATTTGGTTATTTGCCAAAACCTTTCTAGTTAAGTTTATTTTGATTAGGGCTTAGGAGTGTGGTCATAGTGAAGAGAGATAGAGGAGAGAGAAACAAACTAACCCCAGGTCTCCAATGTTTATTCCCATCAAGGTCATCAGACTTACAATTAAAAAATGGTTTCTTTTTTTTAGCACTGGGCTTGTCTTTCTCATAGTTAAGCACTGTTGGAGGAGAGAAAGTAAGAAAGAATCATCCATTCACTGGTTCACTCCCAAGATGGCCACAGTGGCTGAGTCTGGGCCAGGCTGAGACCAAGAGCCAGGAGTTTCCCCCAGGTCTACCATGTGAATAGCAGCAGCCCATCTTCTGCTGGTGTTCTCAAACCATCTACAGAGAAATGAATCAGAAGTGGAGCAGCTGGGATGCATTGCTGGCAATGGCTTTACCCCCTATGCTACACCAGCCCCTGATACACTTTCTAAGTAACTTCATAATGTGCTTTCTTTCTACTCTTGACCCCATCAAACGTCCTCACATCATAGTTTGGGCAACATCATCTGTTTGTCATTTCCCCTTTGCTTCTTCTAATTCAACCCATATGCATTAGACAAGTGCTATTTCTGATGATTACTCCCCTGCTTTGGATCCAAAAATGATTCACTAGCCCCTATGCCTCAGTTCAAATCTTAGGGCATTTTGATTCCCTCACAAGATAAGGTATCTTACATACCAATCAATCCTGTACCTATGTTCCATACTGAACAACCTCCAGTAGGATTTTATTTCACTCCTCACCACCTCCCATTCCATCAGTGATTTCCTCGATTGTACCTGTGTCGATATTCTGCCTTCCATCTGCAATTTTGTGTTTTAGCAAAGACCAACCCACCTTTCAAGGCTGTGTCACAAGACCCATTGTATCAGAACAACCTGATCCATTCTATGGCATAGATTAGATTTCTTTCATAGAAAATCAGTTTGAACCTTGTCACAAGGCACTCACTGAGTATCTATAAGTAACCCAGACCAAGAATGTCAGAGAATATGGGTTAAATATTGCTGTTTATATAAAACAGAAAATAAAAATGAACAAGAAAAGGACAAAAGAAAACTTCCAATGAATTATCTCTGCAGTAGTAGTTGCATCTGGCAAAATAGAACTTTATTTTTTCTTTTAAGTACCTGTTTATTCAAATATATAGGGCTCAGCGGTCTGTCACCTTCTTCCAAAATGAGTCGACAGGAAGAAGAGTCCAAGGATGTCTCTAACGTGCTACCAAATTAGCACATAGAAAACACAACCATGTCCTGCACGTCATGAATTGTTAATGCTCTGTTTACTGCTGAGGCTGTCACAGAAAACAAGACAGTCTGGTAAGTCAATAATTTATTTCAGACTGTGGAATTAATTAGGAAGACAATTAAATAATTGTGAGAAAGTAAAAAAATATGTTGGGACATTTTGTTTTCAAGAATCAGTGGTGGTTTACAGAGTGTTTGGATACTGCTTGGGGGGAAAGGAAGTTAGAGGCAGACAGAGAATAAACTTTGTGCATGCTTTTTTTTTTTTTTTAAAGATTTACTTATTATTTGAAAGAGTTACACAGAGAGAGAAGGAAAGGCAGAGAGAGAGAAAGAGAGAGAGAGAGAGTCTTCCATCTGCTGGTTCACTCCCCAATTGGCTGCAATGGTCGGAGCTGTGCCAATCCGAAGCCAGAAGCTTCTTCCGGGTCTCCCACATGGGTATAGGCACCCAAAGACTTGGGCCATCTTCTACTGCTTTTCCAGGCAAAAACAAAGAGCTGGATCGAAAATGGAGTTGTCGCGACTCGAACCTGCGCCCATATGGGATGATGGCACTGCAAGTTGGCGGCTTTACCTGCTATGCCACAGCACCAGCCCCTCTGCATACTTCTTATAAGATGCATATTGCTCTTCCCTCAACCCTTTCAAAGAAATCTCAGTGAGCCACATTAATTCTTTAAATATTAAAATGATTTACATTTCATGTGCAAACTGGTGGGCAAACAAGCTGTGCCCTGGATTTAGTTTGGCTCGCTGTGAGGTTACATAGTGAATAAGTGATTTTGCATCTGCCATGTGAATATCAACAGTGGATCCAAATGAAAAGTAATACTATCTAAATATACTTTAGAGTAACTGTCTGTATAGACATAAGTCACTTCATGATTTTTCCGAGAATAATAAATAATAGAAATAAACATCCATAAAATACCATTTTCCATGCTGGGATTATAAATGCCATATCTGTCCAATAATATGATTCCCATGCCTTGGTATTCACTTATATTAGTAAAGATAAGATTTGTTGATGTGATTTCAGGGAATGATTCTTTAGAACAAGCAGAGATGAATAGATAGGACTTGGTTATGCTCTGTACTGACAACAATCTAACTCTATAAGGCAAAACTGATGGTTCTATCTAGCACAAGTGTCTAAGAGTAACCTTGCCCCAAATTAGGACAAAAAGCATCATTTGGAAAATACCGACCAAAAACTTTTTAAAAGTCTGGCATGAATGTACAACAGAAAATAAAAAGATGGATCATGGTATGGTTACATTTTTTTGTTTGTAAAATCACTGCAGAGAAATCTATAGATGCAAGGAAAGAAATGTTGAAAAATTACATTCTTATTTTAGAAAATTTAACAACATACCATTCACATCTACTGCTAAAAAGGCTGCTTCTCCTGTTCTCTTATTGGTGTTTTTTTTTTTTTTTTTTTTTTTTTGACAGGCAGAGTGGACAGTGAGAGAGAGAGAGAGAAAGGTCTTCCTTTTGCCGTTGGTTCACCCTCCAATGGCCGCCGCGGCCGGCACATCGCGCTGATCCGAAGCCAGGAGCCAGGTGCTTCTCCTGGTCTCCCATGCGAATGCAGGGCCCAAGGACCTGGGCCATCCTCCACTGCACTCCCGGCCATAGCAGAGAGCTGGCCCGGAAGAGGGGCAACCAGGACAGAATCTGGCACCCTGACCGGGACTAGAACCCGGTGTGTTGGCGCCACAGGCGGAGGATTAGCCTATTGAGCCACGGCGCCGTCCTTCTTATTGTTCTGTCACTATTTCTCTTATGCAGGAGAATCCAGAAAAAGAAGGCAACCCTCAAATTTGCCTTCTGGTGAGGTATTATTTGGACTCTTTTAAAGATCAAAAAAATGCAAAATCATCATATCACATTGGAAGGCAAATCTTAGACTTTCCTGTCTACAGCTCTGCGCTCCCCCATCAGTCACCAACTAAGCCCCAGGTCAGAGTGGGTATCCAGCTCATGCTGTAGGCACTCACAAGAGGTAAGACTCTGAAGTGTACAGAGGAAACAGTCAAGTTAACAAACATGAACCTTAACCCTATTTCTGAAGTATGTCATAGAATATGAGGCTGGCAGTTAGGGAAACCTGAAATCAAACAGCAGGAAGGAGCCATGACTATTGAACAACCAGCCTCAAGTTCACACTCCTGATAAGCAGTATGGTCTGAGCAACAGAGAAGTTGAGGGACAACCAAACTGCTTGGAGATATCCAGAAGCCCCAACTGTGAGGAAGAAGTGGGGTGCAGAGATAAGGATCCCACACATTTTTTTTTTGACAGGCAGAGGGACAGTGAGAGAGAGAGAGACAGAGAGAAAGGTCTTCCTTTTGCCATTGGTTCACCCTCCAATGGCCGCCGCCAGCACGCTGCGGCCAGCCCACTGTGCTGAGGATCCCACACATTTAGAGAGGGCTGTTGAACCAACCTGAAATTTTAGCAATGTTTCTTTGTCAACATAGCAAATAGTGTATATATGAGTACACACACAGAGACAGAAGAAGAAAAAAACAGAATTAAAAGATGTTTATTTTGGTGCAAAACATTTGAAATCCATACATAGTTTTTGCCAAGATACGCATTTTCTATTAACTTTTGAGGACCCCTTGTGTGTGTATGTGTATATAAATTTATAAATAAGTTCATAAATAAATTGTTAGTGATGTGTTTATGATGCAAATCCCCATCATTTGGCTGTGAGCATTGAATGTTCATAAATCACTGCTGGATTGCGCCGATTACTATCTACACAAGCTGAGGCAACAAATATTTGCTGAAAAGAAGTCAACAATGACAGAGAAAAAGACAATCAGAGGCTGTTTTCTGAGCTTTGTTCTTCGGATGCCAGCCTTCCCTAAGGGCTTGGGGTGGGAACGGGAAGTTTCCACGAAGCCAGCTGGCTCACAAGCACTTCCTCTAAGTATTAAAAATATCTGGGTATGGCCGGCACCACGGCTCACTAGGCTAATCCTCCGCCTGCAGCACCAGCACCCCGGGTTCTAGTCCCGGTTGGGGCACCGGATTCTGTCCCGGTTGCCCCTCTTCCAGGCCAGCTCTCTGCTGTGGCCCGGGAGTGCAGTGGAGGATGGCCCAAGTACTTGGGCCCTGCATCTGCATGGGAGACCAGGAGAAGGTGCCTGGCTCCTGGCTTCGGATGGGCACAGCGTACCGGCTGCAACACGCCCACCATAGCGGCCACTTGGGGTGTGAACCAATGGATAAGACCTTTCTCTCTCTCTCTCTCTCTCTCTCTCTCTCACTGTCTAACTCTGCCTGTCAAAAAAATAAAATAAAATAAAAATCTGGGAACTCACGAAGAACCAAATCAACAGGAGGATACCTGACAAAACTGCGTAGCTTAGACTCTCACTCACCTGAAGTTCCTGGACCAGATGATCTCAAATCTCCTTGGAGGCTATGCTTCTATAGCTATCACCTTGTCTATTCTGGAGTCCAGCATGTCCGTGGTCTTGGCCATCTTTGTGGAATTGTTTCAAGTGCAAATGCACTTGGGAAAGCAGCAGAAGACGGGCCCAAGTGCTTGGGCCCCTGCAACCCACGTGGGAGACCCAGAAAAAGGTCCTGGCTCCTGGCTTCTGACCAGCCCATCTCTGCTGTTATAGCACTTTGTGGAGTGAATCAAAAGAAGGGAGATATTTCTGTCTCTCCCTCTCTCTTTCTGTAATTCTGTCTTCCAAATCAATCAAAAGATAAAAAGTAGAAAATAAAGGGGAATAGAGACTTTCATTCACATATTCCTTCAATAAATATTTACTGAGCTTCTACTATGTTCCAGGAACTGTTCTAGACATTTATAGTCCCATCAGTTATCAAATATGACTAAAATCTCTACTGTCATGGAGCTTTTCCTCTTGGTGTGAAGAGACAGATAATAAATAACAATTGTAACAAACAAGTAATTAGACTATGTATCACAGGTATACAGGTTTTAGAATAGGAGACCACAGTATTTGGATTCAATTCATTTTTGAAACCAACCTCCTCCTATGCCTGACCCTGAATTCTAAGCTCCCTTGATTTAAAGAAGATAAAAGAAAAGTTTGATTCTTAAAGACATTCACTTTGTAATGCAAAAGATGAAATAGGACTTCTTTCCTTCCTGGGATTATGAGTTCTTGGATTGTAAGAAATAATAAACAGGTTTGTTATTTAAATTTTTTTTAAATTTTTATTTTTTGACAGGCAGAGTGGACAGTGAGAGAGAGAGACAGAGAGAAAGGTCTTCCTTTTGCCGTTGGTTCACCCTCCAATGGCTGCCGCGGCTGGTGTGCTGTGGCCGGCGCACCGCGCTGATCCGAATGCAGGAGCCAGGTGCCTCTCCTGGTCTTCCATACAGACGCAGGGCCCAAGGACTTGGGCCATCCTCCACTGCACTCCCGGGCCACAGCAGAGAGCTGGCCTGGAAGAGGGGCAACCAGGACAGAATCCGGCACCCCGACCGGGACTAGAACCTGGTGTGCCGGCGCCGCAAGGCGGAGGATTAGCCTATCGAGCCGCGGCACCGGCCCTTTTTTTTTTTTTTTTTAATTTTTTTTAACAGGTTTGTTATTTAAAAACAACAAAACCAACTCCAGGAGAAGGCATTTAGTGCAGCAGTTAAGACACCACTTGGGAGTCTGAATCCAGTTGAGAGTGACTGGGTTCACGTCTAGCCTCCCCTTCCAATCCAGGTTCCTGCTAATCCATTACCTGAGTGGCAGCAGATGCTGGTCCATGTACTTGAATTCCCAGCCCCAACATGGCCAACCCAGATGAACTTCCAGGCCCTAGATTCATCCTGGCCCAGACGTGGGTGTTACAGTTATGTGGATAGTGACTCAGCAGATGAGAGAGATCTCTGTGTCTGTCTCTCTTTCTCTGTCTCTCTGCATTCCAAACACATACAATAAATGGATAAGTATTGAAAAAATTCTAAACAATGAAAGAAACTGCAAATTCCATAACTAATGTACATATTAGTTGTTAAAACCATTGAAGTGCACATGTGCTGTATACAGCTGTATTTCCTTTCTTCTGTTTGTCACAGTTCAGCCCTGAGCCTGAGTTCCATGCCCTCATCCCCAATTAAAGTAGCCATCTTTGCACAAACAGTGCTCAGTAGCATGCGCATTGAGAGAGATGGACCTGCATGCACAAATCCAGTGCCACATCCTGGCTCCATCAATCTGCTCAGCTTAGTCCAAGGCAGAGAGAGCATTTCAAAGCTTCACTTAGTTTTCAGAGACAACAAACCATGAGCTGGATATGCAGATTGAAAATCCAGTTCAAAGACTAAGTGAAGAATGTTAAGAAAATAAATGAGCCCTCCTTGGATCAGGTTCTGTTACTGACTCAGGTTTTAGTAGTACATAAATCCTTATTTCCCCCCCTGAATTGCTGCACAGGTGGGAGATCACAGACATGATGCAAATGAGCTGGCAGTTTAGAACAAATTAAAAAACAGTGTCAGATATTAACATGCAAAATGCCAATGCTGCATATGTACAACAAAGAGTGGAATATTGAATAGAATTTTTATTTTTATTTGACTGCCAGCTTATGTCAGTTAGCATCACACAAGCCGAAAGGGGAGGAGAAAAGGAGGAGATGCGATTCTAATTGTTGAGCCCACCAGACCCATCAGGTCCCTGCTCCTGGTGAAAGCGGATTATAGGTTAGAAAGAGAAGTGGCACAACTGAAGGAACCCTGAACAAATGGAACTGGGAGACAGCCAGATTTTGTATGCAAGTGGCGCTTTGGGGAATAAAGCCTTCTGGCGGTTTGGTTGTGTTTATCCAAAATGTTTGCAGGGAAAACAGAGTGTATGTGCATTTTGTAAGTGAATGATGATGATAATAGATTTCTGGGAGATATGAATCAGAAAAAATTCAATATAAAGAGATAAATTTGAATATATATACTTTAACCCTCCCCCAACCTTGGAGCACAGACTCCAGGTGACGGATGAATGGGGAGAGAGTTAGTGTCTGTGTTTTCAAATTTGGGGGAAGGAGGACAAGAGGTTCTGTTTGTTTGTTTGTTTGTTTTAAAGATTTATTAATTTATTTGAAAGTTAGAGTTACACAGAGAGAGAAGGAGAGGCAGAGAGGGAGAGAGAGAGAGAGAGAGAGAGAGGCCTTCCATCCACTGGTTCACTCCCCAGTTGGCCACAATGGCCAGAGCTGCGCCCATCCAAGTCAGGAGCCAGGAGCTTCCTCTGGGTCTCACATGCAGGTGCAGGGGCCCAAGGACCTGGGCCATCTTCCACTACATACCCAGGCCATAGCAGAGAGTTGGATTGGAAGTAGAGCAGCCAGTACTCGAACCAGTGTCCATATGGGATGGCAGCTTTACCCGCTATGCCACAGGGTTGGCCCCAACAAGACACAGCTCTGGCTAGGTTGGTTGTCTGGTTGGGGAACATGGCAGCAAAGCACGACGTGGTTTGTGAGCACCCCTTACCAGCTGGCCCATTCTTGGCTTTCCAACTAGTCTGCCTGCCTACCTGAAGCCCAGGCCTATGGTAGAAAGGCTGTGTAGCTGTTTTTTCCCAGTTCCCAACAGTTATTTGAAGAACAAGATTTATTGTCAATACATTTCAGCCAGTTCTCAAACATGATGCAGATCTAATAATTACTCTATATTGATTCGAGAAAATAAAGGTCCCATTATGCTACTCAATTTGTTGATCCAATTTGATCCACAAGACATATAGTCATTTCTAGAAAGTCCTTTGACATAAAATGAGATTTTTTTTGCCTTAAGTAAAAAGTTATATATTTATTCTTCAAGTAGAACTAAATTAGCAAAACAGAACAAAATGTGAAATATGGTCATTCATTTCATCTGTTAATTGTTATTTATTGTGTGCTACATTTAATAGGAGTATGACACTAACACAAAAAGGGGCTCTACCTTCATGGGGCTCATGGGAAAAGACAACCAGATAGATGAGAAAAAAAGTCATCTAAAGTGAGGCATGCCATTGTGGCACAGTGGGTTAAGTGATCCCTTGCAAGGTCTGCATCCCAAAACAGAGTGCCAATTTGAATCCCAACTGCTCTGCTTCTGATCTATCTTCATGCCATTGCATCTGGAGAAGCAGCAGATGGCCAAGGATCTGAAATGCTGCCACTCACCTGGGAGACAAGGATGTAGTCCAGGCTTCTGGCTCTGGGGTGGGCTGCCACCAGTTCCTGTGGCCATTTGAGGAGTGAACCAACAGATGGGAGACATCCCCCCACCTTTCTCTCTGTCACTCTGCCTTTCATATAAATAAATAAATCTTTTGCAAAAATGCTATAAGAAAATAATTGGACAGAGAATGAAGAGGATGCTGTATTAGGGGGGCAGGCCAAAGACTGCATCTCAGAGAAAGGGGCATTATATCCAAGAACCTGGTGAAGCATGAGAAATACCTGTGGAAAGAGTGTCACATGCAACAGGAACACATGGAGGGTGCCCAGTAAGTTTGATGCCAAGTGAATGGGGGAAGAGTAATAACAGAGTAATATAAGATTTCACAGAGCCAGTTTAAGACTCCATCCATGCCAGAAGCCCCCATCTAATGTTGTATCACTTTTTATGTGACCGATTTCCCTCTTTAAATGAAGAAGCTGCAATTAGAAAACGTCTTTTATAATTCAAGCCTCATATGCATCACTTTCAAACACTTTTCTAATTTGGACCTAATCTCACATCAGTACTCCTTGAGAAGCTTGGACTGCTCATGAGAAGGTATTACAGTAAAAAAAAAAGTATTAAACTGCTGTTTCCCTTCAAAATCCTAAATCATGTTTCCAAAATATAGTTAAAATTAAAGCACGACTTACTCTGGCATGGCCTGACACCTAGACAGGACTCTGGATGTTTCTAACACAAAATGTTCAGTGCTGCCCTGTCCACTATGCCAATGTGCAAGCTCAAACATATTTTTCTTCCTGTATAAGTAACTAGTTACAACATGCATGGGAGGCAAGACAGAAGATCTCGTCCCAAGCTTGGGGACTGAATAAACAAGTTTCACCTGCCAGACAGAACTCAGAAACCATCCTCACAATGGTTCACATGAGGGGTAGGGCACACACTTTGACACCCTAAGCAGCCAGCATGCAGAAGTCAGTTGATCTTCAAATGTGCTCTGTGACAGAGCCTCTGTGGAAGGCTCATGATTGGTAGCCTGATGGTATTTTTAAAATGTTGTGAAAGATAAAAGAAAAGTTTGTTTTTGGTGCGAAAAAATTGAAATTCAGGCATAAAAAGGTCTTTAAAGAAAGAGAACTATACGCCAATATCACTGATGAACATAGACATAAAAATCCTCAAGAAAGTACTAACAAATGAAATCCAACACAACAGACAGATCATTCACCTGGACAGAAGGGTATTTATCCCTGGCATGCAGAGATGATTTGAAACATGAAAATCAATAAATGTGATAAATCTCATTAATAAATTGAAGAATAAAAGCTGTATGATTATCTCAACTGATGCAAACAAAGCATTTGTATGAATGAAAACCTTAAACAAAGTGAGTGTAGAAGGAATAATCCTCAAAACAATCAAGGCAATATATGACAAACACACAGCCAGTATTAAATTAGATGGGAAAAAGTTGGAAGCATTTCCCCTAAGATCTGGAACAAGACACAGATGCCCACTCTCACCATTGCTATTCTATACAGTCCTGGAAGTGTTAGCCAGAGCCATTAGACAACAAAAAATAAATCAAAGGGATACAAATGGGAAAGGGGGAAGTCAAATTATCTGTTAGCAGATGGTATGGTCTTATATATAGGAGAATCATAGACTCCACTAAGTGACCATTGGAACTCATAAGAGAGTTTGTTAACATAATATAAACTCTCTTATGATTATAATATAATTTATTATATATAATTAATTAATATAATGTAAACTCTCATAATATAATATAAACTCTCTTAGTTTGTTAATATAATATAAACTCTTATAAAATATAAATATAAATTTTCTTATGAGTTCCAATGGTCACTTAGAGGAGTCTATGATTTTCCTATATATAAGATCATATAATTATATATATTATATTATATTATATTATATCAACAGACAAAAATGAATAGTCTTTGTTCTCACAGAAAATACCATGGCTGTGAAAGAACTTTTAAGATCAGTACCACTCACCATAGCTACAAAAAATTTAAATACCTTGGGATAAACTTAACCAAGGATGTGAAAGATCTCTACAATGAAAATTACAAAACATTAAAGAAAGAAACAGAGGAAGACACAAAAAATTAGAAAACTCTTCCAAGTTCATGGATTGGAATAACTAATATCAAAATGTCCATACTTCCCAAAGCAATTTAAAGACTCAATACAACCCCAATTAAAATACAAATGACATTCTTCTCATATCTAGAAAAAAATCCTAAAATTCATATGAAAACAAAAAAGACCCAAAATAGTTAAAACAAGCATAACAACAAAAACAATGCCAGTGGCATGACAATACCAGGTTTCAAGACATACTACAGGGCAGTTATAATCAGAACAGCCTGCTACTGGCACAAAAATAGATGCATAGAACAATGCAAGAGAATAGAAACTCCAGAAATCAATCCGCACATGTACAACCAATGAATCTTTGACAAAGGAACTAAAATCAAACCCTGGAGAAAGGATGGTCTCTTCAACAAATGGTGCTGGTAAAATTGGATCTCCACATGCAGAAGTATGAAGCAAGATTCCTACTTTATACCTTATACAAAAAATAAACCCAAAATTGATCACAGATCTAAATCTATGAACCTGATACCATCAAACTACTAGAGGAGAACATTGGGGAAATGCTGCAAGACATTGGCATAGGCAAAGACTTCTTGCAAAATACCCCCAGAAGCACAGGCAATAATAAAGTAATAAATAATAAAGTAAGTAAATAAAGTAATAAAAAAATAAAAGCAAAAATGGACAAATAGGATTACATTGAGCTGAGAAACTTCAACACTGTAAATGAAACACTCAACAAAGTGAAGAGAAACCAACAGAATTGGATAAAATATTTGTAAATTATGCAACCTTTATAAAGAGGTTAAGAAATTCCACAACAACAAAACAAACAATCCAGTTAAGAAATGGGCAAGGATGTGAACAGGAATTTTTTTAAAAGAATGAAATTCAAATGGCCAACACACACGTGAAATAAATGCTCAGGATCACTAACCATCGGAATAGCGCAAGTAATAACCACAATGTGGTTTCTCTTCACCCCAATTTTGATTTTTGGCTATTATCCAAAAATCAAAAAATAATAAATTCTGGTGAGGATATATGGAAAAGGTTATCTAATCCACTGTTGGTGGGAATTTTTATTAGTACAACCATAATGGAAGACAGTATGGAGATTCCTCAGAAATCTGAGCATAGATCTGCCATATGACCCTGCCATTCCACTCCTGAGAATTTGCCCAGAGGACATGAAATCAACATATGAAAGAATTATCTGAATCCCCATGTTTATTGCAGCTCAACTCACAACAGGTGAGATATGGAATCAACCCAGATGTCCATCACCTGATGACTGGATTAAAAAATGTGGTATATATACACTATTGAATAATATTCAGCTGTAAAAGGAATGAAACCCAGTCTTTTGCAATAAAATGGATACAACTGGAAACCATTATGCTTAGTGAAATAAGCCAGTCCCAAAAAGATGAAATCATATATTTTCTGTGATATGTGGCAGTTAATTTAGAAAATGAAAAAATATATAGAAATGAAATGGACATTTTGTGATATGATTGTCATTTTAGCTCTTGTTTATACTCCTCTGGAACTGTAGTCTTCATGATTTTTACTTGTTTAGTCTTATGGTTAGTGGTGATTTAAGTTGTGAATATAAAGTGGACTAAATTATGTCTTTGCAAAAACTGATGGAAAGAAGAGTGAAGAGGGCAGAAGGAGGATGGGGCAGGGAAGGAGGGAAATGTGGTTGTCTTCTTGGGACTGTACCTATGGAATGCATGAAATACGTTACCTTTATATTAATAAAAATTTTTAGAAAATAAAAAAGGAAAAACATTCATGGAAAATTCACATTACACAAAACTATGTCTGAATTTAAAATTTTTGTTTCAAGATAAATTTATTTTTCCATCATTTTCCATGAATTTTTTAAGGATCCTAAAATAATGCTGAATTCTCTTTTTAATAATGAGAGCATTATAAGGGATGCACTTCTTTCCAGGATAGGAAGGGAAGATGGAAGGAGGGTCAGTTTGGCAAAGTAGAAATGAGATACACTCTTTGAAATATCTTTGAAATTTTATTTATTTTATTTAGCTGAAAGTGGGGAGGGAGAGAGAGAGAGAGAGAGAGAGAGAGATCTCATGCAAAGCCCAAGTCTGGACCATACCAAAGCCCAGGGACAGGAACTTGATTCAGGTCTTCGGTGTGGATGGCACAGACCTAAATAATTGAGTCAATCACCTGTTGCTTCCCAGGATACATTAGCAGGAAACAACAATCAGGGCTGGAGTCAGAATATGTAGCCCGGCACTCTGATGTGGATTGTGGGCATCCCAAGAAGCATCTGAACCTCCACATCAAATACCTGCCCCAATACACAATTTTTATGACACCTGGGCTTGAATCCTTATTCCCCACTTCCTGGCGAGACCTTCAGAATATTAAAATCTCTTGGAAATCAGGTTCATCATCTTAAGTAACTCGAGTAATATTTAACCTATGTGACAATTCAAAGTATACATTTCACAAAAGTGTGTGGAAATGGCTGACTCTAAACAAATGGTAGATCCTGATATCATTACCACCAGTGATAAAGAAAATGTTAGTATCTTACAGATAAAGAATATATTTCAGATCCTTATTATATCTACGTTTTTGAGCTCTGCTGATCTGCAATGACACTGCACACAAAAATCCAGAGTCTGTGCCACAGATGTATATTCTTTTTCCTTTAGTTTGAAGTTTTAAGCTGCTTACAACATGTGGAATTCAAAGCTGCAGGCACACGACTGTCAGCCCTGTCAGGAAGATTAACAACAGGTATTTGAAAAGAAAACAGTAGGCAGTTAAGGAGCTGTTCTTGGAGTATGATTTATGGAGGTTTTCATGACAAGACCATGGTTTTGATGAGAACACAGCACTCATTTCATGAAACTCAACTAAATGGGTGTTTCAATAAACAAGTTGCTTTTGACCAGTAGGTGCTATTCATAGACCTGAAGCATCCTTGAGAATAAAGAAAGGGAAATACCAGAGTGATAGAGAGTCAGCCCCAGGGTACACCACCAGAATAAACTTTTTGTGTCCCCTATTTTATACGCCACCTGAACTGCAGGTGACCCTTCATTTATATTTTATGTGGGTATAAATTTATCAGCCTCAAGCCATGTCTTATAGAAAGTACCAGTTATTTTATTAAATGTGGTCATAAAATAATTGATATATTACAGATTAAAAAGTCTCATAAAACTGTATTTAAATATGAACACATAAGAAAGAGCTTAGAGTTATAGTTCACCACTATAATCATGAGAATTATTCAGACATTGGAAAGGTTTACTCTCACAGGGTTCTCACCAGAATACATTTAATATGACAATTACCTGGTGCCATTATAAAGGTAATCTACACACAAGTACATTACTCGCAAAATACTTGCTTTTGCTGGTAATTGTTTACAACTACTTCACTCCTTCATTTTCAAATCTGTTTGATTTAAGCTGTTTTTCTTTCTTGAGAGCCTGTTGAGTAATCAGCCAATTGGAACCAATTTGGGGACGGGGTGTTACAGCAAGGGATTTATCGGTTACTCTTCTCTAACACAAGGCACAAAATACCCTTCAGAAACCACCTTACCAGAATATTTAAGCCTCTAGCCATTCTCTGCTTCCGCCATATTATTCGTCTGTTGCCTCCACCCCAGAGAAGCAATTATGGCCTAAACCAGGTGCACTGCCGGAATAACTTGATTGTGAAGATTGTATCTAAACAAGGATCAGCTATTAAGTTTCATCAAGCCACATTTTTGCTCTATTTCATAGAAACAGCAGGTGAGGGAGAATGGTTGCTCACTAAAGAAAAACACATTAAGAAGGCTTAAACCTCAAGCAAGCATGGATATAGGAGTGTCGTTGGTGATAAAATCTAACCCGTAGGACATTTCTACAGCTATAATCTCGATGATTGAAATGAACATTAGTATTTTAGGTTTAACATAAAGGATTTTGTGCCTCAAGGGGTACTTTTGAATCCCCGAGATAGTACCCAGCAACACTGAAAAATGTCTCTACACGATCTGGTGCTACACAGAATCCGATGAAAATATTTAGAACATACGTCTTCAGCAATGGATTCTTGGCTGCTGCAAATATATCAACATGACTATGCTTTGGCAAAATGGGAGAAAGGAAGGGAAGTGACAGTTTTAAGAAGATTAAAAAACCAACCAACTTTTAGAAAGATTAAAAAAAGAGAGAGCCAGGAGATCATTTATAAAAAGAAGGATGTAAATTCTTCCCAACCTGATTGGTTTTCTCTGGAATTTGCTTACTTGAATGAAACTGTTATCCCTGAAGGACTGAAAGTCCTTTTTTAATGTGAATAAAGCAATACTGAGGGTTGGCATAGTATTAGTCTCTGGCCTCTGGAGACCATCTCTGAAGACCTAATTAGGTTACAAACATGTGGAGATGAGCTTAGCATCCCTTGTGCAGGGGGCTATGGGGAGACTGATTCTGAATGTTGGATGGTTAACACTTCCCAGAGTGTTCCCCCTGTGAACTCTACATGTCTCTGTTTTTCTGTCTTTCATATAACAACTAGTTATCATCAAAAACTCACATTTATCAGGTTACCTTTCCTGCAATGAAAACATTAAAGACGTCTTGGAGTTTTCATGGACTTTGTTTACGATAGACCTATTGACAAAATCTGCACATTATCTGAAGTTTTTTTAAAATTTTTTTCTGCCAAAAATGGTAACAACTGTGATTTTAGAAAATAAATCAATCCAAGGAATTAAACAGCTGCTCTAAGCTCAAAATGTGATTGAGCTTTATGAACCAGAGCTCTGCTTGCTAGCAGCTTCTAATGGTGTACTGATAATAAGCCATGACTAATTCAATAGGGGAAGAGAAAACACCTAGGACTGCAAAGAAAAGGGAGTTCAGAGTCATAGGGGAGAAACCACTCAAGATTTCTGAGCATGTTTCCAGCTCTGCAACAAAAATAATAATAGGAACTTCACACTGCTGTTCATCTACTTAAATGAGCTCATGTAAGAAAAAGCATTTTGTCCAAAAGAAATCACTGCACAAGTACAAAGTCTTTTTAGATGTACAGAACCAGATTTCCCTACAGCCAGAATATGTATTACTAACAGTTAATTAATTTGTTGAAATATCAGCTAATGAGATCAAAGATTTTATTATAATTAAATCAATAATAGAGAGTGAACATTTGATAATGGCTACTCAGGTTAAAATGCTTGCCATTACCCATGTAAATGTTTGTCATTACTCATCAGTACATGAGAGCAGCAGCCACTACTGGAGTATCCTTTACTAAAAGGTGTGTGGCCTGGTCATCATAAATATATCATAGCAGTCCAATTGGTCAGATGACTCGGTTCTAAATATAAAACAAATGTTATAGAGTTGGTGTCTGACTCACTAGACACACAAACTAGACTATAATTTTCAAAGATAGGTATCTTTGTCTATTTTATTCTCTATCCATCAGAATAGCTTTCACATTTTTAATGCATACAATGAACTGAATATATATGTATTGAATGTGAGAGTAAAATAAAGAAAAATAGACTGAAATCATCCCAAAAGTCATTTTGGTCCTTAATTTTCTGGATCTTCGGAAATACAGCAGACTTTAACATGCCAGTCTGGGGCTGAAGATGGTGAGAAGAGGTAGGTAGCCCATGTTGAGTTTGTTTTCCTCTGATTGTACTACCTGATGGCCAGCTGGATGAGAGTTGCTGCTCTATGTAGGTTGCTAGCCAGTCCCTCAGTGGTGGTTCAATCCTGGCTAATATATCTGTGTTTATGTCCCTGCTTAAGCACTCCCTAGTCCATTCTGTTAGAATCAGTTGATTATGGACTCAGCTTCTCCAGCAAAGCTCATTTATGAACAGAAAAGAAGTTTCGCAATAATCTCTTCAAAATGTAATGCTGGGAAAACTAGATTTCCACATACAGAAGCTCAAAACAAGACCCCTATCTTACACTCTAAAAAAATCTATTCAAAGTATATCAAAGTTGTAAATGTATGACATGAAACCACTAGAAAAAAACATAGGGAAACATTTCAAGACATTGGCATACATAGTGAATTTTTAGGTAAGACGAAAAAGAACAGGGAATGCAAGCAAAAATAGACAAATAGGATTATATAAAGCTAAGAAGCTCTGTACAGCAAAGGGAACAATCAAGAGAGTGCCAGAGTATTTGCAAACTATGCACCTGGTAAATATTAATATCCAGAATATAAATGAGGTTAAGAAATTGAACAACAGAACAAAAAAAAATCAGTTAAGAAAAGGCAAAAGGTCTGAATAGACACTTTTCAAAAGAAGAAATACAAATGGCCAACAAACACACGAAAAAATGTTCAATATCACCAGCCATCAGGAAAATGGAAACAAAAACCAAAATCAGGGGCTACTGTTGTGGTGCAGCAGTTTAAGCCACTGCTTGAAACATGAGCATGCCATCTTGGTGTGCTAGTTCAACTCTTGGCTGCTCTGCTTCTGGTCCAGCCTCTTGCTAATATTTCTGGGAAGGCAGCAGAAGATGATCCTATCACTTGGGGCCCTGCCACACATGTGGGAGACCAGAATGGATTTCTTGTTTCCTGACCTCTGCCTGGCCCAGTTCTGGCTATTGAGGGCATTTGGTAAGTTAGCAATCTCTATTTCTCTAGATATATAGATGATTGATAGATAGATAGGTAGGTAGGTAGGTAGGTAGATAGATAGATAGATAGATATACTTCTGTCACTCTGCATTTCAAATTAGTAAATAAAACCAATAAATCTTTGAAAAACAAATCTCAATGAAGTTTTCATCTCACTCCAGTTAGAATGGAAACTATTAAATAACAAATAGTGGTGAGGTTTGGGAGAAATTGGAACTCTAATACACTGCTGGTGGAAATGCAAATTAGTACAACCAGTATGGAAAACAGTATGGAGATTCCTCATAAAACTTAAAAGTGACCTAGATATGGCCCAACTACTCCACTTCTAGGAATGTATTCAATGGATATGAAATCAGGAAATGAAAGACATGGCATATGAAATGAAAGACATATTTATTGAAGTACTATTCACAAATATATGGAATCAGGGCCAGCACTGTGGTGTAGCGGATAAAGCCGCCTACTACAGTGCCAGCAACACATATGGGCGCCGGTTCAAATCCCAGCTGCTCCACTTCTGATCCAGCTCTCTGCTACAGCCTGGAAATGCAGTATAAGATGCTCAAGTCCTTGGGCCCCTGCACCCACATAGGATACCAGGAAGAAGCTTCTGGCTCCTGGCTTTAGATCAGCACAACTCTGGCCATTGTGGCCAATTGGGGAGTGAACCAGTGGATAAAAGACCTCTCTCTCTGCCTCTCCTTTTCTCTCTGTGTATCTCTGACTTTCAAATAAATAAATAAATCTTAAAAAAAAATATAAGGAATCAACCTAGGTATCCACCAATGGATGAATAAAAAAAAAAATGCAGTATGTACACACACACACACACACACACACAATGGAGTATTACTAAGATAATTGACCAAACTGAAGATCATTGTGCTAGATGAAGTAAGCCAGATGACGAAAGACAAATATACATTTTATCTCATGTGTGGAAATATATATATATGTATAAAATTGTCTTCACTGAATTATATCCTTATATAAAAATATAGCCTTCTTCCTTCATTATATGATCTTTGTCATGAATACTATATTATATATTTTTAAAATATCCACCATACTTTCAGAAACAGCATTCACCAATCTTTTTTTTTATTCTGAAAGAGAGAGAGAGAGAGAGAGAGAGAGAGAGAGAGAGAGATCTTCCATCTGCCAAATTGCGAATGGGCTAGGTGGAAGCCAGGACTCTAAAATGCAATCCAGGTCTCCCACATGAGTGGCAGGGACTCCAATAATTGAGTCATCACTGCTGCCTTATAGGATGTGCCTTAGCAGAAAGCTGGATTGGGAGCACAGCAGAGATGCAGGTGTCTCAAGAAACATCTTAATCACTATGCCAAATGCTGCCTCTGAACCAAGGTTTAGAAACTACTAGTAGATTGTGTCAATAGGAAAATTAATTGAAAACTATATGAGGTACTGCTACGGTTTGAACAATCTATGGCTCCTGAGTATGTACAGTTAGTTAAGTCTCAAAGTCATGAGTTGATGGTACTAAAAGGATGGGAGAAAATGCACCTATTGAAAGGTCTCTATATCAGTGGGAGGATGTCTGTAGAAAGTAGTTCTTACAGGAGGCTTGGTTATAAAAGCCTGAATTGGGCCTAGCTTCTCCCTCTGCTCCTGGTTCACCATTACCTACCCACTTTCCATCATTGCCATCTTCCACTCTCATGACACAGCCAAACCAATGGAACCTACTTGATCTTGGACTGTGAATCTTCAAAACCATGAGGCAAAATAAACTTCCCTCCCTCCAAAAGTATTCACCTCAAATGTTTCATTAAAGTGACAATATATGACTGGCCTGCTGTGTATATGACACTTAATTGGACCTTATGTATTCAAATAAAAAATACAGTCCCTACATTTGAAGGAACTTAAAATTCCATTGGGTAGATAATATGGCATTTTCTGACCATACAGTCCCTACATTTGAAGGAACTTAAAATTCCATTGGGTAGATAATATGGGCATTTTCTGACCATTTTCTGACCAAGTAGCATTTGAGAGAACACTGGACTGACTTCAAGTTAGAGATGAAATTTCAACTTCTCCCTGAAGATGCCTTTGATGTGGAAGAGTGGTGCAATGAGAAGGTCATGCCAAGATGGCTGCTGGCAAGCAAGCGTCAGTTACTTAGAAATGGCTTTGAAACCCACCTGGCAACAGAGCCTGCCTGGCAACAGGCTGTGGTTAGATGGCTTCGAATACTGCCTGGCAACAGGCTGTGATTGGTTAGGGCATAAACTGCCCCTTGACCAGATTGGCTGCCTTGGCTATATAAGATGTTTTACCAACTGAAATAAACGAGTCTGCGGGCTGCTCGCCTCTGGCCCGCTTTCACCTGACTCCCGGAGTCTGTGTGGTGATTCCGTGTCTGTTGCCCCCACCACACTCTTCCTCTCAGAACGAATCCACCTCAACAGAAGAAAAATGTAAAGTACATTCTTGAAAAAGAGAATATAATACATAAAGACAAAAAAGGTGAAAGATGTGTTTAGTAAGACATAAGAACAATCACTGTTGACTAAGGAAATGTACCCAAGTATTGCTGAAGACATTTTTTTAAAAATCATGAAATTAAAATTCTTTTGACCTGGAGCAGTATAGCAGAGGCATCTAGGACCAGACAGAGGCACACACCTCTGAATAAGGCAAAAAACAGAGTATGTCATCCTGCAAGAAATACTACTGGGCATTTTCAAGTTAGCAATGTTGGAATCCATTTTATAAGCAGTGAATTAATTAAAAAATTAGTTTCCCTGCTAACCACCATTTTACAACCTATCACAAAGAAAAAGCTAAGCAGGCAAAAATGAGTTCAGCTGAAAATAAATAAAATAGAAATTTCAGTAAAAGTAGAGCTAATGAGTATGTATTTATACATATAAACTCAAGGTTTTTCAGTTACCAGAAAATGTAAGTACAAATTGCATTCTCAAAACTACAATTATTATTTTAGCTAGATGTTCCCAGTTCCCCTCAATCTTACTGTGCATGGACAAAGTGGTTCTCATACTTAGCTATGCATCAGAATCACCTGAAGGACTTGGTAGAACATAGATTGTCTAATCCTACACCAGAGTCTATGGATTAGTCAGTTTTGTGACATGTCCCCAACCAATGACGAGGCTTTTGGCCTGGAGACAATTTGAGAAACTCTGCTCCAATCAAGTCTTGTCACTGATTAACACTGCTCCTTAAAAAGGACATCAGCAAATTATATTCCCCTAACCTAAGAGTTCTTTGAATGATTTGTTGATAATCATTTTTGCTTGAGACACAAGTTTGATTAAACAGTTTTGCATAAGAAGATTTAAATGCATTTTAAGGAAAACACTGTACTTGGCAAGGAGGAGAAGAAAGGCCCTCTCTTCCAGTATAATCCATATTAAAACCCTCAATTTTATAACACAAAATTTCAGGTGGGGTCGGTGTTGTGTTATAGCGGATGAAGCCTCCACATGCAATGCAGGCATCCCATTTGGATGCCAGTTAGAGTCCCGGCTGCTCCACTTCAGATCCAGCTCCCTGCTAGTGTGCCTGGGAATGCAGCCAAGGATGATTCAGGAGCTTGCACCCCTGCACCCATGCATCCTCAGCAGCATTACGTGCAATGCAGGAATCACCTGTCAAAAGCCTTGAAGTGTCCCTTAGATACTCTAAAATATGTCCCCTCATCAGAATCACCTGGAATGCTTGTTAAATCATGTTCCAGAGTTCCATTTCAGGCCTATGGAATGAGATGGGGCCTGGGTGGCTACACTGCTGAATTAATCAGCCAATTCTAATACTTACTGAAGTTTGAGAACCATCTTAGAAATGATACCTTTGTCCCATGTGGCGGGCCTTTAAAAGAAATATCTAGCTGTCTACTTTTCCATCTACTTTAAAGATGCTAAGGGAGAAGGTTTTGTCACTTTATTAATTATCTCACAATTTTTCAAAAATTTTTACTACTGTACCCCTTTTATTATTTTTTTTGTTCTAGTTAATACTATTGGTTGAACTCTGTAATTAACACACATTTATTCTTCGGTGTTGAAATTTTACTGAAAAGTGATCCCTGTTAAATATAAGAGTGGGAATAAGAGAGGGAGGAGATGTACAATTTGGGACATGCTCAATCGGACTTGCCCCAAATGGTGGAGTTAGAAATGTGCCAGGGTATTCAAATACAATCCCATCAAGATTGCATGTACCAATGCCATCTCACTAGTCCAAGTGATCAATTTCAGTTCACAATTGATCACACTGATAGGTCTAAGAGTCAAAGGGATCACACAAACAAGAGTAGTGTCTGCAATACTAACTGATAGAATCAAAAAGGGAGAGAACTATCCAACATTGGAAGTGGGATACACAGCAGACTCATGGAATGGCAGATGTCCTAAACAGCACTCTGGCCTCAAAATCAGCCCTTAAGGCATTCGGATCTGGCTGAAGAGCTCATGAGAGTATTTCGGGCATGGAAAGCCAAGACACTCTGGCAAAAAAATAAAAATAAAAATAAAAAAGAGGACCTAAATGAAACGTCTCTGCGAGTGAGATCCCAGTGGAAAGAACGGGCCATCAAAGAAGGAGGTACCTTTCTCTGAAGGGAGGAGAGAACTTCGACTTTGACTATGACCTTGTCCGAACAAGATCAAAGTCACTGAACTCAAGAGGCTTCCATAGCCTTGGAAACTCATGACTAGAGCCTAGGGAGATTACTGATGCCATAAACAAGAGTGTCAATTTGTTAAGTCAACAACAGGAGTCACTGTGTACTTACTCCTTATGTGGGATCTCTGTCCTTAATGTGTTGTCCAATGTGAATTAATGCTATAACTAGTACTGAAACAGTATTTTACACTTTATGTTCTGTGTGGGTGCAAACTGATGAAATCTTTACTTAATAGATACTAAACTGATCTTCTATATATAAAGAGAATGGAAAATGAATCTTGATGTGAATGGAATGGGAGAGGGAGCGGGAGATGTGAGGGTCACGGGTGGGAGGGAAGTTACGGGGGGGAAAAGCCATTGTAATCCATAAACTGTACTTTGGAAAATTATATGTACTAAATAAAAGTTTAAAAAAATTTTACTTATGACACATTTTTTCTCAGAAATAAAGTTTATATTTAAGGTATTAGTAGCATTTCCATGGTAATAAAATGCATAAACATGATAGACCACATTGCAAGGAACCTTCTGTGACTGAGACCAGACTTGTGTGTGTGTTCTTTCTATTTTCTTCATAAATGAGTGTAGGTGCTATGGTCCTTTCCCTCTGTATTTTGGCTTCAGATATTTAAAAAGAGTTAGAATTGTCAGGAATCTCTACAGTAAGGAGGTAAAACAATTCACAAGTAATAAAAGAAAAACAAATTGTTCTGGATAAATAGTCTTTGTCTGCAAAGAACTAGCACAAAATCCCTGAACTTGACCTCCTCTTTATTAATACCAGTCAATGCGGACATGCACATATGATATTGTAAGAAAAATTTAGCTATTGTGGTTGAGCTTCCAGCTGCTTTAAACAAAAGGAATTGATTTTAGAGATTGTAATCCCAGATATTAGTGGAAGGGTCAGTACTACAAAGAATGGGCTATAGTCTAAATTTGCCTTAACATTTTGACCAGAGAAAGGATAAATCTCCAAGAGGGAAATTATGTTGTCTGGTAAATGTTTGAATAAAAAGTTGAAGTAGCTGGAATAGACTTTTCTTGTAATCGGGAGAAAGTAGGGCAAGCACAATGCACGACTCTGAGTGGTTTGGGGGTGCTGACAGAATTGGTTGACAGAAGAAAAAGATTGACTTTGTTTTTAAAAAAGATTTATTTATTTGAGAGGCAGTGTTACAGAGAGAGTGAGACACAGAGAGAGATCTGTCTTCTATCTGCTGGTTCACTGCCAAATGCCACAATAGCCAGGACTGGAGTTGTGGTGGAATGAGACGGCCGTGCCAAGATGGCCACTGGCAAGCGAGCGTCAGTTACTCAGGAATGGCTTCAGAACCCACCTGACAAAGGAGCCTGCCTGGCAACAGGCAGTGATTGGTTAGGGCATAAACCGCCTCTTGACCAGATTTGCTGTCTTGGCTGTATAAACTGCAGTACCAGCTGAGATAAATGAGTCTGTGAGCTGCTCACCTCTAGCCTGCTTTCACCTGACTCCCGGTGTCTGTGTCATGACTCCGTGCCTCTTGCCCCCACCGCACTTCTCCTCTCAGAATGAAGTCACAGCAACATGGGGTGGTCCAAAGCCAGGAGCCAGGAGCTTCCTCTAGGTCTCCCATATGACCAAGCTCTTGGGCTATCTTCCGTTGCTTTCCCAGACCACTAACAGGGAGGTGGAATGGAAGTTGGGCAGCCAGGACTTGAACCAGTGCCCATATGAGATACCAGTACTGCAGGCCATGGCTTTAACCAGCTAAGTTACAGTGCCAGCTACATGGATTATCTGTGAGTAGTTTAGAGCAGCTTTGCAGAAGGCTCATAAAATAAAGCTGGTAAGACAATGATGTACACAGTTACAGTATCACAGCACACTCAGTGGTCTGATCCTACAGCATCACACCATGGATGATTTTCCAAAAGTCATCACATGGGGCTGACACTGTGGTGTAGCAAGTAAAGCCATTGCCTACAGTGCCGGCATACCATATGGGTCCCAGTTCGAGTCCCAGCTACTCCACGTCTGATCCAGCTCTCTGCTATGGCCTGAGAAAGCAGTAGAAGATGGCCCAAGTCCTTGGACCCCTGCACCCATGTGGGAGACCCAGAGGAAGCTCCTGGCTCCTGGCTTCAGATCGGTGCAACTCCAGCCTTTGAGGCCCATTGGGAAGTGAATCAATGAATAGAAGATCTCTCTTTCTTTCTCTCTCTCTCTGCTCCTCCTTCCCTCTCCGTGTAACTCTGACTTTGAAATAAATAAATAAGTCTTTTTATAAAAATAAAGTCATCACATTCCAAAGGGATTTTGAGATTTTTGTCACTCTCTTGTCTATAAGAGAAAGCAAAGTAGTCATGGAATGAGTACATGACAGGTGGATAACCAATGCATAATTAAATATTAAAACAAAAAGAGTGGGCCAGCACCATGGCTCAATAGGCTAATCCTCCATCTGCAGCGCCAGCACACCAGGTTCTAGTCCTGGTCGGGGCGCCGGATTCTGTCCTGGTTGCTCCTCTTCCAGGCCAGCTCTCTGCTGTGGCAAGGGAATGCAGTGGAGGATGGCCTAAGTGCTTGGGCCCTGCACCCCATGGGAGACCAGGATAAGCACCTGGCTCCTGCCTTCGGATCAGCGCGGTGCGCTGGCTGTAGCGCGCTGGCCGCGGCAGCCATTGGAGGGTGAACCAATGGCAAAAGGAAGACTTTTCTCTCTGTCTCTCTCACTGTCCACTCTGCCTGTCAAAAAAGGGGGGGGGGGTGAGGTCTTTAGAATTATGAAGCCAAGAGTTAAGAAAATTAAATGTATACCAACAATAAGGCTTAAAAGAAGCAATGTTGATACAAACAATTAGAGGTTTTACATATGTTGCATAGTTGGGTGATTGGAGGGGGTTTGCCCAAGTTTTTAATTGTTAGTGAGGGATAAACTACCCTTTAAATTGAAATTAAATATTGATTTGGGTTAATAATAATTGCTAAGTTTCCTACTTCAACTTGACCTTATAAAATTTATGATCACCATCTCTATTTCAAATTTACTTTTAATGAAATGAGGGCAATAATTCATGTCACATGTGTTTAAGAGTCCTTCTTACCGTGTGATGACAGAAATTCTAGCACAGGTGCATGATTGTATGTGATTCATGACAAAAATATTAAAATTCAGATATCCTGCTTATAATATGCCAAGTCTGCATATTATTTACTTGCACATTTATTGTTTCTACTTCCTTCCTGCCAACACAAAAAACTAGTGTCTGCATCTGTAAGATCAGGGACTTTAACCTTCCCGTTAACTGCTAAATCACTGGTGCCTAGAGTAGTACCTGGAGTATAAAAGATACTCCATAAATATTTTTGAATAAATTAATGTCAGCAGTTGGAGCACATATAAATCAGATTGTACTGCCGTTGGCAGTGATTGAAATGTAGGAGATAAAGAACAGCAAAAATGTGCATGTCTGAGTGAGTGTGTGTGTTTGTGTGTTTGGGGGGCACCAAAACAAACTAAAGAAGGAATAAAAGGCGACAAGTATCAATCAGACCCCATTTCTCTACCAGACTGCAATTCCTTAATGACTGAGGATTGCTAACACGTCCAAGAATGCTATTTCTCTGATTCCTGATTTTGTTGAATATCACACTGAAGAAACAGGCCAAAAAAAAAAAAAATGGATTGTTCATCTTCTCAAACTTATTTCTGCCAACTCTCTTCTTGGTCCTGACATAATTCATTGTTGACACTTCATGAGCTTTATGTATCTCTTCTTTTGCCAGGCTCTTCTATCCCATCTCTGGTTTTCACTTCCAATAAAGGAGAAAAACAGGGAAGAGGCTTCACCAAGGAGCCCCCTGTCAGAGCTGTACATTTGGATACCATCGCTGACGTCTGAAAGGAAATGCTAAAGGAAAATGATAGCACAATTTGCTGAATCTCAAATTCGAATGAATGCTTTAGGATACAAACTTTTGATCTGTAAAACAAAACTTCAAACTCTGATTGATAAAGACCTTAAGAATAATGTCAGAGGGGCTACTGCTGTGGCATAGTGGGCGAAGCCCCTGCCTGCAGTGCCGGCATCCCATATGGGCACTGGCTGGAGTCTGGGCTGCTCCACTTCCAATCCTATCTCCCTGCTAATGCAGCTAGGTGTGCAGCAGAAGATGACCCAACTACTTAGGTGCCTGGCCTAGCCCCAGCTGTAGTGGCCATTTGGGAAGCAAACTAATGGATAGAAGATCTCTTTGTTTCTCCTTCTCTCTCTTTGTAACTCTGCCTTTCAAGTAAATAAAGAAATCTTTAAAGAAAAAAAAAAAAGAACGTCAGAATTGTTTCCACAATTCAAATAATAGCTACAGCCACCATGGCAACTGTCTTTTGAAGTTTCCTTTGCCTTGGGTCAAAAACATACATTTTCCTTTATCCACCCCTACCTTAATCAGGACATTGTAATAAGGATAAATAACACAATAGGTTAAAAGCATCCTTTCCCCCATAGTTCACAGTCCCCCAAATATGGGTTAAATATAAGTCATGAATTAAACTTCATGTAATCATTCTGTATTATGCGAGTTGTAAAGCACAGAGAATTTTGATTCAAACAACCAAAAGAATGCAACTGAATAAAATTCAAAGTAATATGTGCTTTTTCAAGCACACCTACTCTAAACCAGCCAAATGTAAGTCTCTATAATGTAAAAACAAATGCAAAAATCTAGGGAATGTGTTGCCTTAGAATTAAATGAAGCCCTCTGCCTTCAGCAGCAGGAGTCCAGAGGACACCCTAAGATCAGAGACACCACCAGGGTCCCCAGATGCTCCCTTGGGAGGTGAGAGGAGGAGACCCTCCTTCTGCCACCAACATTCTCAGGTTCTGCATCAGCCTGCAGTCACTAAGGTTTATCTCTTGCTGTTTATTATAGTTCATGCTAGGGATCACAACAAACTTAGGGACTCTGGGTCCCTGTTCAACTTATCTATTCTAATCTTCCTAGGACTACACACATCTTTTTTGCTTTCCGCATCTCACATTCTTCCTCACGCTTCTGAAACACAGAATTCAAGGCCACCCAATAGAATAACCTGTACTCTGAAATTCATCTCTGAATACCCCTTTCATGTTTGTGCTCTCAAAGAATGCTGACTGTCTCCTGAAAGCACTGCTTCCCCAATGCCCTCACTGAATTAGTAAACTCTTAGCTCCACTGTGGTTGATTATCCGACTCGTGTCCTTCCTTGTTTCAGCCGAGCACCAAGCGTAGGGTCACTCACCCTCACTGTTTCAGTTCTGGCTCTCCGATTTCACTCCATGGGAATTTCAATTGTCCAAGTAGATGAGTCTTCCTACGTTCCAGCTCCACAGTTTCTTGAACTGCTCTTCTCTGTGGTTTTGATTTTTTTTTCAACTCCTCCTTTTGAGCACTAGATTAAATCATATCTATTCTGAATAAGGACATGGCTTCAAGAAATGTCCTCTCTTCCTTGCCTGAACAATAAGTCACTTCTTACTAGATAATTGTCATTAGCACACAAACATTGGGCTTTCGAAATATTCATTCTTGACTCTAACTTTATTTTTGCTACCCCATTTCTCTGCATTAATTCATAGCAAAACTTGCATTGAATGGTTTATATATAAAATTTTTACTTTTCTACATTTTTTCTCTTATTTAAGCCAAACAGGCTTTCATTGCCTTGCTGAAAATGCTCTTGTTCTCCACATTATTAAAATCCATGATCAAAATTTGGTTCTGATCTTATTGCACATATTAGAAAATTTGACCCAGTTTATGCTTCCCTAATCACCAAACACTTGCTTATCAACTTCCTAGAATACATTGTTCTTTTCCTCTTATGTTGCAGGCTCCTCCTCATAGCCTGGCCTTTTGTGTGACCTCATTACAAAACTTTTTCTTCTCTCTCAATACTCCCTCCCTTGGAGATAAAAATGTGTCCTGCACACTCTGATTACTAATTAATGTCTTAAGTCTATCCTTGCCTGCTAAACTTCTGAACTCCAACTCCATACCCATGTATCTAACAGCGTACTCTATACCAGTAGTAGGATATTAAGGAAATTAAATTAAGCATGTATAGGAAAGAAAATGAGCCCCTGGCCTTATTCAGTAGCTTTTAAAAGTTCCACTATTAGAGTTGGCACTGTAGCATAGAAAGTTAATCCTCTGCCTGCAATGCCAGCATCCCTTATGGATGCCAGTTTGAGTCTTGGCTGCTCTACTTTCTATCCAGCTCCCTGCTGATGTGCCTGGGAAAGGAGTGGATGATGGCTCAGGTTCTTGGGCCCCTGTCAGCCACATGGGAGACCTAGAAGAAGCTCCTGGCTCCTGGCTTTAGCCTGGCCCAGAACTGGCTGTTGTGGCCATTTGGGGAGTGAACCAGCAGATGGAAGATTCTCTCTTGCTCTTGCTCTCCTTTTTTTCTCTGTATCTCTGTCTTTTAAATAAATAAGTAAATCTTTAAATAATAAAAAATAGAAGTCCCACCTTTTCCTTATAGAGACTCATCTATTTGCTTTTTTTTTAGGTAGATTTATTTTTATAAAAGCCTGTTTATTTTGAACAGATGTTTTAACTTGGAATTGAAAAAGTACATTTATGAGATATTTTATAAGATGTGTAAATATAGAACTGTATTTATTACTACAGTAAAGATTCAGTACCATTAAGGACAATGCTAAACCATGTACATGTGGCATATTCTTCCACATACATTGTGTTTCTCTGCCTGTTTTCTTTAAATTCATTAACTGTATATATGTAAATATATAGTACATGTAAATAGATTTCAAATTAGTTTTTCTATTGGATATAAATAAATTTGTAATAAAATGTGTGACTATAAAACAAAATATCTTCAAGTCTCTTTATTGAAACCACAGACAGGTATATAGTCTTCTAATTATTTTTGAATGTTTTTGTATAAGTACATTTGCTATGTAAGTCATTGTTTAATACTTTAGAAAAATTAAACTTAAGAAATAAGTCTTTCATAAGAACAAAAATAAATCATGACCAACTCCTAGATTGTTTTAACTTTGATAAATCAAGTTGTCATGACATTATTATGGTTTGAATTTTTGTACTCAGGGCCTACACTGTTCCCAAACTTTTTTTTTCATTTTTTTATTTAGTAAATATAATTTCCAAAGTACAGTTTACGGATTACAATGGCTTCCCCCCCCATAATTTCCCTCCCACTCGCACCCCTCCCATCTCCCGTTCCCTCTCCCATTCCATTCACATCAAAATTCATTTTCAGTTATCTTTATATACAGAAGATCAGTTTAGTATATATTAAGTAAAGATTTCATCAGTTTGCACCCACACAGAAACACAAAGTGTAAAATACTGTTTCAGTGCTAGTTATAGCATTAATTCACATTGGACAACACATTAAGGACAGATCCCACATGAGGGGTAAGTACACAATGACTCCTGTTATTGACTTAAAATTCACCCTAAGCTAACTGTTACATTTTAACACCTTGCCAACACCTTCCTAGACCCAATGCATCATCAGCTCTTGCCTACAATATTGCAATGTCTTTCTAACTAGCCTCTCTCCTTCCATATCCCTTCAAGTTTAATTTTACACAAAGGCAAAAAAATGATTATTGGAAAATTTATTCAGCAATCACTCCTCTCATCCTTCTAACATGCTTTGTCACATTTTGTCACAGGGGGTAGTAGGCCAGGTATAGCAGTAAACTCTCTCTTCACTTTAACTCTCAAATATTCTACACTTTATTTTTTACCACTTTGTCCATCTATCATTCTGCTATATCCTTTGGCTTCCTTCTTTTTATTTTTAGTTTTATTTGCTTATTTGGAAAGCAGAGAGACAGAGACTGACCGTGGTCTACCATTCACTGGTTCACTCCTCAAATGCCTACAATAGCCAGGGCTTGGTCAGGATGCAACCAGGAGCTGTAAGCACAATCCAAGTCATATTGGTTGGTGACAAGGGCCCAGATAGTTATTCCATAACTTCTATCTCCAGGGTGCACATTAGCAGGAAAGTGGAATCAGGAGCAGAGCCGGAACTTCAATGTACCACCATATGGGATGAGTGAATTCCAAATGGAATATCAACCATTACATCAAGTGCCCACCCTCACTGGATGCCATCTGTCCCTCAAACAGACCTATGAGATGTGGACTGAGCTTCCAGCTCCTGTGCATCCGGACCAAGCACTCCTCTTAGCTGCTGCATTGGCTGCTCCAGTTCTGGAATTCTCTCTACACATAGGTCTTCTTTAAGATGATGCCCTTCAATGTGGCCTTCCCAAGCCACTCTATTTAAAATCGGTGCCATATTCACATCCCTTCTCTTATTTCTCTGCCTCTTTTTTGTCCTATGCTCACTTACCAACTCCTGATAAGTTAGTTACAATTTTTTTGTTTATCTCCTTCTCTAGAAAGAAAGCAGGAATTTATTTTTTCTTGTGCTTCAGACACAGTGTCAAAAATAGTGCTTAGCACATCATAAGTAATATTTATTGAATTCATGCATGAATAAGTTAAGTGGATAACTTGATGGAAAAATAAGATACTATTTGGCAGTTTCAACTCAGAACCAAGATATAAATGATGAGGGATGTGAAAGTATATCATGAGAAAGCCTATAAAGAAAAGTATCAAGGAAGAGTCCCAGAAGTGGTAAGGAAATTAATTAATAGCAAACAGTTAAAATTGGCAGAGATGTCAGGATTCATGAGAGGAAATATTGGAGGGAATTGTGCTGAAAAGATCATCTCCTCTATCCAACAGGAAACTGAGAACTGAGGGTAGCACTTTCCCTCTCTAAAGGCAAAGGAACATCACTGCAACAGGATTACTCATAGGAGTTGCTATGCATCCACTAAGTTTGAGACTAGATTACAGTGAATTGCCCACAAAACTGATGGATGCAAAGGCAGGAGATTGTACCTATGTTTTCTGAGGAATGGTTCTTTAAGAGCATTTGTATGGATAGGAAGGAAGGAAGGAAGGAAGGAAGGAAGGAAGGAAGGAAGGAAGGAAGGAGGGGAGGGGAGGGGAGGAATAAAGGAAGCAAGGAAAGAAGGGGGAGAGAGAGAGAGAGAGAGAGAGAGAGAGAGAGAAAGAGAGAAAACCAAGGCATCCAGCTGGGAAATAAAATGTGTGCCATGTCTGAGGACAATAAGTTTAATGATTCTCATGGAGCCCTGTAAAACCGATGGAAGCATCCACAGAAGTGTACACGCTGAATATCTGACAGACTCAGAGAGGCACATTCCAGCCTTAACCCAAGTCTAGACAAGACTTCTAAACCTATTTCCTGCCCCACCTTTCTCTGACTCTAACCCTAACGAGTTCCTAAACCACACTGAATGAGTTGAAGAAGGAGAAAACACACGGTGGAGACAGAGAACAGGATACAGACATGTTCAAGGCGATGACATAAACTACCTCAGGACCCAAATAGAGAAGGAAGAACATGAGGCCGACACTGTGGTACAATGGACTAAGCTTCTGTCTGTGGTGCCAGCATCCCATATGGACCTATCCAGCTGTCTGCTTATGGCCTGGGAAAGCAGCAGAAGATGGCCCAAGTGCTTGGGCCCCTGCACCCACGTGGGAGACCTCAAAGAAGGTCCTGACTACAGATTGGCCCAGCTCTGGCCATTGTGGCCATTTGGGGAGTGAACCAGCAGGTATAAGACCTTCCTCTCTGTCTCTCTCTGTTTGCAACTCTACCTCTCAAATAAGTAAATAAAAATGTTTTTAAAAATTTGCAGAAATGAAAATAGAAAAACAAATTCATACTAGTAGTGGGAGATTTTACTAACGCTCTGCCAGTAATTGATAAATCAAGCTGAGAGTCAGTGAGAGTACAAAAATACTTGAACAATGTGACTACAAACATTTTTTAATAAACTGGTAATCATTTGGAGAAATTGACGAAAATGATTATAAAATTCATGTGATCATGCATGAGATTATGAAAAGCAAACACAGGGGCTAGCATTGTGGTGCAGTGAATTAAGCTGCCTTTTACTTTTTTTTTTTGACAGGCAGAGTGGACAGTGAGAGAGAGAGAGACAGAGAGAAAGGTCTTCCTTTTGCCATTAGTTCACCCTCCAATGGCCGCCGCGGCCAGCGCTGATCCGATGGCAGGAGCCAGGTGCTTATCCTGGTCTCCCATGGGGTGCAGGGCCCAAGCACTTGGGCCATCCTCCACTACACTCCCTGGCCACAGCAAAGAGCTGGCCTGGAAGAGGGGCAACCGGGACAGAATCCGGCGCCCCGATCGGGACTAGAACCCGGTGTGCCGGCGCCGCAAGGCGGAGGATTAGCCTAGTGAGCCACAGCACCGGCTTAAGCTGCCTTTTACAACACCAGCATCCTATATGAGCAGTGATTGAAGCCCCAGCTGCTCTGCTTCCAATCCAGCTCCCTGCTAATGCACCTGGGAAGGCAGTATAGCAGACGGGCCAAGTGCTTGGGCCCCTGCTACCCTGTTACCCTGTAACAAGAGATCTGGATGGAGTTCCGGGCTCCTGGTTTTGGGTCACACATAGCCCTAACCATTGCACCCATTAAAGGGATGAGTCAGAAGATGCAGTTCTCTGTCTCTCTGCCACTCCACCTTTCAAACAAATAAACGAATCTTTTAAAAGAGAGAGAGAAAAGCAAAGGTAATCATTAAGAATAAAATTGGGGTATTTTTAAAGCTTGTATCAAGCATTTTATAAAATATAATATTTCAGACTATTTTAGAATAGTGCATAGATGAACAAATAGAGCATCGGAACATCATCAAGGGTCCAGAAAAGACAATAGATCTGGTCATCTGATTGATGATAAAGTGGCGATGTACAGCCTTGAGGAAAAGACAGAATTGTCAGTAAACAATTACTGGGTTAATGACATACACATGGAAAAATAAGTCTTTTTTTTTTTTTTTTTTGACAGGCAGAGTTAGACAGTGAGAGAGAGAGAGAGAAAGGTCTTCCTTCCATTGGTTCACTCCCTAAGTGGCCTCTATGTCCGAAGGTACCCTGATCCAAAGCCAGGAGCCAGGTGCTTCTCCTGGTCTCCCATGTGGGTGCAGGGCCCAAGCACTTGGGCCATCCTCCACTGCACTCCCGGGCCACAGCAGAGAGCTGGACTGGAAGAGGAACAACCGGGACAAAATCCGGTGCCCCAACTGGGACTAGAACCCAGGGTGCCGGCGCCGCAGGCGGAGGATTAGCCTAGTGAGCTGCAGCGCTGGCCAGAGAAATGAATCTTTTTTTTTTTTTTTTTTTTTTTTTTTTGACAGGCAGAGTGGACAGTGAGAGAGAGAGACAGAGAGAAAGGTCTTCCTTTGCCATTGGTTCACCCTCCAATGGCCGCTGCGGCCGGCGCACCGCAGCCGGCGCACCGCGCTGATCCGATGGCAGGAGCCAGGAGCCAGGTGCTTTTCCTGGTCTGCCATGGGGTGCAGGGCCCAAGCACCTGGGCCATCCTCCACTGCACTCCCGGGCCACAGCAGAGGGCTGGCCTGGAAGAGGGGCAACCGGGACAGAATCCGGCGCCCCGACCGGGACTAGAACCCGGTGTGCCGGCGCCGCTAGGCGGAGGATTAGCCTAGTGAGCCGCAGCGCCGGCCCAGAGAAATGAATCTTAATTGTTACCTGACTCCTTATGCAAAATCAATTCCTGGTTAGTTGAAATCTAAATGCGAATAGTAAACAATATTAACAACATAGAAAACTATTAATACATTTAGGACACATTAAAATAAAGAAATTGTGTTTCACCAAAAGCATCACTAAGAGAACAAAAGACATCTCAATCAGTGGTAGAAGACATTCGCAACATATATCTGACAAGATGTTCAAAGTCATTATATAAGGGTACTTCAAAGTGTTTGTGGAAAGTAGAAATAAAAGATAATTCTATTCTTGTGCAAAAAACTTTGGAATTCATGCATGGATTTTTCTTAGCATTCAATTTCTATGGACTTTCTAAAGACCCTTTGTAACACATGTATTTCAAATTATTTGCACCAAATACAGAAGGAAGAATAAGTTCCATTTCCATGAGCCTGTTAAATACCTTCATATATAAAAATTGTCTACAATCCAATACAAGGAAAATATATAACAAAATAGATAAAATTGCAAATGATTGATCTAGCCCTTCAAAAGTGAGATATCAAACTGGAGAATAATTGCGTTAGAAGATGCTTAATAGTTATGATCAAAGAAACAGAAATTAGTCAGTGAGATTCTACTACTTGTTCATCAGAAATGCAAACAAACTCCCAGTAGAAAGTGCAGGTATATACCCAAGAGAAATACATATGTATGACCCAAAAGGCAAGAGCAAGATTGGCCATAACATCAGAATTTGCAAATGCCAAAAAAAAAAACCCTAAAAACAACCCAAACTGTCCGATCACAATATGAATAAATAGTTGCTACAAACAAAGTACTGAAAAACAGAAATCAGACACAGAATAATCAGCATGATTCTAATAATACACAGTACAAACGTACTGTGTTTGAAATCAGGCTAGTTTTTCCATAAAATAGTGGATGAGAGGATGCATGAAGGAGTTTTGTGAATGCTAGTAAAAGCCACTCACTTTTAAAATTTTATTACTTTGACCTTTATTATAATTTAAGTCTACAGGGCTTAATTTTTTTCTGATACCTTATTTTTTTTCATGTTAATGTAATAGTAATACAAATAGAGCATATTCAATGTAATTCATGGATACAATTCTAAAAATAGAATGATATTCTGTTCCTCCCATCTTCCCTTTCCCATTCTCTCTCTCTCTCTTCCTTCCTTCCTTCCTTCCTTCCTTCCTTCCTTCCTTCCTTCCTTCCTTCCTTCCTTCCTTTCTTCTTTTTTAGTTTTTGAGATAACATATAATTAATTGACATCACAGTCAAGGGCTTAATGCTCAAGTAAAGAAAGAGATCAACAAGTAAAAACTAAAAGGACGCTAGTTCTGTGGAAATATAGTCAAGGACTATAAGCAATCAAATGAAAAGATGACCATTTCACTCATATACAACAAATTTTAAAATATCACAGATCATCAAAAATAACATTCTTGACCTTTAGCTTGACAAAGATATAAAACGAAGTTTGACAAAAAGTATATTTGCAGCAATACTGACAAACACAGGCATTTCTTCTCTTTCTCTTTTTTAATTTTAGCTCCCAAATATAAGCAGGGACAAGTGATATTTATCTTTCTGTGTTTATATTTATCTTTCACTCAACATATCTTCCAGTTCCATCCATTTCGATGCAAATGGTATAATTTCATCTTTTCATAGCTGAATAATATTCCATTGTGTGTATACATATATGTACACACACATATACACATATCACATTTTCTTTATCCATTCATCTGATGATGGGTCAACCTTGGTTGACTTCATATTCTGGCTATTGTGAACAATGCTGCTACAAACATGTGGGAGCAGACATCTTTTTGATACAACATGTTCATGTCTTTTGGGTATATACCCAGTAATGGAATTGCTGGATCATACGCCACCCAGCTCTGTTTGAAACCACAGGATGTGTTTACTGTGTGAAATTGAGTAAGACTTTACACTTAAAATTTTCAGGATTTTTGTGTTTATATTTGATTAACATTTTTGTTTTAGAATACTTATTTAATTACAAAGTAGAAATTCAAATAGTAAGTGTAATAGACAAGACAGGAGAGGGTACATAACTGCTGACATACTAAAACTTCAACTTGATGACTTACATTTTTATGATTATTTTATCAGAAGGAAACCCCATGGAACTGTCCTTCCATGTTTAATGCTCCATTGGCTCCTTATCCAACAGAGATTTCATAAATATGCCTTGACTTGACATTGTCTACAACTGTTTGGAACATATTTTTCCCAGGACTTCAATTTCAAGTTTACTGTAGATGTGAGATGTAGTCTCAGATCCTAGGATTTGTAAATGATATCTAGTCAGCAAAAGAAAAGCATCTGTATCTGAACTTAAACTATAAAATTCTATCACAGGTTTCTATCACAGATACTGTCACTCAAAAATCATTTATTCCAATAAACATTCTTTTATTTAAAAAGCTGGTAAGTATTATATTCCCTCTTCCAAAGAATTTCAGACAACTCATGACTTTATAAAGAAAAATATTTCCTTTCTAAATACTTGCATACAATACCAATTCTATTTTAAATTTTATTTTCAATTTTTCACTTTTTTGCATATGGATATTGCACTAGATGCAAGGCATTGTTTTCTAATTTGTTTTTCGTCACTTAATATGGTTAAGATAGTCACAAAAGAACAAAGACTGTAAGAGTCCATGTAACTGAGAAGCCTAAAATAATCAAATTCATAGAAGCAGAGAACACAGCAATGGTTGCCAGAAGCTGGGAGGAGAGGGGAAGGGTTAGGACTCTTCAGTATAGTTAGAGTTGTGCAAGATAAGTTCTAGAGATCTACTATAAACATATTACCTGCAGTTAACAATATGATACTGTGCAACTGAAAATGCACTGGGAAAATACATCTCACTTTACATGTGCACACACAACACACACACACAAACGCACTAGAATTCATGAAATTTTTGTATGACTTTAGCTGTGGTAATGGCGTTGTAGATGTATGCATCCTTGTTAAATGTTTATAAATATTTTACACAATTATACCTCCATACAACTAAAAGCAATAATAATTTATATAAAGCAAAATGGTTAGGTGGCGTTTTCTGTCAGTATATAACTCTATCCCATCCTTTCTAACTGTTGTTCCATGATCCTAGACACATTGGACTGTCATGTATTTAACCATACTTTAGAATTCAGGTTGCTTTCAATTTTCACTAAAATAATTTTCAATGAACATTGCTATATACGTAACTGAACACTTGTGCAAATTTATTAACCACATAGGGGCCAGTGCTGTGTCATAGTAGGTTAAGTCTCCACCTGTGGTCCAAGTTTGAGTCCTGGCTGCTCCACTTCTGATCTAGCTCCCTGCTAATGTGCTTGAGAAAGCAGCAGAAGATGGCCCAATGCGGGAGACCAGGAAGAAGCTCCTAGCTTTGTTCTGGCTCAGCTCTGGTTGTTGTAGCCATTTGGGGAGTGAACCAGCAGATGGAAGAGTTGTGTGTGTGTGTCTCCTCTCTGTCTGTAAATCTGACATTCAAATAAATAAATAAATATTTTTTAAAAAAGACTCACTTTCATAAATAAATAAATCTTTAAAAAAAAACTCACTTTTAACAAATAGAAAACCTCAGTGTTGGCATTTTATAGACAAGATGGCATCTTGTGAGCTGCCCCATGGAGAGGTCCCAGCCAACACTCTCCATACCAACAACTGACAGTGAACTGAGGAGCCTGGCCATCACCATGTCAGTGAGCTTGGAAACAAAACCTCTGGTCCCATTTGCTTTATAAGATGACTGCCACAATCTCCCAAGAGACTGGGAGTCAAAAACGCTGGCCAGGCCCCTCTCAGATCCCTGACTGCAGAAACTACCACGTAGCAAATATTTGTTAACTTCTGCTCTAACTTGTTACACAATCAGCAATAACTAGAACACATGCCAACACTTGAATATTCATAATTCATGCAGTTTTTTGCCAAGCTAATCTAGATACTAGTGGTGTTGACATCTATATTTGTTTACAAGAGTGTGGATGTGTGTAATTTGCTTCTTCTTCAAGTCCTTTTTTAATTTTTCATTTTTGGATTGATCAGTGATTTTTGTCTTATGTTGATTTGTAGGATTTCAAAAGTGTTTAATGATTAATGCTTTATTTTTCATAGAGGGTATAACCATTTCTATCTTTTCAGCAATATACAGTATAATTTATAACTCATGTGCAGTCAAACATATATTGTGTCCTTAATCACATGCAGATTTACATGATCATTAGAAAGACTTTGGGATTCCAGGATTTTTACTGTTGTTTATGCCCTTTTGAATATGTAGGGATTTGTTCTCTATTAAGTTCTTTAACCCACCTGCAGTCAGTTATTTTTATGAGTTTATAGAGACAGCTAAATAGAAGCTTCCAGGTGTCAAAGTGCACACATGATTTAGCCCTTCTTTTATTACCACTTCAAATTTTTTGAGAAGTTGAATCCTCATAAAAACACAAATATTTCTGAGCTCTGTATTCTGTACTTTCAATTTTCCTACTGTTTCCTGCAATAACCACACTGTTTAAATTGTTGCAATTCTATGATATATTTTGATATATGGTGACACTACTCTTCATTGTTCTTCCTTTCAAATTTTCTTTGTATTTTATACACATTTTTCTTCACAATAAATTTAAAATTTTATACATTCCTTTAAAAATATATTTAGAATTTGATATTCAGATTAATCATCACATGTAAAATAACTTGGGGAGAGCACATCTCTTTTGAATACTGAATTCTTAACCAGGAACATACTATAACTTCCCCTTTTTCAGGGCTTGCTTTCTGACCTTCAGTAAACTTCTTTAATTTTATTTTTTAGAAAAAAATAGGTTTTGCAAATTTCTTGTCACACCTAATCATGAGTGTTTAATGAGGTTCATGGCTGTTCTAAATGGGACCCATTTTTCTATTACATTTTAAATTGGTCATTGCTTGTGTATAAGAAAGCTATTGATTTTTCAATATTGATTTTTTAATCTGGCTATTTTCCTGGATTATTACTAGTTCTGATAGTTCTTTCATTGATTCCTGCCTTTTTTTTGTAGACAGTTTTTCTTTGTCATGTGTGTATGTATACATACTCTGAGACACACATATATATTCTTTTACTTTAATTTCATCACATGGTCTAATATCCCCAGTAAATATCAATATTAATGTAAAAGCTGGAATCTATTTTTCACATCTTACTGCAGATTCTTTTTGTATTAATTTTCTTGGTGCCACTGTAACAAATTAACACAAATGGTGTGATTTAGAACACCACAAAAGTTTTCTCGTAAGATTCTAGAGGTCAGAGTTCCAAATAAATCCTACAGGGTTTTAATCACAGTGTCCGCAGGGCTGGCTGCCTCTGGAAGCTCTCAGAATCCTTGCTTCTACCAGCTTCCAGAGATCACCCATAATCCTGACTTGAAGGTTCTTCTGGGCCAATAATCCAACCTCTTGCTTTCATCATCACTTTGCCTTCACCTCTGTCTGTACCCCATCACCAAAATAATTCGGCAGAATCTCCACATCTCAAAGTAACATATTTCCATGTTCCAGAGGAAGCAATTTTTAAAAGATTTATTTGAAAGTCAGGGTGACAGGGAGATCTTCCACCTCCTCATTCACTTCTCAAATGGCTGCAACATCCAGGACTGGGCCAGAGCAAAGCCAGGAGTCTGGAACTCCATCTGGGTCTCCCACACGGGTAGTAGGGATCAGAGTCCTCAGGCCCCCTTCTGCTGCCCTCCTGGGCGTATCAGCACGTAGGAGTAGTGGAGCAGCTGGGACTCGAACTGGTGCCCATATGGTGTGTGGCTGTGCCACAATGCTGGCATTGCGAGTAGGAATGTTTCTGTGGGGAGGATGCACTATCCAAAATACTACCCTTAAATTATGTCTGTGCTACTTATGAAGTTGTCATAGGCTTTCTTGTAGATTTTTTAAGTCTAATTTTAAAAGCTTACTTCTATATCTACTTTATTAAGAGTTTCTTTTATCTGAGTCAGCACCAGATATTGTAATGAACCAAATGATTTATTCATGCATATTGAAATGTTTATTCACTTTTCTCCTTTAATTTGTTAATGTACTAATTAAATTAATGTACATGCTTTATGATCTGAAATACTTTTGCATTTCTAGTGTACAACTTTTGGGCATAATATATTAGTCTGTCAAAACATTCCTGAAATTAATTTGCTAATGGTTTATTTATGATTATCATATCTATCTTCATGAGTTTTCTTTTATGTAATGTCTTTGTTCAATTTTGATATTAGAGTTATATTATACCCATGAAATGCTTTGAAAAGGGTGTAATTTCTTTATTTCCATCAAAGATATTATATTATGTAACAAAGGGATGATTTCTTTTTATAATTATTTATTTGAGGGTCAGAGAGACAGAAAGACAAATAGATAAACAGAGCTCCCATGCTCTGGTTCATTTCCCGAAGGCCCTCCGTGGCTGGAGTTGGCCAGGTGCAGCCCAGGAACTGGAAACACTCCAGCACTCCACGTGGGAGGACGGAACTCCATTACCTGAGTTGTGATTGTTGTCTCACAGGGTATGCAGTGAGTCTGCAGGAGTCAGGAGTGCTGAGGTGGGGACTGAATCCAGGCACTTTGATAGGGATTGCGGGTCTCCTAATTAGAGATGTAACCACTAGGCTAACTGCCTGCTCACCACCACTTTTTAAAATTTTTGTCTTTATTGTTATAGTTCTCTCTTTAGACTTATACTCAGCTTCACTTATCAAACACTTTGAGCCTGGCTGGGTTCCCTTTGTCTTCATAGATAATTTTAATTATTTCCCACATGCTATAATAATTTTCTATCATTCCTTATGTAAACTTGATAATTTGTATCACCAGAAGTGATTTTTATTACGTTGTTCAATTTTCAATTAGCAATAATCATGCCTCAGATAAATTTCATTTATCTAAGATACTACCACTGTGCAAAACTTATGTTGTTAAATTTTAAACATAAACTCTATTTAAATTGCCTCTTCATTTAGAATAGTATTTATTTTCTCATTTCTATTGTTATTTGTGCATATCTTAATGTGAAAGCTGCCCCAAGTTTGTGCAATTTATTGATAATTTTAAAATGTTTACTTTTAATTTTCTTGATCATCATTTCTATTCGTTTTCCATTTGATTTCCATTATGGTCTTTATTTATTCTTTTTATTTTCCCTAAGTTTATTATTTTTCTTTTCTAGCTTAGTGTGCATAATTCGTTGGTTTAAAATTTCTGTTTTGAACTACCTGCGTTTTTATCCTATAAATTTTCAGCTTACCACCACTTTGGCCAGATACTGATCTGGGCAAGACAGGGAGTGAGTCAGTGAAAACAAGGAGCTCAGAGTCCTGCACCCCTAATTCTACCCTCTTATAATCAATGTTATTATATGTCCCTACTATCTCAAAGAAAAGGAGCAATATACAGATATGGTGGATGGCCCACTACTGAGTGTTTCTCCTTGAGCTCAACGTGTCCCAGCACTGGGAGCACCCTTGGGGTACTGGAGCCTCCCCGATCCTCATAACCAGATTCTGCACCTCACAGCCTCCACCCTACAACCCCTTTCTCCCTCTACCAGAGGACAGCCCGACAGCAGTCACTCACTGTGGGATGAATACAAGCAAGCTCTGTCCCCTGAGAGAGGTGGCAAATGGAGATGCTGGGACAATCAGAGTAAATGTCTCTTCTTCCATGACTGACTTAAGCCACTGTAAGTAAGAGCTCTGGAAGTTTTCTACACCACAGAAGAGAAACAGCGTATCTGGGTTGAGGCCCAAGTCCATGCTGACATTCTATTGGCTCAACAGCCCAAGAGCTATGTTGTGGGAGCTTTGGAAGTCCCAAGAACACCACCCGATTGGAATTATACTTGCTGAACTCTTTACTTAGTATACAGTTAATCTTATTTGTATAAAGTTAATTGAAAATAAATCTTAGTAAAAAATTAAATGAGGCCGGCACCGCGGCTCAGTAGGCTAATCCTCTCCTGCGGCGCCAGTACTCCGGGTTCTAGTCCAGGTCGGGGCGCCGGATTCTGTCCTGGTTGCTCCTCTTCCAGTCCTGCTCTCTGCTGTGGCCCAGGAGTGCAGTGGAGGATGGTGCAGGTGCTTGGACCCTGCACCGCATGGGAGACCAGGAGAAGCACCTGGCTCCTGCCTTCGGATCAGCGTGGTGCGCCGGCCACAGCGGCCATTGGGGGGTGAACCAATGGCAAAGGAAGACCTTTCTCTCTGTCTCTCTCTCTCACTGTCCACTCTGCCTGTCAAAAAAAAAAAAAAGAATCAACCCAAGGGACGTTCTGCTGTGACTGACAGGCACGAGAGAGAATGCTTCTGGTGTGGGAGGCTGGGATATTGGGGTAAGGAATGTCCTTACCTGAAATACCCACCTAGGCCCTGCCTCAATGTAAAACAGAGGACTACTGAGGCTAGGAATGCCCGCAGCTCCAAAGGAAGGGGAGGTCTCCCAGTTCCCCCATGTCCTTGTCTGAGAACTGATGGGGCCCAGAAACTTAGGTGGCCCAGGAAGGCAGCCTACATAAACACCTCATGCCTAGAGCCCAAGGTGACTTTTGATGTTACAAGTGAGAATATTAATTTTCTAAATGAAATGGGAAACATGTATTCTGTACTAAACTGCCATGTGGGGCTCCTGTTCTCAAAGAGCTTCGTCATTGCAGGAGTTAATGGTGGGTCTCTCTCTTGAAAATTTACTTTGCCTGGAGTTTGCCAGATAGAAAATATTCTGGGGCTGGCGCTATGGCGTAGCAGGTAAAACCACTGCCTACAGTGCCAGTATCCCATATGAGCACCAGTTCGAGTCCTGGCTGCTCCAGTACTGACCCAGCTCTCTGCTATAGCCTGAGAAAGCAGTAGATGATGGCCCAAGTCCTTGGGCCCCTGCACCTGTGTGGGAGACCAGGAAGAAGTTCCTGGCTCCTGGCTTTGGATCAGCTCAACTCCGGACATTGCAGCCAATTGGGGAGTGAACCAGCAGATGGAAGACCTTTCTCTCTGCCTCTCCTTCTCTCTCTGTGTAACTCTGACTTTCAAATAAATAAATAAATCTTTTTTAAAAAAAGAAGATATTCTTTTCTCTCACAAGTCTTTGGTAGTGCTGAATATCCAATTCTATTTCTTGTCTGTTATCATCCCTGGGCACCTCTCCCAGGTTTATTGCTTCTAAGTCTTTTACCATGATTCTAGCAAGTCCATCTCAACTTGGATGGTGTACCTTCTGAACTCAAAGATAGAAACAGTCCTTAAGTCTGGGATCGGGGTATACCTAGGTGAACCATACAAGCTGTCCTGGTCACAGTCCTATTAAAAGTCAATGTTCCCGGGGCCGGCGCTGCTGCTCACTAGGCTAATCCTCCGCCTTGCGGCGCCGGCACACCGGGTTCTGGTCCCGGTCGGGGTGCCAGATTCTGTCCCGGTTGCCCCTCTTCCAGTCCAGCTCTGCTGTGGCCTGGGAATGCAGTGAAGGATGGCCCAAGTGCTTGGGCCCTGCACCCACATGGGAGACCAGGAGGAAGCACTTGGCTCCTGGCTTCGGATCGGCGCAGTGCGCCAGCCATAGCAGCCATTTGGGGGACGAACCAACGGAAGGAAGACCTTTCTCTCTGTCTCTGTCTCTCTCACTGTCTAACTCTGCCTGTCAAAAAAAAAGTCAATGTTCCCTCATCTATAAAGCACCTATTAAAACGAGAAGCTAAGTGGGGACTCCAACTCCAGACTGTTAATTTTCTCAATCATGAAGTCTTGATTCCATGTTAGTCCTTGCAATGTCCCTGTTCTGTTTTAAAGCCAAATAGGGAATATGAAACCACTCAGGATCTTGGGGCCATTAGTGAGACAGTTATTCTGTTTCATCCTATTGCACCAAATCCCCACACTATCCTAGTTGACATATTAAAGGCACTTCTTGGTTCATAGTCCTAGATATAAAGGACATCCTCCGCATACTGTTGTACCCAGAATCCCAGTATCTTTTGCCTTTGAATGGACTTGTCAATCCTCAAATCTAACAGCAAACGTGGACAACCCTTTAGGGATCAGCGATAGTCTTCATCTGTTTGGCAATGCCCTTGAAAAGGAACACAGGAGCTGCTATTAAAGACTAGAGCCATTCTATAGTATGTTCATGATATTCTCATTTGCAGTCTAGGTAGGACTCAGATAAAAACATCATCCAAGTCTTAGACTTGTAAGTGAAAAGCTGATTCAAAGTTTTCTCAATCAAAATTCAGATTTCTAAACAGGCAGTAATCTACCTGGGATATATATTGACTCCACGAAAATTTGCTTTCTAGTTTAAGTCAAAGGAAGCTATAGTAGGCATAGGGACACAACAGATAAACAAACAGCTAAGGGTATTCCTGGGAATGGCGGGTTCTGCTGGATTTGGATTCTAGAATTTGAGTTGATAGCCAAACTCTTATAATAGGGCTTCAAGGTTCATAACACTGCCCCCAGTTAAATGGCCAGGGGAGCAACAAGTAGTTTTTCAAAAGATTAAGGACCTACTGACAAGGCCTCCTGAGCTAGGAATCCTTAATCTAGACAACGCTTTCACTCTGTAGAAGAGAAACAGGAGGTAGTCCTGAGTATTCACACTTAGAAATCGGCATGGTACAGTAAGGATTTCCAGTTGCCTCTACAGGCCGAGGTATTAGATCCAGTTCCAGAACCTCCTGAGTGCATTTTCTTTCATGATGTGACTATTCTTCTTTTGATGTCCCCTGCAGTGGACAACAGCTCAGACTATTGTCCAGATTCTATAGCAGCTCCACAAGTTTATGAATTCTCTAGCTGAGGTAAGCATGGACAACTGGCTAGCCCTAGACTATCTACTGACAGAAGAAGGTGATGTATTTACTTTAACAGTGGTACTCATGGACAAGGATATCTCAAGTATTTATATTCAAGAGACATGGTTCTACGACTTTGTTGAGGAAAACCTACCATCTCCTACCATCTGAGGAGCAAGAGCAAATAGTTTCCCTTTTTGGAAATGGAACCTACCCTTGTTCTGGATTTTTCCAATTATTCTATTTTTGTCATTTTTTTCTCTTTCAGAATTCAAAAATCTCACAGAAATGATAGTCATTCAGGGACTCCAACATTTGCCAATGACTGCTGGCAATCCTCCAGCTCCTGAACAAAATCCCTGAGGGGGGAAACAAGGTGGGACAGACAGGGAGTCAGGGAACAAAGAAGCTGAGAGGTTTCCCATAGTTTCTGTGTCTGGCCTTGCACTCTAACTTAGCCCCTTGTATGCCGACTCATCAATCCACTTTTCTGTGATGCACCTAAGCTTTCTCCAGCATGAAGGAGATGCTATGGGGAGCACGTGTACATTGAGCTCCACATTGGGACATCATGAAAACTTTCCTAGAGGGTATCACGCACACTGAACCATACCCAAATCCACCCATTTGTATATTCAGTTAGGGCACTGTCCCCTACCCAGTAAATGCACCACTGGACCAGGGGGCCTTACTCTCTGATCCTCTCCTCACAGGCAGATTCTCTTCTTGGTGAGCATCTTTCCTCATGGGGCTGCACACACTCACATCTGATATGTATTCATTCTTTCAATTTTAATTAAATCCCGTTTCTGTTCTTGCACTTTACCTATGTCTGCATTAAATTGTTATCTCATGCAGAGGCAAGAACCTGGAATACAACAGCCAGAGAAACATTCCCACAATGAAGGGAAGCCTCTACATTTGCCCCTATACCAAATTTTGCCAGTCTCATAAGAAACAAAAGTATGATCATTGAGGTTTTAATTTACTTTAACCTTATTATCAGTTAGGTTGACCTTTCTTATCACCATTTTCATTTCTTCTGGAAATTGCCTGTTTATTACAATTTACCACTTGTTTTTTGAGACTTTAAATTCATATTTACTTTATAAAACTATTATGAACACATGTAGGTATGAATGTATTTGCTGATGTATTCTGTATATAAAACTAATTTCTTGTCATGTTCTCTTTTTGTATTTCAGTTTGTTTGATGGGTATTTAAAATATTTCTGTGCTTCTGGCCTCAGAATCAGCCCTTAAGGCATTCAGATCTGGTTAAAAAGCCCATGAGAATTTCTCAGGCATGGAAAGCCAAGACACTCTGGGCGGGGGGGGGAGGCGGGGGGCCCTAAATGAAAGATCTCTGTGAGTGAGATCCCAGCGGGAAGAGGGGCCATCAAAGAAGGAAGTACCTTTCTCTGAAGGGAGGAGAGAACTTCCACTTTGACTATGACCTTGTCTGAATAAGATCAGAGTTGACGAATTCAAGAGGCTTCCATAGCCTTGGCAGCTCATGACAAGAGCTTAGGGTGATTACTGACGTCATAAATAAGAGTGTCAATTGTTAAATCAACAACAGGAGTCACTGTGCACTTACTCCCCATGTGGGATCTCTGTCCTTAATGTGTTGTACTATGTGAATTAACGATATAACTAGTACTCAAACAGTACTTTGTACTGTGTGTTTCTGTGTGGGTGCAAACTTTTGAAACCTTTACTTAATACATACTAAATTGATCTTCTGTATATAAAGATAATTGAAAATGAATCTCAATGTGAATGGAATGGGAGAGGGAGTGGGAGATGGGAGGGTTGTGGGTGGGAGGATGGTTATGGGGGGGAAAAGCTGCTATAATCCAAAAGTTGTACTTTGGAAATTTACATTTATTAAATAAAAGTTAAAAAATAAATAAAATATTTCTGTGCTCTAATATTTAAAATATATTCATCTTTATCTTTGTGGTTATGATGATTATTTTGTCATGCTTAAAATATACTATCCTGTACTACAATTATAGATAGCTCACCTTTATCTATTTCAGGTACCCGAGTGATATGTGTATCTGAATCAATTATTGCAGGTATCATTTGTACATTTGTAATGAACAGCTCAGTGAGTTTTGTCATAACTCTATATCCCTATAAAACCAACTTCTTAATCAAGATAGAGTCTATGACCATTTTCACAAATACCTTGAATATCTGATAGCAAGTCAATGTTCCCTACCCTCTGCCCTAGGCAACCACTGAATAGATTTCTATAACCATAGATTAGTTTTACTTATTTAAGCACCTTTTTCTAAATAGAATCATGTAATATATTTTACATGTAGCTTATTTATATTGGCTTGTGGATTTTAAGATTGTCCATCCATGCTACTTTGTATACCAGTAATTCATTTCATTTCATTTCTGAGTATTGCTATACTGCATAAAGGTAGCAGTTTGATTAGCCATTCACCTGTTAAAGGACATTGCATTGTGTCCAGGTTCTGAGTATTATAGTAAAGCTGGTATGAACATTTACATATGCACGTTTCTCTGGACAGATATTTTCATTTCTTATATGTAAATACCAAGTAGTGGTACTGCTGAGGTGGAAGTGGTAAACAGATGTACAATTTTATAGATAACTGGCAAATTATGTTTTCAAGGTATTTTGTACTATTTTACATGCCCATCAGAAGTAAGTGGGTTCTATTTGATTCAAATTCTTGTCAGTTCTTCTTATCACTTGATATTTTCTGGCTTTATGTTTATTTATTCATTTGTATTTATTTGAAAGGCAGAGCAAGGAGAGTGATATTTCCTGTCTGCTGGTTTACTCCTTGAATGCCCACAAAAGCAGGGCTGGGCCAAGCACAAGCCGGGGGCCAGAAACTCCATCCAGATCTCCCGTGTGGGTGGCAGGTAGGTACTCAAATATGTGAGTTACCATCTGTTGTTTCCTAGAATACGTATGATCAGGAAACCGCATCAGAAGCCTACTATGAGACTTGGTAAGGGGAACTCTGACATGGGATGTGGGTATTCCAAGTAGTAGCTTAACTTGTTTAGTCTCCAGCCTGACCTGTTTTGTTTTTTGTAACTCTAAAAGTGACTTTAATTTGCACTTTAATTGGCAGTCCCTATATCTTCTAGTAAAGTGCTCAATTCTTTGCCTATTTATTACCTTTTGAAAGTTTTCTGATTTCTTGAGTTATCAACATAATAATATTTTCTAGAAACAAGTCCTTTGTTGGATATCACAAATATTTTCTCCCAGTCTGTGCCTTACTTTTGTATTTTCTCAATAATATTTAACTTTTTTAGTGTTATAAATTACATATATAAAGTTTGCCACCAGTTTAAATCTTTTAAGTGTACAATTCATTGGCATCACAATATTTACAACTTGGAGCTATCAGCAGCACACCAATCTTCCAACTACTGGTTCACTCCCAAATGGCCACAACAGGCAGAACTGGGTCAGGCCGAAGCCAGGAGCTAAGAGCTTAATCTAGATGTGCCAAGTGGGTGCAGAGGCCCCAGCACTTGGTTCGTCCTCTGCTGCTTTCTCATTAACAGGAAGTTGGGTCAGAAGTGGAGCAGATGGGATTCGACCGAGTACCCATACGGGATGTCAGTGCTGCTGCAGGTGGCAGTTAATCCACTGTGCCACAGCTCCAGTCCCAAAACCAACTGATTTTTTGACAAAGATTCAAAGAACATACAATGGCAAAAGGATAGCCTTCAACAAATGTTGCTGAGAAAACTGGACATCCACATACAGAAGAATTAATTAGGCCCCTATTTCTCACCAGTTACATATTTCAACTCGGTGGATTATACATATACATAGGGGGTAGGGCTTTTGCACAGGGGTTAAGTTGCCAGTATATCCCATATCAGAGTGCCTGATTTAAGTCCCAGCTCCTCTACTTCCAGTCCAGCTTCTTGTACATGCTTACACTGTGAAGCAGGACATAATAGCTCAAGTATTTTGGTCCCTGTCACACATGTAGGTGACCATATTGAGTTCCAGGTTCCTATATTTGTTCTGATTCAGCCCTGATTGCTATAGACACTTAGCATGTGAAACAGTGAATGGGAGATCTATCTCTCTGCCTTTCAATTAAAATTAAAATACATAAAAGTTAAAAAATATGTAAATGTAGCCGGCGCCATGGCTCACTAGGCTAATCCTCCACCTTGCGGCGCCGGCACGCCGGGTTCTAGTCCCGGTCGGGGCGCTGGATTCTGTCCCGGTTGCCCCTCTTCCAGGCCAGCTCTCTGCTGTGGCCAGGGAGTGCAGTGGAGGATGGCCCAAGTCCTTGGGTCCTGCACCCCATGGGAGACCAGGATAAGTACCTGGCTCCTGCCATCGGCTCAGCGCGGTGCACCGGCTGCAGCGTGCCGACTGCGGCGGCCATTGGAGGGTGAACCAACAGCAAAGGAAGACCTTTCTCTCTGTCTCTCTCTCTCACTGTCCACTCTGCCTGGCAAAAAAAAAAAAAAAAAATGTAAATGTAATCCCTAAAGCTATGAAACCACTGGGAGAGTGTTCAAGAAACACTTCAGGACGTTGATATGGGCAAAGATTTTTTTTATATCCCCCCCAAAAGTATAGATAACAAAAACTAATATTGACAAATGGGATTGCATCAGACCAAAAATTTCTTCATGGCAAAGGGAACAGTCTACAGATATAAGAGACAATTTACAGAATGGGAGAAAATATTTTCAGACTATACATGTAACAAGTGATTGATATCCAGAATGTATAGGGAACCCAACAACAGAAAGGAAAATAGATAATCCAATTATAAAATGGGTTAAAGACATGAATGGAGATTTTTCAGACAACAGACATATGAAAAATGCTCTATACCACTAATCATCAGGGAAGCACAAACCAAAACCACAATGAGATACCACTTTGCTCCAATTAGAATGGCTAATATCCAAAATTAACAAATACTGGTGAGAATGCAGAGAAAAGGGAACTCATACACTATTGGTGGGAAAGTAAATTAGTTCAAGTGTCTTTGAAGACAGTATGGAAGTCCTCAAGAAGCTAAAAATCCAGCAATCCCACTATTGGGTATCTACCCAATGGAAACAAATGTGTTCAAAAGACACATGCAATGTCCTGTTTATTGAAGCACACTATTCACAAGAGGCAGCATATACAATTAACCTAAGTTTCCTGAAATTAATGAAGACATTAATATGGTATATATACATAATGGAATACTACTTAGCCATTTAAAAGGAACAATATCCTGTCATTTGCAACAAAATGAATGCAATGGTGGCATCGCCAACTTCAAGTGGAATAAATCGGGCACAGAAAAACAAACACTGAATGATCTCACTCATACGTGAAATCTGAAAAAAAAAAAGTTAATTTAATAGAAGTTTAGAGTACAATGATGGATACCAGCAGCTGGAGAGAGAAGGGAGGAGGCAGAATGAGGGAATGCAATGTTTCAGCTAGACAATAAGAACAAGTAATGGAGATCTATGCACAGAAGGGTGACTACGTTAACAAAAATGTGTATCACAGAATAGAAGGCAGGACTTTGAATGTACTCATCACAAATATACGATAACAGTTCAAGGTGATGAAATTTGTTTAACATGATTTGATCTCTACTCAATGTACAAATGAGTTAAATATGCCAGTCAAAAAATAAAACTATTGGAAAACAGAATGTATTATACTCAAATAAGTTATGAAATGGCATCTGAAATTCATCCAAGTGTTACTTTTTCAAGGATTATAAATCCTGACACTCTTTAAATACTGCATTACACTGAAAAATCTAACTACATTTAAAACATATAGCTGGCTGATGGATCTATCTCTGCAATTCAGACCTGTGTCTGTTTCTTACATCTTTATTTTAGCTAAATGTTTAATCATTTCTTCCTCACTCTATTCTTTACCTGCCACACAAATAGGGACTTCTGCTTCCTTGTCCTTCTTGTGTCTATGGAGTTGGAACTACTGTATAATCAAAAGGTTTTTTTTTTTTAAGTGTATTTATATACTACTTGTGAAACCACAGAAATGCTGAGGAGAAAAATTACTAATCAAGGATTTATCCCCAAATCAGGATGACCTAGTCCAGTTTTGGAGCATTCTAATTCTCTGACCCCTCTCTTAAGTGGAGCTTTCCTTCATACATATATAAATGGACTTTAAGAAAATATCAACTGTTATTAAAATTACCCGAGGGCATATTTTTGGTGTTTACAGGTGAAATCGCTATTTCAGTTCTTATTTAGAAATCTTCCACTTAATCCCTTCCCGCACTTGTGAGAAAGAAGAAAAACCGTGGTGTCAGACCTGGCCAGCTGACCCAGAGATTTAGTAGTTCCCCTAAGGTGTGGCTAAACAAGAGCTGACTCCAGGCTCCTCTGCTCAATAGATAGTATTTGTATCAATAAAGACTGAAACAGATTAAGAATAAGAACTCAAAGAACTACTGATCTCATTTTCCCCTGCTGCACCTCTCTGGATGAATGGAACAATTACTAACCTACCTGCCCTAAACAAAATCCTGAAATTTCAGCCACCAAATTTTGTCAGTTTTGCTTCTGGTGCATCCTGCTACAGGTCTCCTTTCCAATTCCATCTCCACCTCCAGTACATTTTTATACTGTCTCAGTGCCCTCTACCCCACCCCCATCCAATCTTCAACGCAGCCAGGGTGCTCCTTATAAAACGTGTGTATTATCCCCCCTCTGAAAATACTCCAATTGCTTCCAAAAATATGAAACTCAAATTCTTTTCTATGCTCTTTTCATACATTGAAAGAAATTAAACTTTTCCAGAAACTTTGCTTAAACAACAACAACAAAAAAATAAGAACTGCAATTTCATACCATTTTAACCTTCAGTGAAGCCATTGACATCATGAGGTGCTAAGTTCACAGCTGTTTGGATAAGCACACTCCAGCAACTCCAAGAAACAGAAGAACAAAGTGTGCCAACTGATATACTTTGAAAATGGAATATGCACATTTTCCCTATCTCCAAAGTACAGCAAATTAATCCAAGTCCCTTTGTATTCAGATTCTTCACCTCCTACATATACATTTATCTCATGTGATGACTATGCAAACTAGATCTCATAATCAGTAACATCCCTAAATTGCATGATAGCAAAAACCATTGTCATCAGATGAGAAGACATTCCAAACCATTCTCAAACTTCAACCACTGATAAATGTTCACAAACCATATGTCTATTGAGTCAAAAATGGCACATATAAATCATGCTATTACAGAAGTTTATAACACATCATCTATGAACATCCTTATTCTCTTTTAAGCATATTCAATTCAATAAATGGAATTATTATTTCTATCTATGCAATCACCAAAAATACAAAAACTGTTTTTGAATTTCTACAGCACAAGTTTGTTACCGTTGTGTGTAACTCTAAACATGTTGCCAGAACTTAGGAAGAATGCTATTTTCTGAGTTTCATAGTTCCTCAGAGGTGAAAGACCTTGACTAGGGTACTTGTTACCAACCTCTAGATGGGAACTCCCCACCTAGTAATTCAATTTTCCCCTCTTAGTGACAGCAGGTCCCTCAACACATACCTTACTTCCAAAGTTCACAGCATCATATTTTCAAGGACCGAGGCAAGTAAAATCTTTCAAATATTTGATGAGTAGACAGAAGAAAGCTTCCTTTTTTCTCTTGGTCAGTAAACAAACCCAGAGAGAATAGCTTTCCAGCATGTTGAAGATTCTCTGGCAGATCATTAATCCCAGAAAAATCTCTCCAAACTTACTGATGCGTGGATTCCATTTTCAAATTTCTCATTAGTTCCTCTTTATGGATTAAATGCTGATGTTCACGAGTGAATGCACACAGCTTCAGCTGATGGATGTAATTGGGTTGTAATGGATTTTAGCTGCTGTTCCTTCTGATCTAGCCAATTTGAAATGCAGTATCAATGTATTCTCTCCATCTCTCGGTAGGGAATGAGAAATTGAAACCTACAAGATGAAATTTATCAACTTTCATAAAGTCAGCTTCAACCATCATAAAACTGTTAAACTTCTCATTATCATTCTACCGCAGTTATTTCTCGAACTCTGGTCTGGCACTCAAAATATTAAAGTGTATTTGGAATAAGTAGAGTTGATCCTTCAATATTCTGTGTGTCCTCAACATTGATTTAGGTGCTGTATATATTACGAAGTGAGGATGACATTAACACAGCAAAATTTAACACCAGAAACATAAAATGACAAGAAAAGATTTAGAGGTTGCAAAACCTTCTGCAATTTTATATTTAAAACATGATTTGCAGCTACTCTAGGTTCAATAACAAAGATTGCATGTTTTGAAGTCCCAGAAATTGCTACTGAGCTATTCTTGTGTATCCTGGTGACCCTTGGTGCTGAAACATCTGGAGATGGGTGAGAGACCAGGCTTGGAGAAAATCCACAGAGTAGTTTGCTGTCACAGGTACGCTTCTTTTTGTACACTGTTACATGTATGAGTGTTTTGCAAGTCATAACCAGTGTTTTCCTTTGGTTCTATATTCATGATCACTGTGAAAGTGAGATACAGGATGTAACTGACCTCCAATAGACTAAATCATTTTATCTGTAATACTATAAAATGGAAGATTTGGTGATATAGCTCTTAAGAATTTTCAGTGGAGGCTGGCGCCGTGGCTCAATAGGCTAATCCTCCACCTTGCAGCGCCGGCACACCGGGTTCTAGTCCTGGTTGGGGCGCCGGATTCTGTCCTGGTTGCCCCTCTTCCAGGCCAGCTCTCTGCTGTGGCCAGGGAGTGCGGTGGAGGATGGTCCAAGTGCTTGGGCCCTGCACCCCATGGGAGACCAGGATAAGTACCTGGCTCCTGCCATTGGATCAGCGTGGTGCTCCGGCCGCAGTGCGCCGGCCGTGGCGGCCATTGGAGAGTGAACCAACGGCAAAGGAAGACCTTTCTCTCTGTCTCTCTCTCACTATCCACTCTGCCTGTCCAAAAAAAAAAAAAAAAAAAAAAAAAAGAATTTTCAGTGGAAAAACAGTCCTCTTGTCCTACCTACCCCAAATCTTCTTGTCAAATATCATTACGGAAGTTCAAGTTTCTCATTCATTTGTAATTTTTATTTAAATAATGCAAAGAACACTGTAAAACACCACTAGACTTTAACACATCACTTGAATTTGATTCTGTAGAGGCCACATATCAACTGATAAAATTAAGTAACACTGGCTAGATTAGAACGGTAGAGAAATATATTGTCTAACTTATGATTATGTCTGAATTTATGCAATATTTTCTTCATATTGTATATTTTGTGAAAGTACAAAAAGGCAACTCTTCCTGGGTTCATGGAAGTTAACCAGCTGAAGTGACAAACCTGTCACTTTATGGAAGGACTGATGTCTTATTTGCTTTTCATAAATACTATCAATTAGCACATACATTTCATTTAGCATCTTTAAAACACTTGACAAACATTAAGTATTTAATTAATTAAACAGAGACCATGATGAGCTTAATTGGGAGCCCCCTAGGGATTCCATACTTCTTCTTGGTTCAAGCAGGCTTTGAAATAACAAGAATAACCTTTCTTGTGATATTTGACTGCCAGTTTGCGCCTGGAAAGTACCTGGGTGCATGACAATTAGATGTTTTTAAAAAGGTCAATTGGACTCCATGTAACCTCCAAAAGAGAGGTTAACTTTTCTTCTTTCTAATCTGTCTCTGTGGCTGTTCGTTCATACTCATACACACATAAAAATCTTCCTTCCCACTTGAAAGACTACAGTCAGAAAGGCGTGCATGACGGATGATACTGGACTAATACTCAACCACACATATATAAAGCAAAAAAAAAAAAAAGGAAAAACTTGATTTGCTGCTGTAATTAATATTAAAAACCAGCAGTTGTTATCTACTAAGGCAGTCTCCTTTTCCTACTCATGGAAGAAAGCTAAACTCAGAGCGACAGCCAATTTCTCTGAAAAGAAGCTCCCCTATTGACAAAAAGCAAAAATTAAAGTCTTTATCACTCATTGTTTGATTTGTACCTTGCCTAAAGGTTGAAAATGGAATAATCTTTCCTAATGGAACATTCTCATTTCAAATGTGATAAAGATCAGAGGAAGAATGAGACATGAATTTTCATGGCTGTTCTATAAACCTTATGTTGCTGCTACTGCCCTGTGTCCTACAACCACTCAAGTGACTCACTAAAGCAGTATACCAGAAAGTGTGAGCCCAACACTCTATGACATACTCATCTCTTTGTTTTAGAATCTTCCCTTTTAGTAACTGGAGACTTTTAAAGAGAACATGTTACAGTAGATCTATGTTGCACGTAATAAATATCCTTTAATCCAATTGGAATTACCTGTGTGGATTGTAATTGTACTATTTGAAAGAAATTAAATTAAGGGCCGGCACTGTGACATTGTGGGTGAAGCCACCACCTGCAGTGCTGGCATCCCATATGGGCGCTGGTTCCAGTTCCAGCTGCTCCACTTCCGATCTATTTCTCTGCTATCGCCTGGGAATGCAGTGCAAGATGACCTAAATCCTTGGACCCCACACCCACGAAGGAGATCCAGAAAAACTGATTCTGGTTTTGGATCTGCCCAGTTCCTGCCGTTGCAGCCATTTGGGGTGTGAACCACTGGATGAAAGACCTCTCTTACTCTGCTTCTGCCTCTCTATAACTCTGCCTTTCAAATAAAGAATCTTTAAAAAAAAGTTCGATTGAATCCTAAATACCAAACAACCTTTAATAACATGGCATTTTAAAATTTTATTTATTTCGTTTATTTGAAAAGACAGAGAAAGACAGGCAGAAAGAGATTTTACATCCGCTAGTTCATTCCTCACGTGCCTGCAACTGTCAGAACTGAACAAGATCAAAGCCAGAAACTCAACCCAGGTCTCCCACATGGGTGACAGGGACCCAATTACTTGAGCCATCGCCTGCTACTTCCCAAGGTGTGCATTAACAGGAAGCCAGAGGAGCAAGCAGAGCCAGGATTTAAACCCAGGCACTGTGATACAGGATATGGGCATTTCAAGCCAACTCTTAACCTCTATTCCAAATTCCAAACAATCATCACTTTAAAAAAATCACGTAGTCTGATCATTTATTTCATATTTCAGACTTGGTGAAATGGATTTGGGGTGTTTCTGAAAATCATCTCCTTCATTCACAAAATGCGAATTTCCTATAATCAGGTTGAAATAATTCAAATAAACACATGCTCATTGCTCTAAGTAGAGTTCCAAAAATTTCAAAAACAAAATATTTAAAAGTTAGATATGTTCATTTTGTGGCATTATAAAGTCAGGGGCAGATCTTGGGGCCAGCGTTGTGGTACAGTGGGACAAGCTGCCAGCTGTGACAATGCCATCCTGTGTCAGAGCACTGGCTCCAGTACCCTCTGCTCTGTATCAGATCCAGCTCTCTGCTAATGCGCCTGTGAAACTAGGAGAGGGCGACTCACATGCTTGGGCTCTGCCATCCATGTGGAAGATCCAGATGGAGTTCTAGGCTCGTGGCTTTGGCCTGGTTCATCTCGGACTGCAGAGGCCATTTAAGGAGTCAACTGGCAGATGGAAAATGCCTTTCTGTGTGTCTCTTCATATCTCTCTCTCTTTCTCTCGTCACTCTGCCTTTCACATAAACAAATATTTTTTAAAAAGGGTGATCTAAATTATGTGGGGAGGTTTTTTTACAAGCGTACATCAAAACTTTCAGGAAAATGGAATTAAAAGATAAGCTTATTTTGGTGCAAAAAATTTTGAGAGTCATGATTTTTTATAATCCATAATTTCATAGTTTTTCATACATTTTCCATCAACTTGTTGAACATCCCTCATATGCTATATAATTCTATTTCTTCACATGATAGTATATTTTTTTTTGAAATTCTACTTATCTATTTATTTGAAAGAATGACAGAGAGAAGGAGAGACAGAGAAAGAGATCTTCTATCTCCTGGTTCACTCCCCAAATGCCTGCAACTGCGGAACTGGGTCAGGCTGAAACCCGGAGCCATGGACTCTATCCAAGTCTCTCAAGTGAAGGATGGAAATCAAAGTACTTGGGTAATCGTCTGCTGCCAGCCAGGCAAATTAGCAGAAAACTGGGTCAGAAGCAGAGGCAGGACTCTATCCCAGGCACACACATATGGGATGTGAACCTCTCAGCGGCAGCTCAACACCCTGCACCACAATGCCTGTCCCAATAGTCCGTGTTTTTAAAGCCTTTGCCGTCACACATAATTTTCTTTTTGCCTCGGAGATATTAACAAGTGTTTCATAAAATTGACTTCACATAAAACACTGCACACAAGTAAAGGACCAGATAACTCAAACCTCATCTCATGATGACTGCACTACTGAGATGTGGAGAGACCCATTGCCTTTCTTCTCATTTAGAAACAAACCTGGCTTACTGGGTGCATTCCATAGGAAATACAACTGAATTATCTTTGATTTGGACATATTTAAGAATAGTTGTTTTTTAAAAAGATTTATTTATTATTTATTTGAAACGTAGAGTTACAAAGAGGCAGAAGGAGAGGCAGAGAGAGAGAGAGAGAGGTCCTCCATCTGCTGGTTCACTCCCCAGATGGCTGCAACGGCCAGAGCTGAGCCAATCCAAAGCCAGGAGTCAGGAGCTTCTTCCGGGTCTCCCATGTGGGTGCAGGGACCCAAGCACTTGGGCCATCCTCTTCTGCTTTCCCAGGCCATAGCAGAGAGTTGGATTGGAAGTGGAGCAGCCGGGACTCAAACTGACATCCATAAGGGATGCCAGCATTACAGGCAGCAGCCTTACCCACTGCACCACAGCACTGGCCCCAGAATAATTGTTGATGTAGTGGTTAAGGGGCCCACCCCAACCCCTCATCAGAGTGTCTGGGTTCAATTCCCAGCTCTAGCTCCTGAGTCTACCTTCTTCCTTCCATTGTGCACCGTAGGAGGTAGTGATGATGGCTCTAATAATTAGGTTCCTGCCTCCATATAGGAGACCTGGATTCAATTCCTGTTTCCTAGCTATATTCTTAGCCCATTCTCAGCAATTAAATGCATTTGGAGTTTGAACCAGCAGATGGATTGCTTGCTTGCTCTCAAGCTCTCGCTCTCTCGCTCTCTCTCTTTCTCCCGCTCACACATTCAAATAAATGAATAAACATTTTTTTTATTTGACAGGTAGAGTTATAGGCAGTGAGAGAGAGAGACAGAGAGAAGGGTCTTCCTTCCACTGATTCACTCCCCAAATGGCCGCTACAGTTGGCGCTGTGCCAATCCGAAGCCAGGAGCCAGGTGCTTCCTCCTGGTCTCTCATGCAGGCGCAGGAGCCCAAACACTTGAGCCATCCTCCACTGCCTTCCCAGGCCACAGCAGAGAGCTGGACTGGAAGAGGAGCAACCGGGACTAGAACCTGGCACCCATATGGGATGCCGGCGCAGCAGGCGGAGGATTAACCAAGTGAGCCACGGTGCTGGCCCATGAATAAACATTTTTAAAATATATCTAGTGTGGGTTGTGTTGAGGTCCAGAATATTTTTTGCTGTTACTTTCATTGCTATTTCAGGATGTCTGCACCTGTAATGGACTTCAGAAACACTAGAAAGCTGAGCTGAACAAAGGGAGAAATGAAAGTGTAGGAGAAACAGCAGAGGTTAAAGGATAAAGGTATCAGATAAAGACTTTCACACTTTTTAACCAATCATACGAGCTTGAAATTACCAAAATTGTTATTGTAAGTTCTTAGGAAAATTATTCAGGAGCAATAAGAATTAAAAAAAAAAAAAAAAAAAGAAAATGAGCAAACCTGGTTACTGTCTTTTGTAGTTCTAATGTTTTTGTTATTGATCTATCAAACTACTTAGGCATCAATGTAAGATTACAGTCAGAGCAAAACAAGGGGAAATGTAATGATCACAAACTAATAATTCTAAATGAATGTAAGATACCATATGCTTTTTCTCTGGCTTCTGATTGTTCTCTTTTCTCTAAAAGTTGGATGTTTTGTAATCCTTCTTTCAATACTCACCCAGACCCAGTCAATCTCTGCACAATAGTAGCTGGCGTTTTCTGGGCATCCAGTACATATTCATCAATTTGCATAGATTAAACTAGGAGCTTGGGTTGTTGAAAATCAGATCTTCCTCAATTATTTTTTCCTACCATTTCCCCCAACATAACAACATAAGAAATCCTAAAGCTGTTATCTGATCTCAGCCAATACAGAGTTGAATTTCATAGCTTTTATCTAAAGCTCTCCAAGCCTGCTTCAAAGTTAGTTAAAAAGGCAGGTGTCACTACAAGATGCTGCCACACTGTTCATGAGACTCGTAATGCACTGAAGCTGGTTTTCTCTTTTGTCCAGATTATGTAAAATTAATCAACGCGCTGAAACAGCAATGAGCTATTGTTTCCTTCAGTTAAGAAATATGACTCAAAGGAGTCAAACTGATCTTTCAATATACTTAGAGTAAAACTGTATGGAGAATCCAGAGCAATACCAGGATCCCTCATCCTACTTGTAACTGCCTTTCTATTTGATTTATGCCTTTCTATTTGATCTCTGTGTTTTTCTGGTTAGAAAAAAAAGAAATATTACAAAAAGGAACAAAAAATATTTTTCAGATGCCAAGAAATTGTGCCCAAAGAATACAGCACTTACAGTGAGAACACTGCTTGACAGCACTGGAAAACTCGGTGACTCAAAGCTCGTTTGTCACACACATGCAGCTGTGCCCAATAAATATATTATTGGTTTTATTTGCATTTGGTCAAATCCAACATCTCCTACACTCTCTAATAAATAACATATCCTCTCAATGTTCTTCCCTTTTCTCTCTTATATACACAATCACATACACACACTCACTCACATACATAATTCCATTATTTTACATGTTCAGCCACAACCCTCATTCCCTGAACTACTAATATATATATCAATATATCACAGAGCTAATATCCTTTCAAAATAACAGAGATAGCAAAACAACATAGGGCAAATGTCCTTTGTGATTACAGAAGAAAGGAGAATTCACCAAAAGTCATAGGTAAAGGAACTTATCATTGGTAGTGTTAACTTAATTGCATATTTAACTCCTGACACTTTCAGATATCACAGCCAACCAGCAGGAAAATTCAGAAGAAGGGATTAGGATAGTTGGTTCCAAATCACTGGGGAATATCAATGAGCAACAACAAACAAAAGACCTCTCACCCTTCTGGTGGAGGAAGTAAGAACATAAACAACAAAGAAAATGCAAAAGTTAAATGCTATGATATGTTAGACTATAAATACGTAGGAAAATAGAACTGGGTCAAGGTGACTGGAATGCATCATGAGGAACTGACAGTGAACACGGGAAGCCAAGGAAGGGACACTGGATATTTCCGGGAAAGGACTTATAGGCAGCATGCCTACCATGGCCAAATGTGCGTGATTTGTTGCACAACTGAATAACCTACATAACACCACACAACATTTTGCCAGGTACAGGGAGTGGTGGCTGAAAAGTTCGGAATGATTGTATGCTCCCCAGGTTTCAGGGAGTGTGATCAGACCTCAAACAAAAGAAACACGCTAGGAGGATGATGCAGGGAGACAGATTAAGCAGCCTCTTACAACACCGACATCCCCTATCAGAGTGCAAGTTTGAGTCCCAGATACCCTGCTTCCAATCCAGCTCTCTGCTGATGTGCCTGGAAAGGCACAGAAGATGGCCCAAGTACTTGGACCCCTGACATCCTTGTGGGTGACCAGGATGGAGTTCCTGGTCTTGCCTTCAGTGTGGCCCAGCCCCAGCTGTTGTGGGCATTTGGGGAGTGAACCAGCAGATGGAAGATTCTCTCTCTCTCTCTCTCTCTCTCTCTCTCACACACACACACACTTTCTCTCTCCCCTTCCCTCCCTTCCTCTCTGTTTGTCTCATTCTCCCCCTCTGCTGCTCTTTCAAACCAATAAATAATTTTTTAAAATAAAGAAACATACTTGGAGTTTTAAAACCGAAACAACATGGGGCCCGTGCTGTGGCGTAGCAGGTAAAGCCACAGCCTGCAGCTCCAGCATCCCATGTGGGCACTGGTTTGAGTCCCAGCTGCTCCACTTCCGATCCAGCTCTCTGTTATGGCCTGGGAAAACAGTGGAAGATGGCCCAAGTCCTTGGGCCCCTGCACTCATTTGGGAGACCTGGAAGAAACTCCTGGCTCCTGGCTTCAGATCGGCCCAGCTCCAGCCATTGCGGCCAATTGAGGAGTGAACCAACAGATGGAGGACACTCTCTGCCTCTCTTTATCTCTCTGTATAACTCTGACTTTCAGATAAATAAATAAATCTTTTAAAAAAACTCAAACAACTTGTTTTCTAGATTGGAAGCTAGCAAACTTCTTTCGTAAAGGGAAAAGATAATAAAGGGAAAGATAATAAATATTTAGACTTTGTTGGGCTTTGTTGGACTGTCAGAACTGCTCAAGTCTTTCATTATAACATAAAAACAAACTTGTGAAGTTAATGGATATAACTTTCTTCAAACAAAACTTAACATACAATATATTGTAATTAATATAATAGAAAACAATACACAGCAACTGGCCACAGACCAGGTTTTAGCCATAGGCCATAGTTTTCAATCCCAAATCAAGAGTAGCACTGTCCAATAGAACTTTCTGGGTGACAAAAGCAAATATGTGTATCCCCTCAAATAAAAGGGCCAACAGACATGCATAGCCATTGAACTCCTGAAATGTAACTAGTCTAGTTCAAAATAGTCACATGAAACTAATGCTTACTGAATCTGATTAGCTCTGGTATAAAGGCAAAGATAGGTCTATGTAAATACAAAGCCTACACTTAAAAATGCCAAAAGTTATATTGTCACATATAAGAAGTAATTAGCCTGGATAGGAGTTCAACTAAAGGCTTTATGGACTAAGTTGCATGTGATATGTCCTTCAGAAATAAGTAGATTTTGGTAAGTTTCATTTTAATCTTACACACAAAACCAAAATAGAAGAACAAAAGCTGCAACGGGGACTCTTTACAACATATTTCTGCTGATAGCAATGGTACTCGATAATTGCAATGTATTTCATAGCTATAGTTATATACACTTCTTTGACACTCTATTGTACTATAGTACAATGGAATAAGTATAGGTTTTAGGTCTAGGAAGGATTGATTTAAAGTTTTGTTCTGCATCTTATCACACAAGTTTAGACTCCTCTATTTATCACTCAAAACAGCAATTTTATTATCTTAAAATGGAAAAGGTAATACTGATTTCTTAATTTATTTGGGAAAACCAAAGATGACTCTAATATAATATATAGGAAAATGCTAAGAACAAGAGATTAAATTATTGAGTTATTTAACCCTTGTTATATCATAGATATCACTTCAGTCAATTCTTAACAATCCTGTATTGGCAAGGGAAGGCTAGGTATTGTTATCTTTTTTGCTTCTATTTTTAAATATTTTAAGAAACAGAAAGAAAGGGAGATAGAACAAAATTTTCCATATGCTGACACATTTTTGCAAATATCCACAATGACCATGACTGAGCTGGGAATGACCAAAACTGGAGCTGGGAACTCAGCAACCCAGGGTCTTCTTGAGCAGAAAGCTGTAATCATGAGCAGATCTGGGACTCGAACCCGGGCATTTCAATATCATATGCTATTATCACAAGCAGCGTCTTAATTCCGTGTCAAATATCCACCCTCCATTTTCTTTTTCTTAAGATTTTATTTATGTATTTGAGAGGTACAGTTACAGACATTGAGAGGGAGAGACAGAGAGAAAGGTCTTCCTTCTGCTGGTTCACTCCCCAGATGGCCGCAATGGCCGGAACTGTGCAAATCCGAAGCCAAGAGCCAGGAGCCTCCTCCTGGTCTCCCATGTGGGCACAGGGGCTCAAGGACTTGGGCCATCCTACACTACCTTCCCAGGCCATAGCAGAGAACCGGACCGAAAGAGGGGCAGCCGGGACTAGAATTGGCCACTGTGCCACGGTGCTGGGCCCCCCTTCTTCTTTTTTCACAGAAGAGCTGTGTAGGACATGTCAAGGTTTCTTGACCAAGACCACCTACTCATAAATGGTAGAACCCAATTCAGAAGGCTTAGCATTCCTTACACCTGCTCCAGTGCTTTCCCCACACTCCATTGTTAACTCTCTTTTCAAGACACACTGACGACACATTTGGAATATCAGTTCTAGACCAAATCTATTATGTTGGTGGATTAAAAGAGATGTATAGACTGATGGGACTTCATCCAACTAAGCAATTACATTTACTAGTTAGTTTTCTTGTTTTGACATGAAATCTGTCCAAACTTCATTTATTATTTAAATAATTATTACAAGACATGTTCCTCTATATTATTAATCGGTGCTGCAGTCTAGAGTAATGAATCTTGATATTTAGAGACATTATGCAAAGTAATCCAAACATGCTAACACTTAGGGCTTTATATCTTAAGACTTCCCTGACATTGCTAACTCTTGTCCTTCCTAAAAGCTTGGGCTTAATTTATATTTTCAAGGCAAAGCAATGCATTACTTCAAATAGAAATAATTTCATTTCATTGTAACCCCCACTTTACTTCCTCACAATCACAAACACAGGCACTGAATAACAAAATAGGAATTCTTATTTCCAGGTAAAACAGTAATGGAATGACACAAGTAAATGCAAGCATGTGCATGTTTTTATAACATCAGAGAAATACACAGATTAATGACAATAAGCATTGTGGGAAGTACATATGTTGAAAAATAGAACACTTTTGTGTTTTACTTATTCTATCCCCTCATTCCAACCATTTGAAATCTCTCTTGCCACATAGTATTCTCCTGTCTTACTTACCTTTGTGGGATTGTGTGCTTTGGTTGTGAAAGGAAACCACAAATAGGCGGCCTTCTGACATGCCCTGTTCACTCCCCAAACAGCCACAAGGGCCAGAGCCAGGCTGATCTGAAGCCAGGAGCCAGAAGCTTCTTCAAGGTCTCCCACATGGGTTCAGGGGCCCAAGCACTTGAGCCATTTTCCACTGCTTTCCCAAGTGCATTACCAGGAAGGAGCTGGATCAGAAGTGGAGCAGCTATGACACCAACTGGTGCCCATATGGGATGCCAGCATCAGCATCACAGGCGGAGGCTTAACCTGCTATGTCAGCACTGGCCCCTGCTTACACATGGCCTGAGATCTAAGTCCAAGATGGCTGAATACAGGGGCACTGCTTAGAGAACAACAATGGAAACACCACATTTCTAGGAGACTGAATGAGGGAAACTTAAATAAAGAAGTGGCAGGACTATTAAGGGCATTGTGACTGGGCATGCCAGCACAGAGGGAGGAGCAAAGCTCACTGCAACTCCTCTTGGGAACTCCACTTTGTCAGTAAAAGGGGAGCTGGTAACACTCATTATTTCTAAACTAGTAGGTCTAATTACAGGAGAATTGTACAGTCCTCATTGTCTTTAGACTCAGTCCAGAAGCTGAATGAAGTCCAAGCAACAGCTTTACTACCCAACCCCAACAAAAAAAGGAATATACTCTACCACTACCCCAAAAATTCCAGACCTGCCCTTCTACAGTATAGCCACTTACTTGTTACTTACTACATTAGATTTTAGGAACATGTAAGCTGTCATATTGCTGCCAAATTGACAGTTTCATCAGCAAAACAGAACAAGCAAAAGAAAGAATTTCTGATGTTGAGGATAAGTTTTTTGAAACAACCCCACTGGACAAAAATAAAGAGAAAATAATTCAACAGAATGAAGAAAGCTTATGAGACATAAAACATACCATTAAGTGAACAGAACAAATATTCCCATTATGGAGAGAGAAGGGAAAAAGTAGTGAGAACTTATGTAGTGAAATAATAGCTGAAATTTCCTAGGTCTTGAAAGACACATGGACATCCAGATAGGAAGAACAAAGGATCCCAAAAAGACTTCATCAAAAAAAGACTTTCTCCAGGGCCGGGGCTGGGTGGTAGCTTAATGGGTAAGGTCACTGCCTACAAGGCTGTCATCCCACATGGTCTCCTGGTAGAGTCCTGGCAGCTTCACTTCCCATCCAACTCTACTAGTGCACCTGCGAAGGAAGCAGAAGATGGCCCAGGTCCTTGCCTCCCACATGGGAGACTCAGAAGAAGATCCTGGCTCTAGGTTTTGGATCAGTCATTGCAGCTATTTGGGGTGTTAACCAGTGGAAGGAGAACATCTCTCTCTCTCTCTCTCTCTCTCTCTCTCTCCTTCAAATAAGCAAATAAATATTTTCTAAAAAAAAGATTTTCTCGGGGCTGACGCCGTGGCACACTGGGTTAATCCTCCACCTGCAGCGCTGGCATCCCATATGAGCGCCGAGTTCTAGTCCCGGTTGCTCCTCTTCCAGTCCAGCTCTCTGCTGTGGCCAGGGATAACAGTGGAGGATGGCCCAAGTGCTTGGGCCCTACACCCCATGGGAGACCAGGAGAAGCACCTGGCTCCTGCCTTTGGATCAGCGCAGCTCCAGTGATTGCTGCTATTTAGGGAGTGAACCAGCGGAAGGAAGACTTTTCTCTCTGTCTCTCTCTCTCTCACTGTCTGTAACTCTTCCTGTCAAATAAATAAATAAAATATTTTCTAAAAAAGACTTTCTCCAAGTTTATAATATTCAGGCTGTCAAAACTTAAAGACAAGGAGAGATCTTAAAGACAGGGAATGAAAATGATCAAGTTACATATAAAGGAAATCTTACTAGACTAACAACAGGCTTCTCAATATCACCATTACTGGCCAGAACAAAATGGGAGGATACACTCAAGGTCTTGAAAGAAAAGAATTTCCAACCAAGAATACTATATTCAGCAAAACTATCCTCTAGAAACACAAAATGAAATATACTGTTTGAGTGCTCGTTATAGCATTAAGCCTCAGTGTACAGCACATTAAGGACAGAGATCCTACATGAGGAGTAAGTGCACAGTGACTCCTGTTGTTGACTTTACAAATTGACACTCCTGTTTATGGCATCAGTAATCTCCCTATGCACCAGTCATGAGTTTCCAAGGCTATGGAAGCCCCTTGAGTTCTCTGACTCTTATCTTGTTTAGACAAGGTCATAGTCAAAGTGGAGGTTCTCTCCTCCCTTCAGAGAAAGGTACCTCCTTCTTTGAAGACCTGTTCTTTCCACTGGGATCTCACTCCCAGAGATCTTTCATTTAGGTTTTGTTTTTGTTTTTGTTTTTGTTTTTGTTTTTTGCCAGAGTGTCTTGGCTTTCCATGCCTGAAATACTCTCATGGGCTTTTCAGCCAGATCGGAATGCCTTTAGGGCTGATTCTGAGGCCAGAGTGCTGTACTGTTGAAATATTTACTTAATGTATACTAAACTGATCTTCTGTTTAAAAAAAAAAAAAAAGAAGAAATTAGCAATTCCCAACTTGACTCTCCCTGGGATTAAACATGACAATAGGTCTGCTCTGATTTCATCATCATTTAAAAAATCATCTATTATTTTTCACTTTATGTTTCTGTGTGGGAGCAAACTGTTGAAATCTTTACTTAATGTATGCTAAACTGATCTTCTGTATATAAAGAGAATCGAAAATGAATCTTGATGTGAATGGAAGGGGAGAGGGAGTGGGAAAGGGGAGGGTTGTGGGTGGGAGGGACGTTATGGGGGGAAGCCATTGTAATCCATAAGTCGTACTTTGGAAATTTATATTCATTAAATAAAAGTTAAAAAAAAAAAAACTATCCTCTAAAGGTGACTGGAAAATAGTCTTCCTAAGGCAAGCAAACAGGAAATTCATCACTACCACACAGGGCCTAAAAGAGATCCTGGAGGCCAGTGCCACGGCTCACTAGGCTAATCCTCTGCCTAGCGGCGCCGGCACACCGGGTTCTAGTCCCGGTCGGGGCGCCGATTCTGTCCCGGTTGCCCCTCTTCCAGGCCAGCTCTCTGCTGTGGCCAGGGAGTGCAGTGGAGGATGGCCCAAGTGCTTGGGCTCTGCACCCCATGGGAGACCAGGATAAGTACCTGGCTCCTGCCATCGGATCAGCGCGGTGCGCCGGCCACAGCGCGCCGGCCGCGGTGGCCATTGGAGGGTGAACCAACGGCAAAGGAAGACCTTTCTCTCTGTCTTTCTCTCTCACTGTCCACTCTGCCTTTCAAAAAACAACAACAACAAAAAAATAGAGATCCTGGAGAGAAAGATGGAGTAGGAGTGAAAGGGTCGTAACAACCATAAATACACAGATGCACAACATTCACTAACAGAACAGCTACACAAAACAGAAAAAAATAGAGAATCACACATTTTCATGGAATAAGACTACCAACACAAAGATAAATAATGAGTGGAGGAAACAAAGAATATAGAAAACACTCAAAAAGCCCTCAAAAGATGACACTAATTAGTTCTTATCTGTTGAAATTAATCTTGAATGTAAATAGATTAAATCCAAAGAATGGCTAAAAAGATGACTCAATGTTATCACGCCTACAAAAATTCACTTTAAATATAAAAATGCACACAGACTGAAAGTAAAGGATTGGACAAAAATAATTCATGAAAATGGAAATCAAAAGTGAGAAGAAATAACAATATTTATATTAGATAAAATAGATTTTAAAGTAAAATCTTTAAAAAGAGGCAAAGAAGGAAAACACATACTGATGAAAGAATCAACTCAGTAAGAAGATAGAACAATACAGACAGAAAGCCAACAAAGACACATTAGCGTTAAACTATACATTAGAGGAAATGGCCCTAATGGATACTTGCAGAACATTTCTCCAAACATATAGAGAATGTAATTCTTTTCATCATCACACGGAACATATTCCAGGATGATCCATGTAACTACACAACTCAGTAAATCTTTAAAAAATTGAAATCATAACACATATCTTATCAGATCACAATGGAATAAAACTAAAAACCAACAGGAACAATAGAAAATTGAAGTGTACATGGAAATTGACAACATGCTCTGGAATGACCAATGCATACTAAAAAAATTATGAAGAAATAAAAAATTTTCTTGAAAAAAGAAAACTTAGGCATAGCATATCAAAACACATGGGATACAGTAAAAGCAGTATGAAGAGGAAAGTGTATAGCAACAAATCAACACATTTAAAAAATATAGAAACATTTCAAAAATGATCTAATGATACACTGAAAGGACTAGAAAAGTGAGAACAACCTAAACCCAGATTTAACAGGACACAAAAAATAAAAGCATTCAGAGCAAAAGTAAATTAAATTGGAACTAAAAAAATACAAAGCATCAACAAAATGAAAGGCTGACTTTAAAAAAAGAGAGAATATACAAACATGCAGAAAAAAAGGAAAAACTAATTAGGGATGGAAAAGGAGACTTTAACTGATATCACAGAAATGAAAAGGAGCATAAGCAAGTGCTTGAACAACTATATGCTAACAAATTCGAAAGCCTATAAAAATGAACATATTAGTAGACATACAATTTATCAAGATTAAATTAAGTATGCATACATAAGTTTCTAAGAAGACCAATCACAAGTGTTGAGATTGAAGCAGTAACTACTGCTCATATTAAGTAAAATCCATGACCTGGTAAATTTTGAATTGAATTCTATAAAATATTTGAAGAACTAACTCAAATACTTTTAAATCTATTCAAAAACTCTGTCAAACTTTTTTTTATGAAGCCAGCATTACTCTGACACCAAAACCAAATAAAGACAAAACTCAAAAAAGAAAACTGTAGAACACTATCTTTGATAAACATAGATGTAAAAATTCTCAACAAAATTTTGCAAACTAAGCCCAATAGTCAGTACATCAAAAACATCATACTCTATGATCAAGTAAGATTTATTCAGGGTTGCAAAGAAGGTTCAACATGCAAATCAATAAACATGAAAAACCACATCAATAGAATGCAGAGGGAAAACAACTCTCTAGATACAGAAAAAGCATTTGATAATATTTAAAATTCTTTTATGATGAAAGCTCAACAAATTATATATAGAGGGAATATATATTAAAATAATAAAGGCTATCTACAGAAAACACGAGCAATTATATACCAAAGTGGAAAAGCTCAAAGTGTTTTCCCTGGATATATTTGTTTCTGGATCTGAGACAAATTTTCCCAGATGAGAAGCAACTTATTCCTGGATCCATTTTTATTTTTATTTTTATTATTTTTTTGACAGGCAGAGTTAGACAGTGAGAGACAGAGAGACAGAGAGAAAGGTCTTCCTTCCATTGGTTCACCCCCCTCCCCCAAATGGCTGCTACAGCCAACACGCTGCGCCAATCCGAAGCCAGGAGCCAGGTGCTTCCTCCTGGTCTCCCATGCAGGTGCAGGGCCCAAGCACTTGGGCCATCCTCCACTGCCTTCCTGGGCCACAGCAGAGAGCTGGACTGGAAGAGGAGCAACTGGGACAGAATCCAGCACCCTGACTGGGACTAGAACCCAGGGTGCCAGCGCCACAGGCAGCAGGTTAGCCAAGTGAGTTACAGCGCCAGCTTATTCCTGGATCTATAACTAGACCAAGAGGCCTACTATCACCACTCTCACTCAATATCATATTGGAAGTATCAGCAGGAACAATTAAAGAACAGAAAGAAATAAATATCATTAAAATTGGAAAGAAGAAAGTGAAAATATCCATGTTCGCAGTTTACATGATTTTGTAAAATGAGACTCCACTCAGAATAGTCCAGTTCAACAATGTTCCAGATATAAAATAAACATACAAATGTAGTATTATTTTAAACACCAATAACGATCTAATGAAGGAAAACTCAAGAGAGCAATCCCACTCACAATACCCACAAAGAATTTGTGTCAAAAAAGTGAAAAATCCCTCAAGTGAAAATTATAAGATCCTGATTAAAGAAAACAGGGTGGACAGATAACAATGTAAAAATACTCCATTTTCATAGATTTCAAGAATTACTAAGATGTCTATACTCATCAAAATACCAATGATAATCCTACACATTTAAGGGGAAAAACCCTAAAATTCATTTGGAATCAAAACAAATACAGAATAGCCAGTGATCCTGAGCAAATAAGTAAAATAGAGTAGAAGGCATCACAATACCTGTTTTCAAAGCCTACTACAAAGCTAGAGTAATTAAAACAGCATAGTACCTGCCGGCGCCATGGCTCACTTGACTAATCCTCTGCCTGCGGCGCCGGCACACCGGGTTCTAGTCCCAGTTGGGGCGCCGGATTCTGTCCCGGTTGCTCCTCTTCCAGTACAGCTCTCTGCTGTGGCCCGGGAGTGCAGTGGAGGATGGCCCAAGTGCTTGGATCCCTGCACCTGCATGGGAGACCTGGAGGAAGTACCCGGCTCCTGGCTTCGGATCCGTGCAGCGCCGGCCCTAGTGGCCATTAGGGGAGTGAACCAATGGAAGGAAGACCTTTGTCTCTCTCTCTCTCACTGTCTATAACTCTCTCTCAGTCTCTCTCTCACTGTCTAATTCTGCCTGGAAAAAAAAAAAAAAAGCATAGTACTGGAATAAAACCTGACTCATCTGAACACAATAGAGAACTCAGAAATTAGTTCACATATGTATAGCCAAGTTATTTTTTGATAAATATAATAAGAATCTACATTGGAAAAGTGAAAGTCTTCTCTAAAATTGCCCCTGGTGAAATTGGACACATATAAGCAGAAGAATGAAATCAGATTTCTACCTCTCACCATGTGTAAAAAATCAGCTCAAAATGGATCAAAAGCTGAAATGTAAGGCTTTAAACTACAAAATTACAAGAAGAAAACATGAGGAAACACTTCAAAACATTGGTTTAGGCAATGATATTTAGATACAGTTCCAAAAGCACAAGCAACAAAAGAAAAACTGGACAAATAGGTTTCTATCAAACTTAGAAGCTTCTGCATAACAAATCAACAAAATGAAAGAACAGACAGAAGGGGAGAATATATTTGAAAGCTACTTGTCTGATAAAAGATTAATACCAAGAACTGATAACAAACTCAAAAAAAACTCAACAACAACAAAAATAACCAATTCACTCAAGAAATGGACAAAGAACTTCAACAGACAGTTCTCAAAAGAAGAAATACACATACCCAACAAATACGTGAAGAAATCTCAATGGCATTAACCATCAGAGAAAGGCAAATCAATACCACAATGAGTTATCACCTCATCCTTGTTGGAGTGGCTCTTATAAAAAAGACAGAGAGTAACAAATGCCAAGGAGGATGTGGAGAATGGGAGACTCTTAATCACTGTTGGTGGGACTGTAAATTAGTAACACCACGATGGAAAAAAGTATAGAGAGTTCTTAAAAATGTAGAAACAGAACTGCCATATGATCAAGCAAAACTCCTTAGCATCTGCGCCTTAGAAGTTTCAGTTCAGCACGTACTCTATTGAATATACTCTTCCCTTTATAAAATATGTTGATACTTCCATACACATACCATTTTTAAAGAAAAAGCATAATGTTTTTTTATGTAGAAAATCTATCCCTTTAAGCAATTATATGTTTTACATAGCCAAACCATACAGACATAATAAATGTCAGAATATTGTAAAAGAATATTCAATGTTGTCTTACAGACATGCCATAGATGCCCCTTCACATATACGTTCCTACCACTGATAAATTCAGGTTCATCAATTCTTCCCAGCTCAATTCCACCAATGTTTCCCTGAGAATATAGCCTTCACTGATCTTCCCTCATGGCCCATGTTCATATTGTGATTCCCAAATATATCATATTTTACCTCTACCTAGAGGGAAATTAGTCCGTGACACAAGCCTTCTTTGGGTGCCACAGTAGGAATAATTCCTCAATTATCCATGGACTTGAAGGACTGAATTAGTACTTTGATGACTTAAAGAGTACTTGTGACTGCCCAAACTATTCTGAAATACTCTTAGTACCTGATTTATTAATCAAGTGATAAACCTGAGTGTAGTCTAGATGTGAATGCTATTGCTTCATTAGTATTCTTGTCCCTAAAAGATCTTACTACATTTAGCCCAAGCCAACAATCTTCACAAACTTTGATGTCGCATTTGCATCTTAGTTTAGGAAGCTTTGTTTCTCTTTTAATCACTGAGTATAAAACTTTAAAGAAAAATATCTCCATGGGAAGTCCAGCATTGCTTAGGAATGAATAATCTGTGGCTGCCAGGAAACTTCACTTGATTATCACTTTGAATTTTCTTTAGCTCCCTGGTTTTAGCACATTAAGTATTTCTTTTATTCCCTTGGACCATACCAGACTGTTCTCCTCCTGGCTGTCTCTCTATCTTTCAAATATTTGGCAAGTTGCACATTTTGATTGATCCTCCTTTTTTCTCTTCTCCCCAAGTGCAAGCTTCTATCTTCAATAGATTCCTGTCTATTGTTCTTTGAGATTGAATCAATGAAAATTACAAAGACTGAAGAATTCTCTAACAAGGTACTTTGCCTCTCCTTTCACCTTCTCACAAAAGATTATTTTTTTGCATCTTATCACTTTCCTTCCAAACGTACCATATACCTTAATTAAATTATTACAATTCTTTTGAGGATTATGAATAAATCTTCATTTGTTTTCTTTATTAGCATTCGATCTGCTTTTGTTAATTGTGTAAATGGTCCCCGCAGGCAGAAAAGCAATATAACTCAAATGAAGCAGGGCTTTTTGTTAAGGGTAGAAAATTTGATTAACATCTCCGTCAATATGATGAATGGAAGCATTTTGGAACAAGTTGCCCAGTAACTCGAAATTGACAATGTAATGTGTGTGCCATTAGGACTGGAACAATAAATTTAACAATGTATCATAACATTGATTTGAGATACTCTTAAGTAAGAGAAAAAATAATGAATCTCTGTAGTTACATAATATCATGCATTCTTGAATCCAAAGCTTATAAACAGACTTTATCATCATGATGTTTAAATGATATGGGAACAAGTGGACTTCATCCATGCTGAAGGAATAATATGGTAATTGAGAGGTCTTGATTTGATTATCCCAGAATAATAACATAATGTAGTTAATAAGGAAGGATTTATAGCAAATACAAGTAAATGTTCATGGGAACAATTAAAATGCAAAGTAAAAAAATGAGAACTTCCAACTACAGACTTTCTGTGTCAACCAGATGCTTACTAATATTCACCAGTGAATAAATGTCTAACAAATTTTCCTTTGATAAAAGAGGTAGAAAGAAGCAAATACACCTAGGGATTTTATTTAGACTGCAATAAAAATAAGCATTCTTCTAAAAAGCTAATTCTTATTCATGAATCCCTTCTAGAATCAGTAATCTAGAACTTTTAAAATTAAGGTTCTAGATCTCCAGAAAGCAGATACTAAGATATTCTTTGGTTTTGCTCAGTGTCTATTTACTTTTTTGTTTTGTGTTTTTTTTTTTTCTAAGCAAGGTTGCCAAACAATTTTATTTATGGAAAAACAGATGGTGATTTATAAAGACAAAACCTCATCAAGTGAGACATCAATAAAAGGAAAAGGACAAAGAGAAAAGAGTCTTTTGTGAAATATTTATTTACCAGGCAGAAAAATTAAATCAGTAGAACCATGGAACAAAGATCAAGCAGTAACTAAAGAAATCTGTTCTGTATGAAAGAAATATGCACAAACTTCACATTCGAAGTCTAATTACTTCTTTTCCTATTTTCCTACAAAGGGGAAAACTGATTCTTAAAATTAACAATGTGATGCAAATCTACACCAAATTATTGTCAATCAGTAGTTAACCCTTCATCTTTGCTCTCTTGGTTTCAGAAACAACTGTTAGGGTGTTGAGGCTCATTTTAATTTCACAGTATTCTACTTATCACCCGTAGATTTACTGTTAGACTTCTTGAGGAAAATACTGAGTATTGCTATTTTGACAAACTGACATATGCAATCAAAATATAGACAACTTATTTCTTAAGAGATTTAGTATTAAAATAATCTTAAAAGAAAAATTTGTGTTGTAGATGAAAAGATTGGTTCCAGGCTATAAATTCTTGGTGGTAAATGCAGTTTTTTACTATGAAGATAAATTATATACAAATGCAGAACAAGAATCTTTAGAGAAAGGAGAATTTTAAAAGTTCTATGGGAAAAAAGAGTAAAATAATCTAAATTAAAATCTCCTAGTGGTCTTTTCTCTAATCTCTGCTTCCTCCAACAGCTACCTTATTTTCCCTCTATTTTTCAACATAGTAGAAAAACACAAAAGAAAAATAAGAAAAGTCAGTTGGTTTCCTTCTAGTTTAGAGTATGTCAGTGTGTCTTTTCAGAATTAAAATTAAGGTAAAAGAAAAATCTTCACAGAGGAAAAACAACAGATTTTGAAGAGTAAGTAATGGGAAATATTAAAATGCATAGGTAAGACTGAAAGCTAATTGGAAAATTATAGCCAACTTAAGTCAAGAAGGTTACCATAATGAGATGAAACAGTGATTCAAACAAACTGAAACACTGAAATACCTATATTTGAATTAAACACATTTCTTTAAATCTTGCCTCTAAATGATATGTAATAAGAAGGCAGGAGATGTAGTCAATATATTTTTAAAATATTTTTTATCTACTATGCATTTTACACATTCTTTCAACATTTGAGGTTGCTGTATGATTTTCTTTTTCATTTGAAGGATTGTATTTGTTTAGATAGTTGTAAGTTCTCAACAGAATTGAGGGAAAGGTATAGAGATACCCTGAATGCCTCCCTTCCCCCAAACTCACACACTCCTCAGTTATCCACATCCCCAACCAGAATGGTCTATTTGTTGTCAGTGATGAACTACACGGATACATCATAAACAAGAAAACTGTCTAGCTTCCACAAGGGCTCACTCTTGGTGTTATAAATTCTATGGATTGGAGCAAATGTATAAGGACGGATTCTCATTATTATAATATCATACAGAGGATTTTTGCTGCCCTAAAAATACGGTGTTGCACCTAATCACCATCTTGTCCCTCTCCTCCAAACCCTCAGCAACCAATGATCTTTTCATTGTCCTATAGTTCTGACTTCTGCAGAAAGTCATATTGTTGGAAGTACACAGTGTAGCATTTTGCACACTTCCTAACTCACTTAGGAAGTGAGTTATGCACTGGAGGTCCCACCATGTCTTCCTAGCTGGATAGCTCATGTGTTTTAGTACTAAATAATTTTCTACTGTCTGCATGCAACAGATTATTCATCCATTCAGCTACCAAAGGACAATCATGATTGCTTCTAAGTTTTGACAATGGTGATGGTTTTTGTGTAGATGTTAAGTTTGTTGTTGTTTTACTATCTGATAAGATGAATTGTGTATAGGTTTGAAAGAAACCACCAACTGCTTCCTTCAGTGGCTCTGCCAATTACATTCCCTTCAGCATTTGTTGTCAGTGTTGTAGGTTTCAGCCATTTTAATAGGCATGTAGTGGTATCTCATGTTGTTTTCATTACATTTGCCCTAGTGACATATAATATGGATCACCTTCTCCTATGCATATTTGACATCTGTTCATGCTCTTGAGGTGAAATTTTCTTTTTTTTTAATTTAAAAACAAATGAAAGTGGAACATGTGTGTCTTTTTATTAACTTAATAGTATATGTGGACAACAAGACTATTCTGACAGTGAAAATAAAGACATTATTTACCTCATAGCATCACATTTCACATTAAGCAATGGAAAGAACTATGAAGGCTTTGATTTTGTAGAACTGATATTGAACGGGCAGCTTTGTGGAGATTAACGCTGCAGACTACATTAGGACTTTTTCTATACAGTTTCCAGGTTTTCATGTCTGTTGAATGAACTTGGAGTATCATCATTTTTCTCCCATGCATATACTTAAAATGATCCTGATAGTGGTCAGCATTGTGATGTAGTGGGTGAAACCTCCATCTGCAAAGCCCGGATCTTATAGGGGTGTTAGTTCCAGTCTGGGTTGCTCAACTTCTGATCCAGAGCCCTGTTAATGGCCAGGGAAAAGCAGCAGAAGATGGCCCAAGTGTTTGGTACCCTGCCATCCATGTGGGAGACCCAGAAGAAGCACCTGACTCCTGGTTTCGGCCTGACTCAACCTTGGCCATTGCAGCCATGTGAGTAATGAACCAGTGGACGGACTAGATCACTTTCTCTGTCCTCCCTCTTTTTCTGTAAATCTTTCAAATAAAAATTTTTAAATCTTAAAAAAATAAAATAAAATAAAATGATCCTGATTGTGAGGATTCACAGTCCCTAAAAACAGAAAAATGAGCTAACTATGAACAGAAAGGGAGGGGGATCATGTGACATGACTTCTCCAATTTCTTTTTGTCAAATCCATTCTCCTTTCACAATGCTCAAATAGAGAAGAGGCCCAGTGCCACATTTTCCTTTGTCTGCCCGGTCCTCCGTCTGAGTGTCTGTCCCTGCTCCCTGAGCCTGCACGCTAAGCAAGGGTTCCAGGATCCTGGTCTTCCCTTTGTTTCACAGTCACTCTTTGGCAGAAACTTCTTGCTGTCAGTGCAGTTGCTCATCTGTTTAGTTTAAATGTATCCCTTACAAAAAAATCGACTGACCCTGACCTTTGAAAAGAGAAAATGATTTTTTTTTTTAGCCAGAACTAACAGGGAGGAGATGAAAGACTCAGCGGTCTCCATGGAACCCAAAGGTACTAAAATTTCTCAAGGTGCACCCTCTGATTCTCAGTTTGCCAAATCGCTGTGCTTCTCAAACAACAGGAGCTAGTAAATCTGCAGCAGAGGTAAAGAAAGAAAATAGTCCTCGAAGTATAAATTATAGCCCACAAAGGCGGAAGAAAACTTGTCATCTTTCAACCTAGGTTTCCATGCACCCCATGGGAGACCAGGAAAAGCACCTGGCTCCTGGCTCCTGCCATCGGATCAGCGCGGTGCGCCGGCCGCAGCGCGCCGGCCGCGGCGGCCATTGGAGGGTGAACCAACGGCAAAGGAAGACCTTTCTCTCTGTCTGTCTCTCTCTCACTGTCCACTCTGCCTGTCAAAAAATAAAAAAAAATAAATAAATAAATAAATAAAAAAATAAATAGAAATAGCTTTTATGAATTCCCATAAATGAGTCCCCACCTTCCAGCAGGCTTTCTGCTATGTAGTCTCCTTCATTCAGGAATGATTATTTAAGCGTCTCAGTTTAGCTCCATCATGTAGTTTCAAGAAAGTTTTTTTATTTCTCACGTTCTTCCCTCTTATCTCAAAACAAGATTTTGTCCCCAACACAATGTCACTTTCCAAGAAAGTGAACTAACTTCAATGTATTTAACCTACCATCGAGCCTAAACTATTTATAGTTATTGAACCTACACATACACACAGAAATGATGTTTGAGGAGTCGCCATGAACATCAGGGAGATGTGGCTCAGTAAGTTAATTTTCCACCTGCGGCACCGGCATCCCATATGGGTGCCGGTTCTAGTCTCTGCTGCTCCTCTTCCAATCCAGCTCTCTGTATTGTCTGGGAAAGCAACAGAGGATAGCCCAAGTGCTTGGGCCCATACACCCATGTTGGTGACTGCGAGGAAGCACCTGGCTCCTGGCTTCTGATAGGCACAGCTCTGCCTGTTGCGGCCATTTGGGGAGTGAGCCATCGGAAGGAAGACCTTTCTCACTGTCTCCCTCTCACTGTCTGTAACTCTACCTCTCAAATAAATACATAAAAAAATCTTTTAAAAAAAATCTGTGCATGGATTCCAAATTTTCATACCAAAACAAATAGTGCTTTCATTGCATTTACCATGAACTTTTGGAAACACTCTCAAATAAATGAAAAAAAATGTTTAACTGCATCTTTCTTTTCAATTTGAATGGCATATTTAATTAGCAGGAATACAGCAAAAGATACCTGACTTTCTGGAACTAGAGAAGCACATACAAGCAGAGTACCATCCCTCATCATTATCTTTTGCCTATTTTTTAATTAAATATCACCAGGTCCTGGTGATACAGCAGATGTTTAACACAATGCCCGTTCATTAGAAATGCTTGATACTTATCACATCTTAAAGATGGACTTATCAGTTCTTTCCTTCAAATACATGTCTCAGATTAATATGCATTGTGAAAAAATTTATTTGACAGATTCAGAAGGGTCGAGCTGCAAAGCGATAATAATACAAATCCTACTAGAATTGGTAAAGAAGACGCAGAGTGGCTGCACTAAGTCCTAGTCAATAGTTCGGTTTGAAATGAGTACATATACTATTATCTTGTAGGCACATAAAAGGAGAGGGATGAAGATAAGAGATCTGTGCTTTCCACCTGTTGGCACATCTATGGTTTTGTTCTAATCCCCATATCTCTCTTTGCCCTTCATGAAAGCTTATTCATTTAGCTCCAGTGGGCTCTCTGAGCTCGAGTATTTTAGGTGACTGCTAATGAGACAGTAATCCTCATTTGGAGGTGCATAACTCCAATCCAAAATATGCATGGATGCCCCATTTCAGACCTTACTGGACAGGTGGCAAGCCATTTTTCCTTTGAGTCTGTGTTGCCTTTGTAACTTGATGTCTCCATCTGCCTCACTGCAGAGCTGCGTGGGTGACAGCAGGATCATCATGAAGAGAGCAGTGAGATGGGCAGGGGAAGGCAGGATGTCCGCTTCATCACTGCCACTTCACATGGGCCATCATCCTCATCCCCTTCCTACCCATACAAACTCCCGAGTCTGCATCTCCCACACACATCACTGGCTCACTGCCCCTTCTTCACACATCTACATCAGCCTACTGTGTCCACACACCAGGGGAAAGGCAGCAGTAACACCTGAAGAAGAAAGCACACAGTAAGGACAGCCTTGGTCAGTACTGTGCGATACCCTCCAGCAGTAATAAAAAATGGTATTTCCCTTTGAAGCATTTTTGCCATGGGCACTTGCAAAAGAGAAATGCTTTTTTGTTGTTTTTAGGAAGAATTCAAGGTAAAAACAGAAATGTTTATTGGAACAGGGAATGTGGTACATTTGGCCCTAGGGAAAGAGGAATGTGGGCCACCTGCTCCATACACAGGAACTAATCCTTCATGATAAATGTTGCTTGGCTTTAAGGGTCTATATTCCTCCCTGATTTCCAAATAGCAATTCTATTCCCTGACTGTAGACTCCACTACTACTTCCCTTCACAGTCTGTTCTTTTTTTTTTCCATTTAGGGACAGCTATTTTTATAAAGAAGTGGGACTCCAAAATCTACTATATGTCAGCATGCTAAGAATAATGAACCCAGAGATACAGAAAAAAAAGGGCAATAGATGTAGCATACTTCAGATTAGAAGTATTTGCCTTTCTCCCTTAAGATTTTCATTTCAGTTAGACTTTTTAACAGATACATACCTTGCCTAGCACAATATACTTGCATTGTGGATATAAGGATTCTTCTGTATTTAGAGGGCCCCACAGACTAGCAGAGAAGATCTGTGAAATTTAATGCAACATGTGACTGTTAGGTCAATTTGAAGTGCAATGGGAAATTTTGGATTTAAGAAAAAATGGAAGAATTAATAGCTCATCACAATGGATGCAGAAGCCGTTCAGGACATAGGGATAGCATGCGCTTAGATGTAGAAGTGTGTCAAGGAATAGGAAGAGCCAAAGCATGTAGAGATGATGGGCATGAATGGGACCAATAGCAAATATCAGAAAACAGGTTGAGGCTGGATCTCAAAGCACCTCATAGTCCAAGCTGCAAATCTTTACATTTTCCTAAAAGAAATGAGACAATCCTTGGAAGTGAAGCAGTTGTGTTTGTGTCCTGAAAGATAACAGATGGTAAGCATGATTTGTTTGAACCCTCAGTGGAATCACTTGCATTCCTGTTGTGAGAACACAGGCAAAGCTGTTTTCCACCCCCTATCTATGACACACAAACCACAGAGCTGGGCTGATAGAGTGCAATATTTGAAACATGTCTTGGGGGGAAGAAAAGAAGTGGTCACAGAGGATGAGCAAGGACCAAATATCAAAAGAGCAAGTGATTCCATCTCAGCAAATCAGAGTGATCTGCAGGTAGAGCATGGGTACGTTTGGCCCACCCTATCTCTGCTGAGATACTCCTTATTTTCTCTTCAACCAGCTCACTTTCTTTGAATGTTACCATCCCTTCCCATGGCTCCTCCATAATCACTATTACACAGCCCCTCCCTGTGAGCTGGGGCAATGGCAGGTGTTATGCATAGGAAGTAGAAGCAGAGGAGGCTCAGGGAGAATAGTTAAGGGGTAAAGAGTCAAGAGAGCTGCCAGTCAGTGAAGGAAAGCCATGGGTGGCTTTCTTTGAATTAAAAAGTTGAAGGGGCAGGTCCGATGTTGTGGTGTAGTAGGTGGAGCCACTGTCTGCAGTTCCGCCATCCCATATGGGCACTGGTTTATATCCCGGCTGCTCTACTTCCGATCCAGCTCTCTGTTATGGCCTGGAAAAGCAATGGAAGATGGCCCAAGTCCATGGGCCCCTGCACCCATGAGGGGGACCTGGAAGAAACTCCTGGCTTCGGATCAGTGCAGCTCCAGCCATTGTGGTCATCTGGGGAGGGAACCAGCGGATGGAAGAAGACCTCTCTCTCTCTCTCTCTCTGCCTCTTTGTAACTCTGCTTTTCAAATAAATAAATATTTATAAAAATGTTCAAAGGGATCTATGACTGTATCAAGGATGAACTACTATAAGAATTAAAAAAGAGAAAATACCTGCTTTGTTATTTTATTTTCATTTTAAAAAGTGAACATGACACTCCTAGTAGCTACCAGATACCCAGATGCTTTTCTTGGGTCAGTTAAAAACCTTGATATAATGTGAAAGAGAAAGGCTACCTGGAGAGCTGGGGAAATTATTGTAAAAACAGGCAGGTGGGAAGAATTTATCCAGTAATGACAAGTTGGGTGAAGATGATGTGAGATTGTCAGCTACTTTACCACCCTTTCCTCAGTGCAGCTTATGTACTCTGTGAAGCACATGGTAGGATAGGGAGGCAGCCTTGAAATCAGTTGGCAGAGTGGAGAAAACATTAATAGCATCTGCAGCCACGGGACGGTTGGCTGCAGGGAGATCTATGGTAGGACAAAAATGACAGCTATATAAAAACATCTTACTGATACAGGCTTCCTGACCATGCTGGGAGAGGGAGAGGGAGAGGGAGAGGGGGAGAGAGGGGGAGGAAGGAGAGGGACGGGGACAGGGAGAAAGGGAAGGAGGGGGAGAGGAGGAGGGAGGAGGGGGAGAGGGAGAGAGAGAGAGTGGATACTCTGGCAGAAAGTGTTTGCAGAAGTGAGGGGTTTTGGTGGAACAAGCTGGTCTATCAATAAAGCAGTGTAAGTGAAAATGGAGATGCCGCTACCCTGAAGAAAGATGGAGGGAAAACAGCAGGCCCTGGTGATGGACACAGGCTGGTATCTCAACTCCATCTTTAGCCCATTCTATCACACACCAACCCCAGCTTAGACTCCTTGTCTTCCCTTTTGAAGCACCAATAGGTATTTAATACTAGGATGACTTTACAGAGATGATTTGATTATGACAGATTAAATTGAGATAAAAAATCTATCTGATTGCACAGGTGGAATTAATGGAAACAAATGCTGTACTTAGATTCACGCTGCTCATTATAAGCATGCAATAATATTAACAAAATAAATTCTAAAATTACTGTCAAAAGTCATTGATTTGTTATTTTTGAGTACACAAACCAACTTTCAGTTGAATGCCTTATTTCACACTAAACCTCAAATTGACAGAACCTGAAATATTGATTTGATTGTTTAAAATGAGGAAACTTTGTATAGGAATATCAGGTCAAACTGTGTCAATCAATACAGGACATTTTGCTAACATGTACAATCACAGTTCAAAATAGCCCTGATTTGGGACATTACTGTACTTTTTTGCCTCTAGGGACAGTTAGATGCTAATCCAAATTTTTCAAGGCAGGAAATGAGGTGTCTGATCTGGTAAAGAAAGTCATTCATCAGCGTTACAGTTCTTCCTGGTTGGGGATGTACACAGAAATATCTAAATAGTTTAAGAACGCTGATCTTGTGATAGCCCCAGAAAAGATGCCACAGCACCAGCATAAGCCATCAGTTATGCCCCACTCTCCAAGACCTAAGTCCAAGGTTAGTGATATATGGAATTCAGCCTTATTAAAAGATATAAAACACGAATGTCTCATTGTTTTAATTCTTAGCCATGTCTGTTTGGACAGAGAGGAAGAGTCTCATTTTAAAAAAATAAAAGCATCGGATTCCATTTCTGTCCTACTATTCTATGATCTGGAGCGTTTGCCTCCCTTTTCTTCATGCAGTTATATAGCAGTTGGAGAGCTCTGAGGGTGTTGCTAGGTTTAATTTGTAACATCACACTTGTTAAATCTTGTCTTTTCAACCATGATATTTTCAAACGCTATAGGAGGCAAAAAAGAATCGTGAAACCCAGTTTCCTATCTTCAAGTATCTTACTCCAGATTTGGAGAGAAAAGATGTATCATTATTTTGCCACTTATTCGGGGCTTTGAATAAAGGATAACTAAGACTAAATGCAGCTATGTGCTCTGAGTCAGATTCCCCACTCTGTTGTTTAGTAGCTGGGAGACAGTGGCCTTGTGACTTAATTACAGTAGCTGTAAAGGGTGTTAATAGTACAATATCCATCATAGAGCTTTTATTATTGTGAGTACTGAGGTAGTAAACATACATAAGATGATGAAACTGGTGTCTATGGCGATACTCCCAGTAAGCATTACTATTCATTTACTTATAGTGCAACTCGGTACTGAGTACTAATTTGTGCTGGGTATGCAGGTATGGCCAATACAAACTTCCTTCTGTCATGAGGCTTATGTTCTTGAAGACAGAGACAAACTGAGAAAATATATATGAACATAGAAGAGTTAGAGAGTAGTGAATTAACTAGTAAAGACAGGCCAATGTAATAGCAAATACGTTGAGGGAGGGTAAGCTTTCAGTCGCTCAGGAAAGACCTTCCTCAACAGGAATGATCTGGACTGAAATCTACATTACTCACCAGAGCCAGCCTTGTGACCTATATGTGAAACAGACAGTTCGAGGGGAGGGAAACCATGGAGCCAGGGGACTATCACTGGAGGCTTCTTAGAGGAAATGGATCTCTGCATAATGTTTAGATTACCTGGGAGAAGCATAATCACTCCAGGCAAAGAGTTTGCAACAAATGTAAAGGCTCAGAGATGTGAAGTTCAAGGTAAAAGGTGTTCTCAATGAGTCTTACTATATCTATTTGTTATTGATAGTTTATGCAAAAATCAGGAGACAAGGTGAGTAGGTAAAATGAAAGCAAACCACAGTAAGCATCCAACTTCAGAAAATTCTTAAAATGGTAACTAGATTTCTCTTGGTAAATATTCATTCACCAAGTGTTTGATTGGTTAATTGATTGAGTAGCTTATAGAACTCGCTAAGCCTAGCAAAATGGATGCTGAGTAACTGTTTAGGCAAGAAAAGAAGGAAAGGTTGATGGGATGATGGGTACTAGCAGTGAAAGTAAGGATAGGAAGATTTGGAGGTGAGAAAAACATGAGGGGGAAATCAACAGCACTTTGTTGATGTGGAAGGGGTTGAAGAGAGACAAGTAAAAGATGAATGAGGTGTGAAGCATAAATGACAAGTGCACAATAACAGGACCATACCAAGAGGGGTTTATTCAGAAGGAGGGAAAAAATGAAGAGACCCATTGTAGAAGTATATGTATCAAAAAACAACAAAACAAGACACTGTGATGTTCAACAGAACACACACACACACACACACACACAGAGGAATGGTTAATCAGTTAAAGGGGACCCATAATAAACTGAAGCAATGAGAGAACAAATTTCAAAAAGAGCTTTCTAATCAAAGCTAAGAAAATGCCTGTCAATTTAGTAATTAGGAGATCACCATTGATCTTTGAAGTGGTAGATCCAGTAGAATTTGGGGGATGTGAGTCAAGTTGCATCTTTTTATTCTATTGAGTTTTTCAGAAACACCTATCAGTAGGCAAAAAGCCAAAAATGTTGATACTTTCCATCAATGTTGAAAATAATTGACTAGACCACATTCATAATCATTATGTTACCAGATTCCATTTTTTCTAAATAAGACAATCAACAGTGAAGACAATGAAAGGCTCATTTCTCCTGCCATAAATAAATAAACAAGCAAACATTTAAATGTGCTAAATAATGTATAATTTTAAAACATATAACAATTGTAGTTTCTGACATTTCATGCTCACGGAGTTGATACCTTGATTTTCTCTAAAAAAAACTGATTAAGTAAATAAACAGAGTTTTTTAAAGATAACTTTTATTGACTTTATTGCAAAAGACAAATTTAATAATAAATGAGAAAGAAAAGGACAAGGGTTTTGAAGGTCAAGTTAAGCATTTTTTTCTTTAACAAGGTTACTTTGACATTACTAAATGGATTAGCCACAGAACTTTGAGCAGCCCTATTAGATTAATGATAGCATCAATGGCAAGAACAAGTACTATTTGTTAAGCCCTTTCCCCCCTCAATACTTTAATGCTGCTTGGGACAGAGAAAATGGAGATGAAAAGAAAGTCTGATCTAACCTTTTTCACCATATATTTTCTTTTTCCCTTTTTTCATTTTTTAAAGCATTCAACAAGAATGAAGAAACAGCAAAAAGCAGCCTTTCTCAGACAGTACCCAAAAAATCAATAATCAATCTTGCCAGAAGAAATTCAATAGCACTTTCAGTACCATTACAGATTAGACAGACTTTATTGATAATTTTTTTAAAAACACATGTCTAGTCCTTTATATACTCTGAAAGGAAATACTTTTATTATTGTATAAAAACTCTTTGACCTATTCATACCCCTGAGTCAAAAATAACCTCTTCCTCTTCTGACCTGCTTAGCATCGAACTTTTCAAATTGGAAGTAAGAACCTCCAGATAAGCTTAGAGAACTGAATACATGAGAATTTTTTTCTTTGCTAGTCCAGAAAACCCATTCAAATTAGAGCAACGGTAAACCCACAAGCACAGAGACGGATCTATTGGGTGATAAAGAGATGCCAACAATTTCGAAGATGGGTGATTCCAATGAGAATCAGGCTGAATCATGCAGCAGAAGCCTGGGCAAGCTCATATGTGTTGATACACGATACCAAGGAAGGCTAGAGTAAGGAATGGAACTACTGACAACTGAGTCTTCATGGAAAGCGTTTATATACTCGGTGTCTTCCCAGAAAGCAGCAGCTGCATTCATGGAACAACGGCAGCCAAGAACAACCAGATTTGAGTTCACTTGGCACAGAAGGACAGGAGATACTACCATTCTGGAAAGTTGCTCTTTCATCAACCACCCCCAACCTTCTTAGATTCACTCCATTGCAGTAATATTCTCTGCCAGACCATTAACACTAGAGCACAGTTTGGAATAGTCTTCCCTGGAAAAATTCAAAAGCATCCAAACAGACTTATAAATACTGATGTTTTTATTGTGCCCCAATAAAACAGCTCCTCCTGTAATGAAGTCCACTGGCCCTTAAGATCTCTGGAAATACACAGAGAGCTAGAGAATCAGTTGAGGAGATACATTGCTCCTGCATATTAGTCTCTATCTCATAATCTATTTACCAGGGAACTGAATAATGAAAACTCTAAAAGATAATGAAAATACTTTCTGGATCAAAAGGGTTTGCTAAGGTCCAAGTATAATTGATAAATGACTCAAGTCACATTAAAATGTAATTTCAGAAAGGAATGAAAAAGATCCAAGTCTCACACACACACACACACTAAATTGAGAAATAGAATGACATTGGCCTTCTCAGCAACATCACCCAAATCTAGAAGACTTTGAGTGTGAATGGCTTTCAGGCTGCATTGATAGATGGTGCCAAATTACCACAATTAAACATGAAAGCAGATTAAATATTTTCATATATGCACATTTTTAAAAAATACTCCCTTCCTCCTTTCTTCAAGAGGCTACAGGTTAATGAATGCTGCCTAAACAAGAGAATACATGAAGAAAAGAAGACTGAATTTAGCAACCAGGATCCAGTGGAAAAGAGAAGGGAGGCATGAGCTCAGCAGGGTGTAGGAGGGGAGAGGTTCTAAGAGGTTTCCAAGAAAATCAGGACTGGAACAATGTCTGCAGTGTTCCAGTGGTGTTCAGCAAGGGGCTATGGTCCCACGGGAAAATATGGAATGAAACATAATCAGGATATAATTATTATCAGACACAATGAGATAAAAGTGGAGTATCGGTTGAACTAATGTCATAATCAGCTGAGGAGATTAAGAAAGAATTAGCTAGTGAGGAATATCACAAGGAATGGGAAAAAGATTGCAAGAACGCTGTTGTTCTGTAATTAGCCTTAAAATACTATTTGATTGTTAAATTCTGCATATTTTTTTTATTTTCTGTTTATTTATTTGAGAGATAGAGCTCTCACTCACTGGTTCACTCCCCAAATGTCCAAAATGATCAAAATTGGTCCAGGCCAGAGCTAGGAGTTGGGAACTCAATCCAGGTCTCCCTTGTGGATGGCAGGAACTCAATCACTTGAGTGTTCACCATTGCCTCCCCTGGCCTGCATTAGTCAGAAGTTGGAGTCAAGCATCTGAGCTAGGATTTGAACTCACGTACTCTGATATGGGACACAGCTGTTCCAACAGCCCCCTAACACATGGTGCAAATTTTCACCCCTGCACAAATATTATATTGACAAACAAACATCTGAAGTGGAGTGATGCGAGCCACTAAAGAGGGCAGACAGCTGTCTGTGTAAGAACCTTAGCTTCACTAGGAGAACACCAAAGCCCCCAGTGCAGGCTCCTCTTCTTACCAATAGGAGCTTGCTTGTATTCTTCTTGTGTGCTACAAGATCAGAATATATCTCTGGAAATAAAGAATATAATTACTTACTTCTCAAAATGCTTACTACAATGCCCAATTTATAATGGGTGTTCAATAAGTAAAGGCTAAATTCATAAACGTATTCATAAAAAGGACAATAGAAGACATTGATAATAATGTGATAAGAATCATTGCAGCTTTAGGAAATCTAAAACTGAAACAAGCAAATGAATGTGTGTGTGTGTGTGAGAGAGAGAGAGAGAGAGAAATCAGTAAATTCGTTCAACTAATAATCACACTAAGTAACTTGGTAATTTAACTACTACCAGACTAAATCAATTCCCCATTTTTTGCTGTTTTTGTGTTCCTTTTCCAATCACTTCTTTAGAAAATCTTTCAATTAGATATAAAATGGGTTCATTTCTGGCAGCTCCTAACCATAGCCTACCAGAGAAACTAAAACTGTTTTAAACCATGCAAACCTAGGAATAGCTACTGTTGTTCACATGTTTACTATATATTAACATGTTTACTACAGACTGGAAGTCTTGAGAAGTAGGATGTGTGTTGGGAAAGGCACAGTGGAAGGAGAGATGAATGTGGACAGAGTTTGGAAGCTGAAGGTGCTTACTACAGAGTAAGTAGAATAAAGGCAGTGAGGTCATTAGTGTAATGACCAATGGATTGGAGGCCACCCGCCTGTCTGTCTTAATGCAGGAAGGAAGGAAGGAAAGAAGGAAGGCAGGCAGAGAGGGAGGAAGGAGGAAGGAGGAAGGAAGGAAGGAAGGAAGGAAGGGAGGGAGGGAGGGAGGGAGGGAGGAAGAAGGGAGGGAGGGAGGGAGGGAGGAAGAAGAGAGGGAGGGAGGGAGGAAGAAGAGAGGGAGGGAGGGAGGAAGAAGAGAGGGAGGGAGGGAGGGAAGGAGGAAGAAAGGATGGGAGGGAGGGAGAGAGGGAGGAAGGGGGGAAGGAAGAGGGGAGGAGGGAAGGAGGGGGGAGAAAGGGGGAAGACATAAGGGAGGAAGTGAATGGGAAGGAAAAGGAAATAAAGCTATGTTGACAAAGCAAATATCCAATCATTTGAAACAGGATATAAGTCATGATTAAACTCGTAGTGTGATGATGCCCTAGTACTGAATATAGAGGGGCATCCCTAAAGACCAGAAGAATTGGCTCCAGCAATGGAGCAAGACAAGTGGCAGAAGCTAAAAAACAATCTATCAACATAAATCTGGTCAAAGCCCACCAACTTGCTTCTAGAAATGGATATATAAGTTCAAATTTATTTTGAAGATGTATCAAAAATATTTTCTTAGAGAATTATCTGAAAGGTAGAAAGATGGTAGTATCTATCCAAGTGGGAATACATATTATCAATCAAAATATATTTAGGGAGAAAAACAGCATAATAGAGAAAAGTTGCATATCCCATATATGTAAAACAGGAGCACTTAAAAAACATGGAACGAAAGTCACTCTCTAATAGCTGGCATCAAATTAGTTTTTGCCATTAAGCTATTAGCCTAAGTGTTTCAATTCATCTACAAAATGAAGGGATTTTTTTTCTCTAAGTAACTTCAAGTCAATCTTCTTTTTATAAGTTGATTACATAACTGGGAATGATTTAGCAATGATCTCACCATAGCTTAAATCTAGTCCAATATGTAGCGTGCATAAACATAAAAAGACCAGTGTATTCATTATAATGAGAAACATTAATGCTTTAATATTTATTTAAGTAAAAAATACTTAGTGGCACATATGTAGATTAGTTGAGATAGAAAATTTTGCCTAAATTATAATACATATTTTCTAATATGTATCAGATCAAAGAATGATACCAAAATATGAGTTATTTTGTCAGAAATTAGGGAATGTGCATTCTTTAGCAGAAATTAATTATACTCATGGGATTTGTCCAAACTATTCTCATCTGGGATGTGGTTAATTCCTACTATGTCAGCACATCTATTCTTTCTCAGAACTTAACAAAAAAGTATACAATAAACTTTATTTCTACTTTTACTAGAAGAGAAATGAATGTATGAGACTTCTGTCATTGTCTATCAAGGACATACTATGTTACATTGCACCATTATAGAAAGTGTGGGCTGATGCATATGGTTTGAGAAAATAATCTGAACTCTCAAAAAACAATCTAAGGGTAAGATATCATGTGATGCTAGCATGTCAAGTGATGTGTACATTGACAATTAGAGACCAGAAAATACTCCATACTTTACTAACAGTAATCAAAACTGGAGAGACAAGTAAATAGAAAGTTTAATGTTCAAGGGAAAGAACAGTGTTAAAACACAAAACTCAAAGATACCCCTTGCACACTCCATGCATTTATCTGGTGCTATGTAGCCTTCAAAAATCTCAACAACACTGTAGATATATACTACACTTTACAGCTTTCAAAGCTCTTTCATATATGCCTGGGCCCTGGCATGTATAATTATCACTACTGTCCATAGACAGGATCAGACTCAACAATATGATACAACTTTCATAATTTTACACCAAAGTTGGGAGTAGAGCCCCTGGCAGCCTTCTGCCCATGACCCTGCCACATTACCCCAAGATGTGTGGGCTAATGAGAAAATAAGTGCAGCAAATGCAAAGGAGGAAGGCAAGACAGTGTAGCCTCCAAGTGTCAAACGGGGTCCTGAGATAATAGAATCATTTTGAAGGAACTATCCACCGCTGAGCTATAGGGATGGACAGAGGGGAGACAACAATAGGGCCAGTTATTCCAATCAACTGAAAGGTACTTGGTGTTTTGTTTTGTTTTGTTTTTTAACAGGCAAAGTGGACAGTGAGAGAAACAGAGAAAGGTCTTCCTTTTCTGTTGGTTCACCCCCCAATGGCCGCTACAGCCGGCACGCTGTGCCTATCCGAAGCCAGGAGCCAGGTGCTTCCTCCTGGTCTCCCATGCGGGTGCAGGGTCCAAGCACTTGGGCCATCCTCCACTGCCTTCCCAGGCCACAGCAGAGAGCTGGACTGGAAGAGGAGCAGCTGGGACAGAATCCAGTGCCCCAACTGGGACTAGAACCTGGAATGCCGGTGTTGCAGGTGGAGGATTAGCCAAGTGAGCTGTAGCGCTGGCCAAAAGGTATTGTTTTAAAGAGCTTGCTTTTGCCTGGGTACGTGTTTTTCATGTATGAAGTGGATAGAGGACTCCACCCAGTGTATAATGGAGTAAAAACTGAAAATAAAAATGGCAAGTGAGAGGTATTAACAACTTGTTGGTATTCATGGTGAAACTATGAAAAACCAGTTGGTACTAGGCATGGTACAGCAGTAGAGAAAATTGCACTGTGGATAGAGTTCCTAGAGAAGTCACATGCAAGAGGATCACTCCCTCTAGATCAGACTTTTGTCCTAAGTGAAACTTTAAAATAATTTGCATTTATCCTTTTTGTCAGATGAAGCCAGCCAAATTCACAGGGGACCAAGTTCCTTTGAAAATGAATAAAATCTCTATTCCAAAAGAGACACACATTTTAAAAATTTAGTTGATGTGGTTGCCCTCTGGGCATTTCCTCTGCCATAATTGTCATGTTTACTCTTCCTCCTGCCTTCCGTTTGCTACCAAACAGGCTAAATCCATAAAGAGTGCTGATCCACTGGGAAGAACATGCCACAATTCTCTCTCATGTAGCTTTTTTGAATCTGTGAACCCAAATGGGAAATGAAATGTATTTCTTCCATCAGTAAAAGTCATCAAAAATGACTCGAAGACTCACAGGAAACAAATATCCATGGTGAGAAGATGACATATTTATACAGTCACTTTCTGACCACAAATAAGCTTGCAGGAAAAAGAAACCCTAGGAAAAACTCAAGGATGTAACCAGAGGTTACAGAATCCATTCATTAGAATACACAGCACGTCTTGTCTGCACTGTTTTCTGTACTCTGCTGTGGTAATGCTTTCCCTTCCACTGAGCAGATCCATCTCGGAAGCCCTCTTGAAACTGTCAATATGGTCATTATCAATTATGGAATGCAGGAGGAGCAAAGATTAATAATTCACAGCCAAGACATCCCCATGATTTATAATGTTGCATGTAACTGTCTACAGCGAGCATTGGGAACCTGTCATTAAAAGGCATTAACTTGAGAAAATTAGAGTTCTGTATTGATCACTGAATACGTATAGTTTATTGTGGAGTGATGCTTTAATTTATATTCCAAGTGAGGCTCTAGGTGAAGATCATTTACATAGGAAGACTGCATCCTAAAGCCATCTGGTTCCACAACATGACAGTAACAGCAGATAAGCATCCTTTCTAAATAAGTGTATTCCAAGGTAGTCAACAGAAAATGAACCCAACACTGTTGAGCAGGGCAACCTGTGGTTAAGGCACAATTATTAGCCAAGAAGATAAGACGTTTTGTCTTGAACTTCAACCAAAGAGATAAGATGTTTTGTCTTGCACCTGCAGAAGTTGGACTAGTCAATAGCTATGTAGAGGATTTACAGGGAATGTGACCTTTGTTTAATCCCACCTTTAGGTTAGTGATCTGCCTTTCCTTCTGCTCTTTTGCTTCCCCTAGCTGTCTAACAATTTGTTTTCTGTAGTAATATCATTGGAAAATTATTAAGTGACTGTGTTCACTTCCTGAATTTCTGCTTGCGCCTACTAGAGGATTGAGACTGCATGGCCTGATCCCTTAGAAAATTGGCTGTGAGAGTGTGTTAACTAAGATAATCACTCTCCTTTAGACATTCAAGAGCTCTGAGCTGGAAGCTAGAGTAAGTAAAGGGCATTTTTTAACAATTTTTTTAAGATTTATTTATTTATTTGAAAGTCAGAGTTACACACAGAGAGGAGAGGCAGAGAGAGACAGAGAGGTCTTCCATCTGATGGTTCACTCCCCAGTTGGCCACAATGGCCAGAGCTGCACCGATCCAAGGCCAGGAGCCAGGAGCTTCTTCCGGGTCTCCCATGTGGGTGCAGGGGCCTAAGGACTTGGGCCATCTTCTACTGTTTTCCCAGGCCACAGCAGAGAGCTGGATTGGAAGTGGAGCGGCCAGGAATCAAACCGGTGCCCATATGGGATGCTGGCACTTCAGGCCAGGGCATTACCTGCTGCGCCACAGCGCTGGCCCAAGTAAAGGGTATTTTTGCAGGTGCCGCCCAATAATAAGTTAGGCAGAGATTTTACAGCATCTAGGTAACCATGGCTTAACAATGTTTTTCAACCCCGGCTGCATGGTCTACTAATCTAAGAAGATTTTATAAAGTAGTGGTGTCTGAGTCTCATCCTTTGAGATTCTAATTCAATTGCTCTGCAGGTGGGGAACAGGCTCTGGAATTTTTTGAAGTCCCCTAAGTAATTCAATGTACAGTCAATCGTCTGAAGCACAGGCTGTAGAGTATTCAAGTAAATATAAGTAATGTACATCAGGAAGAACGAAGCATATGCAGATGGTTAAGATTTGGCATAGACATTAAAGAGGGAGAATATGGCGATTTGAGCAGCAAATAGCAGGGTAATAAATATCAGAGAACTATGGGTATCAAGTTTTGGTTTGGTTTAGACATCAGTCTTAGCTGGCCAGCTGAAGACTCTCAGAGGGACTGTAGTGGCATACAGAAAGTGCCAGCTGTCTCCTCTACATATAACATCACTGGAAAATACCACTGTTCTTTTGGAAACCTAGTAGCATAGGCGTGGAGTGGACATTGGACATTAAATCCATTATTTGGACAATAAATCCATTATTTAATGGAAATCAGGTGTGCCGTTTCTGGCTATGAAATTGGGATGGATGCAAGCAAGATAAATGTGAGATCATAAAATGGAATTTTGCAGCTTGGAGCAATCACTCCTCTCCAAAGTATCTTTGAGAATTCAGTGAACCACACTTGTGTCCAGCATGTTTCACAGGTGCTAACGGGGAACAGGGTCCCATCTGCCTTTTATCTGCACATTCAGATCTGGATGTAAACAGAAAGAAGAGGGTGGTATTAGGAGAGCTTGTAGCCAGATACAGTGCAATGCGATAAAGGGAGATTAAAAGAGTGTTTTTAAAGGCTTAAAACCTCAAAGATAAGCATCTGACAAAGAGCATTCAAGGCAAAGAACAATAGATTAAAGAGGCAGCTTTGATAAATTTCCAGGCTGAGGAAACAAGAAGAATAAAGAAATAAACCATCCAGAAAGAGCACAAAGACTTCTCTGCTTATGCATTATTAATAACTAAAGAGGAATAAAAAGTTACTAATCTTGACAAATAGAAGGCTGATACCTTTGATGTTTCTGTTGTAGTCAGGGATAAATGAAGAATATGTATCTTTTATATACAAATATATGTGTAGGTAGAAATAAGAGTTATTTCATGAAGGACATGATCCTTATCTCCAGGTCCAAATGCAACTCAGCTTAAACATCAGGAAACAATTCACCATGGTCTTCAGGAACCCTCTGAGCACTGTTCATGGGTTGGTGATTGGTCTTACGCAGAGTTGCTCCTAAATAATGAGAGACCTTTGAAATACATGACCTGTCTAATGGAATCTACCTTACTGGGGCTCATACATGGACTTTTCACCTTCCAACCCTGAGCATCTATAGCTCACAGAGAACCTCCAGCTTTTTCTGGGCCAGGAAGAGCACACAGGTTTCCAGTTAGTCTTCATCTCCTCCCTTTGTGGTAGCAGTAATATGCGTTTTAATCCAGAGCCTGTGGTGCCTTATTATCTGGGGGGAAATGTAATGGAAGAAGAGAAAAGATGTGCCAATGTGGTCCCATCAAATAAAGTATTGGGCATCATTTCTTGTGATTAGATTAAAGAAATCTCAGGGCACTTCAAAGCAATTTATAGAAAAACAATTCCTATTTACCTGGGGAGAAGTGACTCAGGTTACAGCTCCCAGACTCCAGCCTTTGTGCCTTAAATTTGATTAATGGAGCATATTGCCTGGTATTAAGCTGCATCAAGCTAGGATGTAATGAGATGTGGTATTGACAGGGACTTTTCTATTTCTGCAGGCCAGTTCAGGTTTGAAAGGAAATGTATTTGGTCTGAATTCTCTTCTAGCCCATACCCTTGGAACCTGATGTGTCTGTTCTGAATATCTTCTTCCATTCTATGAATACCTTCTTTTTTGTCTTCAGAGTCAGAGAAAGTCAGAAATTGGAAGAGGATCTCAGTCTGTAGTCTGTCATCATTTTGAAGAGCTCCCTCTGCAATCGCATACTACATTTAAAAAAAAAAAATACCCCAAGCCTTGGCATCCCACACTCAACAACATAATAACCACTAATATTTCTAGTCACATAGTCACATTGTGAATCAGAAAAAAAACCCTTTATGTTCATCAGCTTTTATGTTCATGGAACCACATGATATGGTACATGATACATCTCTGTATTGTACAAATGAGAAAACTGAAGTCTGAGAAGTTAAATTCACACAGCTATTGAGTAATGGGGAGAGGTATATGATCTTTTTCCATGTAATGCACATTTGTCCAGGCCTTACTATATGCCAAGAAGCACTTCATCAAGAGTAAGAACTAGAGCAGTGGGAAGATATAGAGGTACCTTCTTGGAGATTGTATGATGGGAAAGGAAAAAGGTCAACACAGATCAAAATGTTGACAGATCTTAGACACAGAACAAGGGAACAATCTCCCCAAGGTAGTTAGGAAAGTCTTTTCTGTGGAGGGGAACTTGAGCCCTGAAGGATAGCCAGCCAGTGGAGAATGAGTCACAGAGGCACAGACATGGAACTGGAGCCATAGACGGTGTGCCTGGAGCACGTACTCCTAATCATTATTCTACATCATTTACCCCTTGACTTTACAGTTCATTCTGATGGCCTCCCCTCCATGAACTAATTTACATGTTGCTATACCCTCTATCTATATTGACTTCTCTTCTGTCTCAGGGAAAAAGGCATATTTATGCCTTTCTATTTTGTCTCTCCTACTCTAGTGAATGCCCTGAAATCATGCCCCTTTGGCTGCATTTTATCATCTGTATCTCCATCCTCACCTTTCTTGAGATGTGCAACATGTACTAATGTCTCTAACCTTAAAAAAACCCTCTAACAGGCATCTCCCCCCTCTAGCTACAATCTTTCAAAGTAACCATCTATCATTTCTTTCTCCCCATTCTCATTTCTCATTCACTGTATGGACCCTGTGAGCTAGTGTTGCCTCCTTAACCACACTAGACAAAAGAGAAAGCAGAATGTAGTAAATAGCTATGGAGTCGAATAAACAGACCAGAGACACAGCCCTCAGTCTTTAGCTCTGTGACTTTGGGAAAGATACAGAACCTCTCTAAACTTCAATTTGTACATCTATAAAATAATGGCAATGATAACACACACCTCACAGATTACAGGGAGTATTGAGAGGCAGTATATGCAAAGCATAGCACAGAACTCCATTCAAAAGTATAAAGTACCATTTCAGCTGCATCAGCAAAATCACTAAGTGATACACTAGTTGCTAAATCCAATGGGATGTTTTGGGATCTCGTCTTTCTTTTGTTTGATATTATTTTGTTTTCTGATATTGTTGGACATTCCTATCATTTGAAAATTCTCTAATCATTTGACTTCCAAAGCACCACTTTTTTCTGATTCTCATTACCCATAACTATTCCTTCTTGATATGCTGTGTCAGTTCTTCTGCTTTCTCCTGTATACTTGGAATGCTTCTTTTGCCATTCTAGACCTCCTTCCTGGTCACTCATCTAGACGTAGCTGTCATATATGTGTTAATGATTCTAAAACCTAACATTCCAAAGAGCTATGTACTCAATACAGGACTTCTTTTCTGCATATCTCATGGGCATATCCCTTTCAGCATTGATAAAATGCTTTCTCTCCCTTTTCATCCACATTTCATTTTACGTTACCAAGGCTCAATTTATTTCTCTAGGAAAGTAAATAAGAATATAAATTTAGACTTCTTGTCTGGTAAATCCAGGACAAATACCCAGACCTTTTGCCTCCAAACCCAGTACTGTGAGAATTGGTGCAGCTGTTCAGCACTTTGACATGTGTTTTAATGGCATTCACAGTAGCTTGGCATTATCACCCTTTGATGGATAGTTTTACATGTCAACTCGGCTAAGTCATGGAAATCAGTGTTTGGTCAAACACTAGTCTAGATGCTGCTGCAAAGATATTTCTTAGTTGTAACTAATATTTAAATCAGTAGACTTTGAGTAAAGCAGATTATTCTATGAATTGGTGGACCTCATCCAGTCAATTGAAGGCATTTAGAGAAAGCACTTAGATTTCCCAAGGAAGAAGGAATTCTGTCTTTAAACTGTCTTCAGATTCAAGCTACATATACACTTTTCTCTGGGTCTCCAACCGATGACTTACCCTCAAATGTCCAACTTGTTGTATCCATAATAGCCCTTAACTCAGCCAACCAATCATTCTCTCCCCCCATATTCTATGTCTCTAGGGAATTTAAAGGTGTTTTCCCCCCTTCTTGAGAAACACATTCAATTAGTTCTGTTTCTCTTGTGAACCCTGATTAATACCCATACAACCTACTCTACATGATTTTCCTTTGTCATTAAAAACATAAAATTAGTACTTTTTTTTAGATTTTATTTTATTTACTTGAAAGTCAGAGTTACACAGGGAGATAAGAAGGAGAGAGAGAGAGGTCTTCTATCTGCTGGTTCACTCCCGAATTGGCTACAAAAGTGGACCTATGCTGATCTGAAGCCAGGAGCCAGGAGATTCTTCCAAGTATCCCACGTGGGGGCAGGGGCCCAAGGGCTTAGGTTGTCTTCTACTGCTTTCCCAGGCCATATAGCAAGAGAGCTGGATTGGAAGTGGAGCAGCCAGGACTTGAAACAGTGTCCATATGGAATGCAGGCACTGCAGGTGGTGGCTTTACCCTCTACGCCACAGCACTGGCCCCAGTACTCTATTATCTTGAATTTTTTTTATATTTGTATTACTTATTTTTGCATAAATAGATGTCATAGATGTAATAGCTACACTATTTAATTTTTATTTACTTATTTTAAAAACAGATATAGAGAGTGCATTCCATTTGTTGGCTCACTCCCCAAATGGCCATAATACCTGGAGCTGGACCAAAGGCAAAGCCAAGAGCCAGAACACAATCCAGATCGCCCACATAGGTAGCAGGAACCAAATTACTTGAGCCTTCACCACTGCCTCCTAAGGTGTTCATAAGCAGGTTGCTGGGGTCAGGAGTCAGGGCTAGGAATCAAGGCCCAGAACTCTGATGTTGGATGAGAAACCCCAACCAGCTTCTTGGCTGCCAGGCCGAATGTCTGCACCTACTCTGCGTTAGGTAAATGACATCTGGGGTATGCTAAATCATTATTTATTGATGCTAAAATCAGTATCCAGGAGAAAAAACATCTTTCCTTTTTTCTCTATCCCACTAACTTTTCCTCTTCATTAGGTCCCTATTTTGCTAGCCTTGACATCTTCTTATCCAACCCATAAACTAATGTCAACTCTCTCACCCTAGAGGTTGGCAAAGATTTGCAATCCTAGTATTCTAGCCTTTTTATATATGAAAACAAATTCAATTTCTATCTTGAGATCCAGGTAGCCTAAAAAATTAAAGTAATAAATCACAATTTTGTGTCTTTTTTCCTTCTCATACTTGTACTTGATTATTATGTCCTAAATTGATTAATTTACCATCTATCATTGCTCTCAAGTGATAAGTTAAGGATTGCAAGAGCTTTGCATGTCACTAGCAATTTGCCTTTTCAGAAACAAGGGACAAAAACCTGATTTGGAAAGAAATCTCTATGGGATTAATTAACTCAGCAAAGACATTTCCAGCACTGTGTAAAGGTTGGATGATGGACTGAAGGTTGAGTTCATTCCCAGTGTGCCACTGGCTAAAAAATGCAATTAATCTAGTATATTAAATAAACACTTTACGATGTCCAAGGAAGACAAAAATGTTACGTTTGCATTTTTGTCACTGTGTTTTGTTTTTTTGTTTTTGTAGCCACGCAACCAAAACTACAGCTCCTCTTCCTTTGTCTGCCTGAAAAAGGTAATATTTAAGAAGTGCCTTGCATGGAATAGGTGAGTATTCATGTTAAACTTGGGGCTTTAAGATGATATCCCATGATTGTACTCATGTTTGGGGATCTGACAGATATGCTTGCAAACACACATGCTTTGGACTTCTCATTTCTGGTTCTTGTGCAGGACAATGTTTTCTGGGTTAGCCTGACTGCTATCTTGGACAAGGCTCTTTGACTCTTTACCAGATGACCTCTGTCTCAGAAACTTACAACTTCTCAGGTTTCATGCCCTGTTCCTCTGAATGCCTGGCCTGTGAGAATTAAGAGGGGAATAGCAGAAGTTTTCATTCAAAAGGTAAATATGTGCTATCACCCATGGCTCGGCTGAGAAATATGTGGGCTTCCTTTCTTACTTCCCTGTATGTTTGTTGTTTGTAAAAGAAGATGCCAGGGCCGGCGCTGTAGCATAGCAGGTAAAAGCCACCGCCTACAGTGATGGCATCCCATATGGACACCAATTCGAGTCCTGGCTGCTCCACTTCTGCTCCAGCTCTCTTCTGTGGCCTGGGAAAGCAGTAGAAGATGGCCCAAGTCCTTGGGCCCCTGCACCCACGTGAGAGACCTAGAAGAAACTCCTGGCTCCTGGCTCCTGGCTTTGGATTGGCACAGCTCCGGCCGTTGCAGCCATTTGGGGAGTGAATCAGTAGATGGAAGACCTCTCTCTCTGCTTCTCCTTCTCTCTGTGTGTAACTCTGACTTTCAAATACATAAATAAACCTTAAAAATTTAAAAAATAAGATGCCTTTAATTACCCATCATTTGATAAATGGTAAAATATTTTCTTTATCTCCCTATGCCTTCCTTTTTCCTCTCCATCAATTATTTATATATATATATATGTATGTGTGTGTGTGTATATATATATATATATATATATAACATTTTGACAGTCTTTAGGATATCAACATCTAAAAGAATAAAAACTTCTGGAAAGTCTAAGCCTTTAGTGGAATACCTGTTTCTGCAGTGCATACAGTAGCATGGTGATCACTTGATTCACGGAAGTAATTATATTGTTACTGGAGAAATAGCTAACTTTTAAAAACATTATATGTGTATATTTGTTGCAAATAATACACATCATGAGAACATACAAAACAAATAGATGCATGGGAGTCCTTTAAAAATCTATGCATTTTCTTCCCTAAAGCCAGAGGAATGGATGAAAAGCCTTTTAATCTACCTTCTTGTCCTAGAATTGTGAGACAGAAGAAAATGTATTCTGATCACAGAAATGGCATTTTCTTGAGTAGAATACTTGCCAAAGGGAAGAAAGGCATGCTGTAACGTTGTTGCAATAAAATTAACATGTTTTGCTCTAACTTTAAAACTTTAACGGATACTTCATTAAAATTATGATTGAATTATTCATTAGGTATAATACACTTAACATTTCAATAATTAACTGCTTTAACAGTGGGAGAGAAATTCCAAATTATTTGTTTATTTCCACCCTGTAAAATCTCTAATTGTTCTTGCTATCATCTACATCTATTTCATAATGTCCCATGACTAGAAAACACAAGGAGTTATTTAAGGGCTGACTCCAGAGATGAAAGTTCCCTCTTTTTTCCTTTAAGTAGCCCTTTGAAGGACAGTCAGTGTTGTATTTCTTTTCACTCTTTCTGTCTCTCTTTGCTTTTGTCTCACTCTCTGTTCCCTCCCTCCCCTTCTTTCTGTCTTTCTCCATAGAGCACAAACAGCTTTGGAAGATTCAAGATACCACACAGTCAGCTAATACGTAACACTAAAAATGAAACACATGTACCTTTTCCTAAAGTTTTCACATACATAAAAGCTAGCAGATTCACATGTACAGGGATACTTCCTAAATTTTGTGGTAAGTGGAATTAAAAGATTTTTAAAAATAAAAAATAATTGAAACCCATGCATGCAAAGCTTATGAAAAATGTGTGCTACAGAAAAACCATGCAAAGATTTCCAATTTTTTGATAGTGTAGTAAGCTTAGCTTTTAATGCATTTTTTCTGAATTTTTTGAAGTATCATTGTATTTAGTCTGTTACCTCAACACCTAAAAAAAGCTTTCTGAGCCAGTAGCAGACTATTTTTAATAATACAAGAAGTCTTGCATGTATTTTTATAACTCACCGAACCTTCTAGGGGAGCTCTCCACAGTAAATACAATTCAAAATCTCAATCATTAATTCTATTTAAGCTTAATGTGTCATAAAGCTAGGGAACGCATGGCCATTTTCCTCTCTGCTGGGGCACAAAAAGTGTATTAACTGTTCCAGCCAGGGCTGTGGATGATTTATTAATTCAATTTTGGAAAGTGAGACTGTCAGATCATATAAGCACATATTATAAACAAGCGATCTCTCTGGAGATTCTTATTCCTTCTCTTGGCTAAATGACTGTCAATGGACCTCATTGCTGAGATTCCTCTCTCCCCCCGCCCCCCCGCCTCCACCTCCACCTCCACCTCCAGCCTCCAAAATCACATTACTGAAATATCCCAGGAAGCTTCAGTACCATTCTTTCATACTTGAGACAGTGGGACCAATGAATTAACACTGAAAGCACCTGGAATGCAAGGAAGGGATTTTTCCAAGCACAAATCATAAAATTACAGAGCCAATTGTGATGTGTTGAGAAGAACTATGCTGTAGGACTCTAGCAAACTGGATTCTACACCAAGATCTTCTACAAAGCACAGGTTGCCTTGGCCAAGTCACTTCACCTGCATCCTCATCTTCAAAGGTGGACTAAGTGCTCTCTAGATTCCTGCTAGTTCTGACTCTGAAACCTGTGATGTGACAGAGGTGAGACAGCATGAAGTAATGCTGGTTCAGCTTCAACTTAACAGCACTATCCCCTTCATGTTACATCTCAGTGTCCAGTCCATTCCTTCTGATTTATATACCAGGGGACAAATGTACATTCTATAACCTTAGAATCCTGGTATTGGGACATTATCAGAAGAGCTGTGTGTAGTGTGCATGTGTGTGTGTGTGTGTGTGTGTGTGTGTTTCCTTGATTAAATTTCCAGTATCCACTAACTTCCTAGAATTTTATTTTATTTTATATTTTGATTCTAGAGAAACAGAGAGGGGGAGAGAGGAGAGAGGAGAAAGGGAGAGAGAGAGAGAGAGAGAGAGATCCTACCTGTCCGTTAACTCCCCAAACACTAAAACCTAAGCCAGGAGTCGGAAGCTCAATCCAGATCTCCCATATGGACCCAACTGCTTAAGCCATCACTTCTACCTCCTACTGTGCTCATTAGCAGGGAGCAGGAGTCAGGTCCTGGAGCCAGGACTCAAACCCAGGCACTCCAGTGTTGGAGGCAGGCATCTCCATTGCTAGGCAGAAGGAATGTTTTTATCCAGGGTTCAGAGAACCATCTTTAATGTTGCTAGTGCTGCAAGCTTCTGAAATCATTTTAAAAAGTATGCCTTTCCATAAGGCCTTCAGTCCTCTTCTGCATTTCCTTTTTACATACAGAAGAGCTTGCTTTTATTCCCACTGGAAGTCTGAGAATTAACATATAGAGATTATTTTAATCATGAGATGGTGATTCATTTCCTAAGATATTCAAAGTGATAAATATGGGTGAAATCAAGGGATAATTTTCAATCTCAGAGAGTTGTTTGTGATTTTGCATCATGATGAAACTGCACTCACCTGTTTCCTAACCAAATTGTGCTCACTGGGTAATTTTTATTCCATGTTCCTGGCTGAAATTTTTTATAGGGAATAAGCCCCTTTATGTCCGAGACAAAAACCTCAGGTGTAAAGCAGCCAAATATTCTATCAGGAAAGCAGTGGTACAGGCAAAAGGCAGAACCAAACCTGATTTTCAAAAAGTAGGAAAAGACCATGCTTTGTTTAGTACAAAAAAGTCATCATTTGTTTCTAGCAGAAGCTATACCACGCTGCTTACTGTGCACGAGCCATTTCAGTTATAATCTGATGTTCCACAATATCTAGTAACGCTTCTGACACTGTTCGTAAATGCTATTCTCAGAACCACTTACATGTTGTGTCGTGTTCCAAGTACTACACACACAAACAAGATGATCAGTTCCTATACAACAAGACCTTCCTCCAATTATGACACAAGCACTACAGTAGAATTTAGGTTTCCTAAAATGAATGCAAGATGTATGACTTTTTTCTTTCATTTTAAAATAAAGGCAATATTTAACAGATTTATTATATTCATGGCTGCTATTATTTAGAATGGGTCAACATCCCTCCCAGAAATTATAATGTCCTAACCCTCAGTATGCAAGAATGTAACTTCACTTGGAAATAGTTTGTTTTTTTTTTTTCTTGAGAGAAAGAGACAGGCAAACAGAGCTCCCATCCAGCAATTCACTCCCCAATGCCCACAATTGCTAATCTGAGGCATGGAGCCTATACCTTCATTCAGGTATCATCATTGTCGCTCCCCCTCTTTGCGGAGGAATGACACAGGACCCTGCGCTGTTCTTTTGTCTGCTCGGCCCTCCCCGGGTTTGCTGCTGGTTCTTCCCGGGTTGGCTACCGACCCTTCCACCTCCGTGGAAGGGTGGTTCCCCCTGCCACTTTCCCACTTCCACGAGGGAGCGGCATACCGCCGGCCGGCTCTCTCGGGGGCTGCACAGGTGTTCCTTCAGATAGATGTTCCCCTTAGATGTTCCTGGTGCATGTTGTCTCTCTCCTCCTTTATAGTCCTGTTCCACCAATCCCAACTCTGCTACCCACACGCCGAGTACGCTGCTCTCCTCCAATCAGGAGCAGGATCAGCTCCTGCAGGTCATCATTCAAGCTGGCGAGAGGCAGCTGCGTAGAAGTTGTTACTCCCTTCTCAGCGCCATATTGTGGGAGAGCAGATGCATAGAATAAGTCTTAATTCCAGTAACTTAGTCTAGTCCGAGTTGCTCCCAGTTGCTCCCCACAATCATGGGTGGCAGGAATCCAATTACTTGAACTATCACTGCTACCTCCAGAGTCTGCATTAGCAGGAAGCTGGAGTCAAGACTTGGAGACAAGAATTGAACCCAGTCACTCCTCCTACTTGGGACACGGTGTCTTCACTGGCACTTAAACCACCAGGCTAAATGCCTACTCCTAGAAATAAGATCTTTGCTGACAATATAATTATGGTGAGGCCATTAGTGTGGGTACTAATCCAATATGACTGTGTGCTTACAATAGTGGAAATTGGACAGAGACAAACATGCTCATAAGGATAATGCCTTATGAAGATGAAGGCAGAGATGGGGTGATTTGTCTATAAGCTCCAAGTGCCAAAGATTGTCAGCAAACTTCAAGAAGCCAGGGCACAGAACACAGTCTCACTCTCAGCCATCAGCAGGAAGGGGTCAGCACCCTTGGCTTGAATGCCCACCTTCCTGAAGTATAGGACCCAACATCTCCGTTGTTTAAGTCACCTGGTTGGTGTTACTTTGTTATGGCAGCCAGAGAAAATAAATGCAAAGACTGTATTTATTGTTTGTGTGTTGGTTGTTTGGTTTCTTACTCAAACAGGAGAACTGTCAAATGAGGCACCTAGCCTGGAGAGGCTCATGTCACTAATTGGCTCATACTCAACTGAAATGGGAGGGGTTTCTCTCTGTTGTCTACTTCTTTTGTCACTGCCCTGTTGCTTTAGGCTCCAGCAATTAGCTTGTGGTGATAGTATTGTCTTTAGAAATTTGAATTAATTGCCAATTAGAGAATGAACAGCTATTTCTCCCAACCCATCTATGCATCTCTCCTTATCCCCTCCTCCCACTCTCTTTCTCTTCTGCAATTTACCCTTCAATTCTGTTGCTGCATCAACAAGATTTTGGCAATTCACTTTAGGAGAAGTCAGCCCCAGTGTCTCCCAGGCAGCTGGTCAGTTTCTCAGATATCCTGCCATTCTTTTCAAGGAAGTGTGCATAGAATATAAAATGGAATTCACACAGGGGGTGGTAGAAGGAGGCTGTGAATGTGATCCCAACTCTTCCTTTCCATCTTATGAAATATGGAGAATAGGTTTTTGTGAATCCCTAAAATCCTACTCTTCCTGTGTCATAGGGTATAAGACAGCAAGCCCCCAGGTCGCGGGTGCTCTGCTCTCTGTCCTTTCCTTAGAGGCTCAATAACACCATCGCAGACACCTCTATGTTCCCCAGGCAGAGGATAGATAATTAAATGCATGTTTCTATCATTATTCTCTATTTTTTGGAAATTGTGGATAGTGAATTAACATCTCTAAAGATCCTACTTACAATGAAGAAAAACTGGATAAGAATTGATTTATATCTTTTGATTGTCCTTAAATTGTTATATCTTTCTATTTGCTTTTCAGCCTCAGGAGGAGTCCGGGGAGAGACAATAAAAGTTTGAAAATTAGAATATCTTTTTTCCACTAATATCTTTGTTTCCAGGACATTTGCACAAGGGTGCACCATGGCGGACAAATTTTAATGGGTTTTTCAGAGACTTCTTCACAATATGTCCACTGTCCCCAAATGAAAGAAAAATCCCGCTAACCAAGAATACATTTCTATTCTCATCAAAACCTCCAGGGTAAGCAAAATCGAACTGTAAATTTTCCGAGAATCGCTTCTAAGAAGACTTTCAGGATTTCTAAATGAGCCAGAAATCAGTGAAAATGGCCTCTCTCTTGGCATATTTTGGCATTTGGGCTATAAGAAAAGGAAAAAGGCACAGATTTATAACAGACATTTTGTCTGAATTTTTCATCAAGCTGGACCTGATTACATGAAATCTCTTGGGCTTTGTCTTAATGTTTGTGAACCACCCGTGAGCTGAGGAAATGACAGACTGCTGAGCAGGGGTGACCTGGGAGAACCCTCTCCAAGTTCTCACGACAGCCGTGAGCAGTGGACGTAAACTTTGCTACCTAAGGAAGGTGAGCAGAAGGGTTACATGTCTCCTCTAAAATTATGCATTCCTTAGGAATCCTACTGCAATTACCTTCACGAAAGAAATAAGTGAAAAGGATGGAATTATCAGTTTTTACTTTCAAACAAATAGATGACAGAGACGAGGTAGGAGAAGGATATTTTCCTGACACATGATTGGGGCATATTCTTCCTCCTGCCTCATAGGATATGTGGGCATTTGGGGTGGGGGTGAGCGGCAGTTCTGTCTATGTAAATATTTCCAGCTACTCAAGGTCACTGTGTCAGCACTTTTTTTTTTAAAGGTTGAAATATTTATTTGAAAGGCAGAGTTATAGAGAAGCAGAGGAAGAGAGAGAGAGAGAGAGAGAGATCTTCCACCCATTGGTCTACTCCTCAAATGGCTGCAATGGCCAGTGCTAGGCATATCTGAAGCCAGGAGCCAGGAGCTTCTTCCGTGTCTCACACTTGGGCCATGTCCACTGCTTTCCCAGGCCATAGCAGAGAGCTGGCTCAGAAGTGGAGCAGCCAGGTCTCAAATCAGATCCCGTATGAGATGGCAGCACGGCAAGCGGCAGCTTTACCTACTACGCCACATCATGGGCCCTGTGTCAGCACCTTTCTAATAGCCATGTCAGCACCTTTCTAATGTCATGCTATCTCTGGAGAATAGCATTAAGCACCTGCAGCCAGAATTATTGGTTGATCAGGAGACCCTCCAACATGCAGCATAGTTGCCTGATTTGCTTCTCTAGACACCTGGGTGACCCCCCAGATAAGTGCAAGATTGAAGAGACAGTTTGAGCTCAGGGGCCTTCTCTGAAAGACACAGTTGGAGGCTCAGCAGAGACTTCAAAAATTTTGAGGAAAATCTTCCAAAACGTGGGAGGGAGTAAGGGGCCCACATGTGGAAGCTCAACATCTGAGCCTCACTTTCACACTTATTCAGGTACTTCCTAGGGGAAACTATTAAAGACTTATGATTCAAATGTGTGATGCTCAAAAGAGAATTTTAAAATAGTATTTGACTGACATTTAATCAGCATTGTATTACAGTGAAAAAGGAGAAATGACTTTCATTTTATTAAAATACATTATCTGAGTATGGTTCAACTAAGTGTCTGATTTGGTACACACGCATATACCATTCTACTGTTTGAGAAAATAACTACTAGCATAAATGACTGTAGATGATTAGACTATTTGCAATATGTGTTTCACAAAGTAGAAATGAAATGGCTGAATTGCATCAAATATTGAACAACATATGTTGATGTGTAAAGTGTTGTTAGAAAATGGACTATTTTACAGAAATTCAAAAATGTTGCAATGGTTACATCTGTTGCTACAATTTCAAATTGTTTTATAATATTGTATAGAAAGTTTTGGTCTTCATATAACCTTTTTTGTTCATTTTTGAGGAGTAAGAGCAGGTAGAAATAACTTCCATTATCAGAACTATAGCCAACTAGTATAAGTCATAGGCTGGAAAATATATGATAGACATCTATTTAAATACATATTTGAGGAATAAAACATAAAGAAAAATGGGCTGAATAAAGATGATACTGAAAACCAAATTTTAAGTTGGAGCCTGATCATTCAGCTGAGGGTGAGGGTGAGGGTGAGGGTGAGAGCAGCAGCAGATAAAGGTAACAGCATCAAGATAAAAGACTTTGGGACTGGGCAAATGGACATAAGAACCAAAACACATCCCTACAAATCCAAGACTTAAGGACTCTATTCTCGTAAAAAGGGAAACTACATATTTCAAATGAAGAATACATACTCCCCAGCAGTGGAAGTTATAACAAACCATCTTGCCCATCTTCACCTGGATCCTGGGTAGAGCAACAATCAACTCTACCAAATATCTGTGACCACAGATCTTCTTCCACATGAGGGTAAGATGTGGATGAAAATCAATTCTCCTTACAAACAGTCATCGCCCTCTCCATGCTGAGGGTGTCCCAAATCTGAACCTCAATTCATGCAGTCATGCCTTCTTTAAATCACCTACACATACCTGGATTTTCCCATTATTCTTTAAAGATTTCAGTAGCTGGCTCGCTTTCACTGTCTCCAACACTGTCAACCCTGGCCAATGATAATCCTTGATGATGTAAAAGGGAATGAACATGATATATCTAATTTAATGCCAATCCATCAATATAAGTCATTGGGTTTTGGTCTTTCAATGTCTTATCCTTCCTCCCTACCACAGTCACATACTCATATGTTCTTAACATATACCATCCTATTGGTAAATGAAAAATGAGTGAATATTCCAGAATGAAGACAAAGAATTTTAAATGTAGCTTAGCTTATTGATTCTCTAACTCTGTATTATTGAGATTAATCAGTAAATGCAATGCACGTCTGAATAAATTCCCAGTAAGGTTTTTCACAAAATTTGCCACTTCTGGGCTAAGAATAGTCATAAGAGAATCTTGGCAATTTTGACAAACAATAAGCCAGAAGACTATGTCTAACAAAATATCAAAGTATAATAAGCTATAATAATTAAGGTACAATACATGGTCATAGAAATATAAAAGTACTACAAAGAGTTTGTGGAAAGTTTAATTAACAGGTAAGTTTATTTTGGTACAAAAATTTTGAGATTAATACATGAAAAGGAGCTTTACAATGTTTATGGAAAATGCATATTATAAAAAAACTACACATGGCTTTCAAAATATTTGGCATCAAAATGAACTTACCTTTTTTTTAAAAAAAAGATTTATTTATTTATCTGAAAGGCAGAGTTACAGAAGGCAGAGGCAGAGAAAGAGAGAGAGAGAGAGGTCTTCCATCCACTGGTTCATTCCCAAATGGCCACAGTGGATGGAGCTGTGCCAATTTCAAGCCAGGAGTTTCTTCTGGGTCTCCCACATGGGTGCAGGGGGCCCAAAGACTTGGGCCATCTTCTACTGCATTTCCAGGCCATAGCAGAGAGCTGGATTGGAAGAGAAGCAGCCAGGTCTTGAACCAGCGCCCATATGGGACACCAACACTGCAGGCTGTGGATTTTACCCATGTACACCATAGTGCCAGACCCTAAACTTACTTTTTAATTTTTTTTTCCACATTTTGAAGCCCCCTTGTAGAATAATGGAGAATAGAGAACTTTGGGCTAGACCATACAAATGAGCAAGCTTGATTCATGAAGAGTTGTAGTACAAATTAGTGGAGAAAGGAAATACAACCCAACAAGATGTGCTGAGAATATTTGATTATCCACATAGAAAACAAATGGATGTTTATCATATAATGAATAATTAAAATATAATATCAAATTCTGTGAAATACAAAAGTTTTACATAAAATATTATTTAAAAATAGTTGTATATTCTGGCCTGAGAAGGAGATTGTCTATTGACTTTTCCTTTGAAATCCTATATTTATTGCCAGCAGATTAGTCATCTTCTACCTCTACTGTTCTATCAATAAAGCTTTCTAGGCTTTTGGTTCCAGACTCCTTTGCCTCATGCCTTCATTAATTTCATACAAAACAAAGACCTTATTTATATATTTTCTCATGTTCTATTTTGCATTTACAAAATACTCATACTCTCATTATATCCACACACCTATTACACAGATTGAATGATATAATCTGTTCTAGTCTCCTTACTACTTAAGCAGAAGAAAATTGGAGAAAGAATACATCAAGTGAATTTGGAGGGAGGGAGGGAGGGAGGGAGGGAGAGAGGAAAGGAAGGAAGGAAGGAAGGAAGGAAGGAAGGAAGGAAGGAAGGAAGGAAGGAAGGAAAAAGGAAGGGAGGGAAGGGAAGGGAAGGGAAGGGAAGAAGGAAGAATCTATTCTATGGGCCCAGTGTTGTGGAGTAGCGGGTGCTATGCTGGCATCCCACATGGCACTGCTTCAAGTCCCAGCTGCTCCACTTTCAGTCCAGCTCTCTGCTATGGCCTGGGAAAGCAATAGAAGATGTCCCTAGCCCATGGGTCCCTGTACCCACATGGGAGACCCAGAAGAAATTTCTGGCTCCTATCTTTGGATCAGCCCAGCTCCAGCCATTGCAGCCAACTAAAGAAAGAACCAGTGGATGGAGGACTTGTCTCTCTCTCTCTGCCTCTTCTTCTCTCTCTGTGTAACTCTGCCTTTCAAATAAATAAATAAATATATATTTAAAAAAAGAAAGTACTCAAAAGCACTGTTTTGTAGTTGATAAGCTTTTTTTCCTAGTTGTCAGGGAATTGGTTCAGTAGTTATACACAGAAACACAGAAACTTGGTCATCATGATGAAAGAAGGTGAAGGCAGAAAAATGTCCCAGTAAAAGTACAAAGAAATTCCAAAATAAACAATAGAAATATTTATGAAAAAATTGCAGGGCAAAGTCATTACTTATCAATAGTCACCTTGAATGTAAATGTAACTCTCCAGTTAAAAGATACAGACTGGATGAATGGATTAAAAAGCAAAACCCATCTATTTGCTGCCTACAAGAAACACATCTTACCAAAAAAGATACATGCAGACTGAAAGTGAAAGACTGGAAAAAGACATTCCATGCTAACAGAAACCAAAAAACAGCTGGTGTAGGCACCTTAATATCAGACAAGATAGACTTTAACACAAAAACTGTTAAAAGAGACAAAGAAGGGCACTATGTAATGAAGAACTAATTCCAATTCTTCTCAATCTATTCAAAATAATGGAAAGGGAGAGAATCCTCCCAAATGCCTTCTATGAAGCCTGCGTCACCTTAATTCTTAAACCTTAAAAAGATACAACAAAGAAAGAGAACTACAGACAAATTTCCCTGCTGAACACAGACACAAAAGGCCCCAAAATTACTAGCCAATCAAATACAACACCTATCAGAAAGATCATTCACCCGGACTAAGTGGGATTATTCCTGGTATGCAGCAATGGTTCCACATTCACGAATCAATCAATGTGATACATCAAACTAACAACTGAAGAACAAAAACCATGTGGTTATCTCAACAGATACAGAGAAAGTATTTGGTAAATTCAACATTCTTTCATGATGAAAACCTTAAGCAGGTTGTGTATAGAAGGAACATTTCTCAGCACATTCAAGGAAAATTAAGACAAACCCATTGCCTGCATCTCAGTGAATGGGAAAAAGTTGGAAGCAGTCCCACTAATATCCAGAACTAGACAAGAATACCCACTCTCATCATTAGGTGAGAAGCCATTAGGAAAAAATATTTTTATTTTTTAGCCAGAGCCATTAGGAAAGAAGAAGAAATTAAAGTAAAACAAATTGTGAGGGAGGAAGTCAAACTATCTCTATTTGCAGATGACTTGATTCTATATATAGGGGATCCAAAAGGTTCCATGAAGAGACTACTGGAACTCATAAAATAGTTTGGTAAAATGATAGGATATAAAATTCATACACAAGCATTTGTGTACACAGATAATACCGTGACTGAGAAAGAACTTCCAAGATCAATACCATTCATAGGAGCTAAAAAAATTAAATACCTTGGAATAAAATTAAGCAAGAACATCAAAGATCTCTACAATGAAAATTACAAAATACTGAAGAAATAAATAGAAGGAAACACAAAAAATGGAAAAATCTTCCATGTTCATGGATTAGAAGAATCAATATCATTGAAATATCCATATACCTAAAGCAATTTACAGATTCAATGTGATCCCAATCAAAATTCCAAGGGCATTCTCATATCTAGAAAAAATGATACTGAAATTCATGTAGAAACACAAGAAACTTCTTGGAATTCACCCCAAGGGAATGAAATCAGCAGATGAAAGTGTTATCTGATCCCTCTTGTTCATTGCAGCTCAATTCACAATAGCTGAGATATGGAATCAACCCAGATGTGTGTCAACCGAAGACTGAATAAAGAAATCATGGTATATGTACACCACAAAATACTACACAGTAGTAAAAAAAATGAAATCCTCTTGTTTGCAACAAAATGGAGGTAACAGGAAAGCAAAATACTTAGTAAAATAAGCCAGTCCCAAAAAGACAAATACCATGTGTTCTCCCTGATCTGTGGTAACTTACAGGGCACCTAAAAGGTAATCTATAAAAGTAAAATTGATACTTTGAGATGTGATGACTTTGACAAGCATTTGTCTCAACTGTTGAGGAACAGTTTTTTTTTTTTTCATGCTATGTGTTGAACTCTTAGTGCAGGATTAATCTTATGTGTACAAAGTTAATTGAAAATAGACCTTAGTAAAAAGCAAGAATGGGAATATGAGAGGGAGAAGGAGGGAAGTTGGGAGCACATGTGGGAGGGAGAGTATGGTGAGAAGAATCACTCCTAAATTGGTATATATGAAATGCATTAAGTTTGTATACCTTAAATAAAAGCTTTCAACAAAAGTTTCCAAAAAAAAAAAAAACAAAAAAATGAACCTGACCATCTTGTAATGCCAGAAAGTAAGGAAGTGATAAAAACAAAACCAACCACAATGCCAGCAGAATGTCAGATACATTAATAACAACTGAAAAATTTCTCAGTAACTAAAGTTAGAAATCTAAGTAACAATAAAGTAGCATTGTATTTTAACCCAAATGATAAAATGTGTATATGAGTTCATACTTGCATAAATGTTTTAATAAATTATATACAATCTCCCATGCAAGAAAAATTCCAAGTGACTGATGTACATTCTCCACCTTCAATGAAGGAAGGGTAACTTTCCATCCTCCACTGTGGCTGTACATAGTGATTTCTTTCCAAGTAATAGAAGTAAGAAAAGGAGGTCAGAAGAGCACATCTATCCCAGAGAAAGTTGACAAACACTAGTACAGTTGGGTGATCAAGCTCACACCCACTGACACCTCCTGTTGCCTGTGTGTGCCCTTGATGTGATATAATGAGAATGGCTCTGTCCCTCTGTAGCCTTTCTCCCTGAACACATAACTCCAGTGTAATCATGAAAAAACATCACAAGACACTTTGAATGAGGGTCATTCAACAAGCTACCTGACCAGTACTAAATTGTATCAAAGTTATTAAAACAAAAGAAAATCTGATAAACTGTTTCAGATAATAGGTCCTTTGGGAGCTGTGAAAACAGAATTTAATGTGATCTCCCAGGTAGGATCTTGGAAAAGAAAAAAGATAGAAGGTAAAAACTCGGGAATGAACTCTGGACTTTAATCAGTTGGAATGTCAATATTGGCTCATCAGTTGTGGCAAATACACCATATTAACATAAGATGTTAATAGTAGGGGAACCAGGCGAGGACTATGGGAACTCAGAACTGTTTTCATTTTCCCTCCATAAATCTGAAACTATTCTGAAATACTAAGTTTACCTAAAATAAACAAAAGAAACCCAAGATCACTGTTGACTGTCCTGGGCTCTTTGACAAATGACCTGGAGAGAGGGCTCCAGAACTTGTGCAGCTGAAACATCTGCCTCCATGAGAATCTCCCAGTCAATGTGACCCAGTGGTCACTGCAATTGCTCGTCGCCACAGCATCTTATTTCATTCTCTTCTCAGAACTTAGCCTTCCCTAAAAGTCTTGCTGATTTACATTCCAGCATAACCTCTTCTCTGAAAGTAGAAATAAGCTCCATGATACACGGTACCTTGTGCAGTTAAACTTCAATTCTGGTCTTTGAAGGAGGCCTGGCATCGAGTAGTTACATATTCCTACAGTAAATCAACTTCAAGATCAGTTGGAATCATAGAATTACATGTCCTTCCCAGACAAAACCCAAACAATGACGGCTTCACCTAACAAGTGCTATCCTGCAAGCACCTACATACCTTGGAGCATTGACTCCCAGGTGCGTGTTTCTCTTCACACAGAACTTCAAACCTAGACAGGTCCTGAAAGATTAATCAGTTTAGGGTCCAAGTTTTGTAAATGAGATACATAAAATAAGATCTTAGGAACTTGTAGTTAATTTGTTTAAAAGAGAGCTCCCATTTGCTGGTGCATTCCCCAAATGCCTACAGTGACCTAGACTGGGGATGGGTGTTGCTTCCATCCAGGTCTCCCACGTGGGCAACAGGAACACAACTACTTCAGCCATCACCCGCCTCTCAGGGTCTGCTTTAACAAGAAGCTGGATTCAGTAGGCAGAGCCAGGTATCAAACCCAGGAACTGCTAGTGGCATCTTAACCACTAAGTCAAACATTCATTCCAGAAATCATCAGCCTTTGACTGACTTCAGATAAGTTAGTATTGTTCATTACTGGTAAGCTCTATAGAGTTCAGTGTGTAGTTCTCAGCATGAGTTAAAAGAGAAAGAAGAGCAAATATTTATTTGCTATTTATATCTCAGTGTCCACATCAGTGCATGTACACAAAAAGACAGGAAAATGTCTGAGAAGATTAAAGTGCACAGACTCTCCAAGCTCAGTTATGAGACTCATTGCCAATTTTCCTGATAATGAAAAGGAATATTTATAAGTAAAACAATTTAAATATGTACCTTGAAAATTATGTTTTTATTAAAAATTGTATTTGCATATTAAAATTATAAATGAATTTTATCATAATTAAATTATCTCATTTAAGCTTTGAAAGGAATTCCCTAGCCTTGGATTAACTTACTTTCTCCTCTGCCTGTCACATAGATTCTCTTGCTAGCCCAAAACAAACGATCAAACAAAACTGTAAACCACAGGATGGTACTCCTTGCAGATTTTTAAACTACACCAAATTAAAATCCAGAGACAACACAGAGCCTTGTTCTATGCTGACAAGAACATAGAAAGGAAAAAAAAAACACTACCTTCAACATGTCATAAAAGAGAAAAAATAGTATCTTCACTATTTATCATAGGCTATCAGCCAGCCACTATTCTGTATACATTATTGGTGCTATTTAAGTTAATCATTACAGCAACTTTAAGGAGTAGGTTCAACAAATTTTACTAGTTAATACCTATGTAAATTAAGGAACAGAAAGTGTAAATAACTTGTTTTAAGTCACACATTTAGTAAGTGTGTAGAATAGGATTCAGGACCAGACATTCTGATGCTAGAAATTAAGTGTTTAACTGATACACTATGCCAATAACTACAATGACAGTTACTAGTACATCTATAACTTTCTTCAATTTAATATTTGACTAATTTTTGAGACATTTTTAATTTACATTATAGTGAAAGTTTTGATGGCTCTGCTAATAAAGAGCTCAAAAAATAAAAACTAAAATAGACCATAGTCCAGCAGTAAAATAGGCGAGGACTATAAAACAATAATCAACTGAAAAGATGTTCCACTTATATAAATTTTAAAAGTCATAAAATCATTTGTGTTTAATCCTACTGCAGTAGTGACAAAGAAATGTGTTGTAGACACACTCCCCAGATGGCCGCCACGGCAGGTGCTCGCTGCGCCGATTCGAAGCCAGGAGCCAGGTGCCTCTTCCTGGTCTCCCATGCAGGTGCAGGGCCCAAGCACCTGGGCCATCCTCCACTGCCCTCCTGTGCCACAGCAGAGAGCTGGACTGGAAGAGAAGCAACCAGGACTAGAACCATGTGTCCATATGGGATGCTGGCACCGCAGGCAGAGGATTAACCAAGTGAGCCACAGCACCGGCCCCATGCAGACTTTTAAAAATAGGTATCTTCTCCCTCTAGTTCATTTTGAGTGGTATTGTCATATTGATGACTTATGGCAGAAATGGATCATACCATCCCTCATTCAAATGGCACAGCCACCTCAATTTGTTGAAGGACTATTGAACAGAATGCAGCTTTATTTGCTTAGGACTCAAGATCCCCATAAACTGACTCAAGTCTTTCTCTGCTAATTACTTACTCAGAAATTATATCGGTAAGCCAAATTGGTTGCTACTCACCAAAGATGCTATATGTAAATATTGCCTGTTTTTATGGCCTTTCTATCGAAAATTCAGACAGAATGTTTTCAGCAGTAGATCCCTTTGCAATTTTTTAAATCTCACGTGTGATTCATGTTCATCCTGGAATAACCAGCAAATTTAGGCCAAAAGTACAAGAAAAGAAAAGCATTACTAGGTCTATCACACAGAGAATTCCTGGATGAATCTCATTGTATATTCTTACCTTATATCTACATAAGGTGCACCATATATGCAAAAAACAAAATTAATCAACAAATATAGTTTTATAAAACATATTTCCCACATAATACATGAAAATCTATATTGATAAATTATAGCTTCACATTATAATTTATAAACAATAATCACCAAATCCTTTTTGTGAACATATAAAAAGTTTATATTTTACATTTAAACACCATTGCTATGAATATCCTTGCATGCATTCTTTACATATTTGTTCAAATATTAAGAAAAATAACTTGATGTGGAATTGTTGATGGAACATGTTTAAGCATTTAAATCATATCTGAAATGTTATTAAAGCACTCTAAAATGATTGCACCAATTTAACACTCAATAGCAGACACTAAACTGACCAGGTGCTATTCACTAACACTGGATATTAACTCTAAATTTAGTATTTGCCTACTGAAAGAAGAAAATAATCTCTTGGAGTTACTTTAACTTTGGCACAGTTGTTTAGCCAAGTCATTATCATGAATGCCTCTAATTGTGAGGTACAAGACCTGAATCATATCCTTCAGCTGTTTTCATACTTATACTCAGACTTTAATTAATCCTCCTAGAAAAAAATACCTTATTTTTTTAATCAAGTAGCAACAATAAGACCAAAACATGAATTAGAGTCCTGTCTTACGGCCAATCTGACTTCAATGAGACCAGCATGGAGCCTTTCTCAGTCTTCCTCTGTGTTCTTACACCTGTGTGCTTCTGAGACTTCTTGTTTTACATGAACCACATCATTGGAGCTTGCTCAGTTGGAGAGAGGGTTATGATTAAAAGAAAACTTGGCCCCTCCACCTTGTTGGCTGTGTACCTTTCCTGATGATGTCTCTGCACCTGCTTTAATGATCTTCTCTTAGCAGGTGGGAGAGGGCAAGACTAAGCCATGCCACTGTGGAATTCAAGGAGCAGGATCTGTCAATATAATTGGCATCCTATCCGTCAGATGATCTCCCAGGAACCTACAAGTAAGAGACACATAATTACCAGCACGATTTTCTCCTTGAAAGTAAAATAGAAGTTAATAAACATGATGTCCACAGGGTGCGTGCATGAAAGCAGCCCTCCTGGTACCCTTCTGAGCATTTCACTGCCACTCGCCACTCTACGCATGCTATAAAGAAGTGACCTCTCAAACAAGGATGGATGATTTATCAGTTTTCAACTTGTCATAAGGGAGGGTCATCCGTATTGCTGAGTGGCAACCTGAGGTCTGACTTTGGGAAAGTCAGACTTTGTTTCTTTGCCTCGTGCATCAAGGCAACTTTGGATTCAGTTTTGCACCTAAATTTTCTAAAACTCTAAAAAGGAAAAACAATAATGGCAATGCTCTGTGTTCAATAGAAGTGGTCAACAGCACACCTTAGCAAGGCCCATTATATTTTTTTGAAAAAAAATTTATTAAAGGATGAATAATAGAGATGCAAACAGCACTAAATTAAGGAGATATAAAGCCAGATCTCAGTTCCCCTTCCTAAATGTGTGATGTTGGAAAAGCTTTTTATCTTTATAATGCAATTTCCTCATTGAAAAGGAATGATAACAAATAGATACAGATCAAATAAGAAGCTAGATGAGGGGAAAACATGCAGCCTCTGATAGCCTGTATCCCCTTATTAGGGATTACCTTTGGCTTCAGATGGTTAATTCTGTTTTTGTCTTTAATATTATTTTCCCACAAGTTACATATTCACATGGCACAAAATGAGAAAAGAGACAAAAGGAAAAGTAAACACGGAAAATTATCTTTCCCAGTCCTGAACTTCAGACAAACAGTTTCCCTCTGGGTCAATAAATTTTATCACTTTATTTTATATTGTTCCAGAGGTATTTCATGCAACTATTTTGCTACTTCAAAAAGAAAAATTGTTCTGCATAAACTTAGATGTACAGTTGGCCGTTTATATCCATGTTTCCACATCTGGAATTCAACCATCCATAAATAGAAAATATTAGAATCAATTGTATCTGTATTGAATATGGACAGACTTTTTTTTCTTGTCGCTATTCCCTAAACAATATGGTATAGCAATTATTTACATTGTACTAGATAATGACAAATAATACAGAGATAATTTCAACTATTCTGGAAAATGTACATACTGCAAATATTATGCCATGTTATCTAAGGAACTTGACCATCTGCAGACTTGGGTTATCTTTGGGGAATCCTGGAACAAGAGGCTAGAGTATCTGCATATGTAAATGATTTCAGGGGACCCTGAACATACATGAAATACCCATATACCAGTGTGTTTACAAAGAGTATATGGAATTCCTCAACAGCCCTTGTAAAACTTTGATTTCAGACTTTTGCATTAAATCTGTGACCTATCTGTAACTTTCTGGTGTGAGCTGTGAGGCTGAGATCCAACTTTATTTTATTTTTCCCATCATGCATTCAACTATGCTGGTACGACTGACTGAAAGCTGGCTGATTCTAATAATTGCTTCCCATTTAAAACTAACAGATAGAGTTTGAATCTGGAAGTATATGAAAAAAGTTGAAAAACATGCAATGGTGTAATAAACAATTGACTAAGATTCCTGAACCATGCCAACAGAAAGGCCTGGATTTATCTCTAACTGAGTTTAACTAAGTTTGTCTCACCATATCCTGTATCACCCTCTTAGAACATACATGAAGAATCTTCAAACAGTTTATAGAGAGGCCATGATTTTGGTGCAGTGGGTTAAGCTCCCATTTGTGATGCCAGCATCCTATATTGGGGTGATAGTTTGAGTCCTGGTTGCTATGCTTCCAATTCAACATCCTGCCAGTGCACTTGGGAAAGTAGTGGATAATGGTCCACTGTACATGAGTCCCTGCCACCCATGTGTGAGACCTCAGTGGATTTCCTGGCTCCTTACTTCAGCCTGACCCAGTCCTAGCTTCTATCGACTTTTGAGGAGTGAATTAAAAGATGGAAGCTCTCTCTCTCTCCCTCTCTACCTTTTAAATATAACATTTTTATAAACATTTTTAAAAGCTTGTGGAAAATGGAATTAAAATATATTTATTTTGGTACAAAAATTTTTATATTGATGAATAGTTTTTCATAATAATCATTTTCTAGGAACATGTTGAAGACTTCATATACGTGGATTTCAAATATTTTAATATCAAAATAAACATCATCTAATCTTACTTTCATAAATTTTTAAAAGTATCCTTGTAATTTCAAAGTACAAGGTATTACTGAGATGGTGTTGGCATGCTGCTAACATATTGATCTTCCTCAAACACAAATATGGTTATTTTACTGTTAAAACAGTTTCATACTGTCAACAGTTCCACAACATTTGTAGGAGAAAGCCTAGTTTTTACTATGATATTCTCCTTCTCATACATATGTTCCAGCCACCTGTTAAGCAACTCCTCTAATATTTAATGCTTTTTAGTATAAATTTCAGCATACTAACAAAATGGGTGAAACTACAAAACATCATACTTAGTGAAATAGGCCAGTCCCAAAAGAACAAATACCATGTATCCTCCCTGACCTGTTATAACTAATAGAGCACCTAAAAGGTAATCTATAGAAGTGAAATTGACACTTTAAGATACATTGACTTTGAACAACCCTTGTCTTTACTGTTGAAGAACAGGTTTTTTTCTTCTCATACTATTTGTTGAATTCTTTACTTAGTATAGAGTTAATCATATGTGTTTAAAGTTAACTGAAAATAGATCTGAGTAAAAAATAAAAATGGGAATCGGAGAGGGAGGAGGAAGAGGGGTGGGAGCGTGGATGAGAAGGCAGGTATGGTGGGGAGAATTACCTTGTTCCTAAAGTTGTACTTAAGAAATGCATGAAGCTTTTATTCCTTAAATAAAAGGTTTCTGGGGAAAAATTAGCATACTCATTCATACACCACGTATCTCCAAGAATACATGTCTCAGGAGGAAGAGATCAAAGCCTCACCTAGCTCACCTGAACATGTAGTAGATAGGTATTAAGAGATATCTTAATGAACAATAGCTAGCTCACTTGTAAACAACTATCTAACATCCATTACAACAGTTAATTTAGCAAATCTCTCCAAGCATGAGGCTCTAAACTGCAGAAAGGGGTTGGGTAGCTATGCCTGCCTTTTATCCATTTTATGAGGAAGAACACTGGCTAAGTATTTTATACGAGAATTTCCAAAATCATACACAGAGATTAAAAATGAAGGACCAGTTCCTTAGATTTAAATTTTAATATCTCAAACTTACTGAGAGAGTAATAATATTTCTGTCTCCAGTACTGTACAACACCAACAAAAAGAATACCGTTTCAGTTAAGATTGATATGCAAATATCCTCAATAGGCCTTATAAGTAGCCCATCGATTTTCTAAAAAACCATGGAAATGTAACAACTACAACTCAGATGTTTTGAATTTGAAATCTTCAACTTTCTGAATTCTTGCATCCAGCAATCTCAGAAGACTGGAACCTTTTACTGTCCACAGGTCACCCACGTGTCCTTCCTCCTTTAGATGAAAATGTGGGGAATGTGGAAACCATTCCTTACCTTTCCTTGACAAAGGAGCAGGTTTAACTGAACGACAGCACAGCACAGAAACCCCTTGCTCGAGGACAGATGGCCACATGGCCCCTGCCCGCATGGCTGAGAGCACGTTACTGCCAAGGAATGTAGGCTGCTGGTGGAATCATTAGCTGTTATCCCAGTGCGTCCTGCTCAAAGGACAGTCACCTTTATGGTCTGTGTCTGTCCTAGTCACAGCTGTCAGTTAGTGAAGAAATTCACAATCCATCAGCTTCTCTTGAAAGCTACCTTGCCCTGGTAAGGTAGAAAACGCTCTAGAGGTTGAACTAATATGCTGTGTTTATTTCCATCACCAGCTGGCATCAGACCCTGCTGACATACACAGGACAACCACAAGCCCACACAGGCTTGATTCTTGCCATAACAGAAACACTCAGCCAGGTCATGGGCTCTGTAGAGGGAAAACGGGAAGCAGAAGAGAAGAGGTCATGCCACTCTCATCATAATTACTCTTGACCCTTTACTTTTGGTGTGCAATTCTAAAACACAAAATGGAAATCTTCAGTGTTTAAACTTTATTTAACTATTCATTTTTATAAAGTTATATCATGCCCTAGTAGATCTTCAATAATTTCCCACCAGGGACGTATCTCCCTAAATAGTCTGAACTTTTGAACTCTTCTTTCGCTGTTTTCTATACTCAAGCACCACTGGTTTTCTTCTTTTGCTCAAATGTTGTAGGACCATCTACCATTCCCTCTGCTTTCAGCACCTGTTCCTTGCCCTTTCTGTAACTTGCCTGCACAATTCAGGACTCCGCTCAAATTTGACTTGAGCTTTCATTGATTACCCTACCTAACAGTCCTCTTCCTCATGCCACCTGTTACTCTTCCTCTCTTTTTCTACATTTCATGTCCTCAATTGCACTGGGGTCTTTCTGTCTCTCTGTCTCTCTCTCTCTCTCTCTCTCTCTCTTTCACAAGCACACACACACACACAAACACACACACACACACACACACACACACACAAGCTCCACAAAAGCAAGGATCTTGTCTCTCATTCTTTCGACCGTAACAGCAACAGACACACAGTGGGAACTCAGTAAACTCAGTAAATAGTACACCAATGCAATCAACTCACCAGGCACAGCCCCTTCAGTATTCTTCTTAGACAAACATTTATTTTCAATAAGTGGAAACAGGATAATGACGGATGAGAATGGAGGGAAGAAATATGAACAAGAGCCCAGAATCTAGTGGGGAAAGCCAGAGCAGCCTCTGCATTGCTGGGCAAGCAATTCCCTTCCTTTTGCACTCTCCTCCACAGCCCATTTTGGAAAGTGCCTAGCTCAAAGAAGTTTGTAAAAAACAAAAATCAATAATTAAGCCATAAATATGTTTTTTAAAGTATTCAAGAATGCTGGGAGATCATTGCTCCAAACAAACAAACTTGTAGTTTCGAATCTCCAAAGACATTTCTGCTCTGGTAGCAATCATCCTAAGTTCCCATTGGAGGGCATGTTAAGCCATAAGCACTATTTTTAGCTTCAAGGGTGAAAATCGAGTTCTGCTCTTCCTAAGAATGTTTTTGGCTTCCACAATTTCAAAAGTGGATTAGCATTCTCCAATTAAATGTAGCAGGTTACCAAGCCTCTGATGTGGTCCTCTGAATGTCAGAAAGAAAATAGAAATGGGTGTGTTATTAATGGCTCAAAATCAGTTCATTCTGTCTGCTGGAGAAATTCCTCTCCCCCTTCAAACACTCAAACCCACACTCTCAGTGTGCTAGCAGACCACAGACTACCACTGAAAGAACCAGAGAGCGTCACATCAACAAGCAATTTGTTAAAAAACGAGTGGTGATATTCCCAGTGGGTCTCAGATGATTTCTCTCCAGAGTGGTGATGGACAGGTTTATGAAGCACACAACATCCCTTCTTTTCTCCTTCTCTCACGGTGTATAAGTGCGGATGATGGTTCTTTGGGACACACATAAATACAAACTCTTAAACACATGGCAGAGTAAATCACCAAAAGGTTCAAATTCAGGTCTGCTCATTGCTTGGTGAGAGGCCCACCAACTTCTATAAAAACCACGTCTATACAGATCTACATTATGAAGTATTCTGCAGAGGATTAAATAAGACAAAAGAAATATACCTAACACATGGTCAGATCAACAAATTGTCAACAAAAGGTTCCTTTCCTCTTTCTTTAATTCTTTCTATCCTTTCTTTTAAAAAAAGAAAAAGAAAATTTTTTAAAAAATGGCCCCAGCACCGTGGTGCAGCGAGTTAAAGCAGTGTCAACATCCTATATGGGTGCCAGTTTGAGTCCCAGCTGCTCCACTTCTGATCTAGCATCCTGCAAATGTGCCTGGGAAAGCAGCAGAGGATGGCCTAAGTGCTTGAGCTCCTGTACCCATATGAAAGACCTGGAAGAAGTTCCTCTCCTGGTTTCAGATCAGCTCACTCTGGCCATTACGGCCATTTGGGGAATGAACCAGTGGATGGAAGACCTCTCTCTTTCTCTAACTCTCTCTGTAACTCTGTCTTTCAAATAAATAAGTAAATAAAAATAGATTCTCTGTAATTGATGTAAAATTGAGGACTTAAACAATTAGTAAGATCAATAGAATTTCATAAGTTGTTGAATAATCAGGGCTATGCCTCCTATAACTGAAAACTCTTAGCTTACAACTAAGTAGACAGAAAATGTTGGCTCTTAACATTATGTATTTTTAAATTTCTATTTGTATTTGTTTTCTTATAGTATGCTTCCAACTAGTGGACACTGGCATATTATTACAGAATTGTGATAATGTTTATGCCTTCGTTGTCTGCCACATGAGGGCACTGTGGAAAGATGGCTGCCCATGAATTTGTAGAGGGGCCCTCAGCAGACAATGCTTTGCCAGTGCACTCATTGTGGGCTTCCCAGCCTCCAGAACTACAAGAAATAAATCTCTGCTGTTTACAGGCAAACACAAGTGTGTAAATATATATGGAATCCTATATATAACAACATGTATGTACAAAACCCTAACTATAAAAACAAATATTCCTATATGGAATCATATGTCTGCCTTTACCATTGCCATTACATTATTTCAGCAAGTACTTAACAAGCTTGATTAAACGGCCAAAGCTATAGCACAATTCAGGGATTATAAGGTCTCTATACGGTCCTGGTCTAGTGAGGAAACAGATACAAAAATCAACAGTTGCATGACCATGACAATACTAACAAGCAATACTAATACAGCTTACTGACAAATGCACTTAATTCTCCATCACTAATTTTGTAATAAAGGCTGCGGTTGACCGGAGCTCTATTGGTCATTTCTGGGCTGGCCTGGGCCTGATGGTGACCCATGTGTCTTCCCATTCCAGGATTGACAGTGAAGAAGAATCCAGTCTTGGAAAGACTTTTCTGGGGTGGTGGGGATGAAAGCAAGAAAAACACAATGAAATTTCTCTCTCTCTCTCTCTCTTTTTCTCTTTCTCTCTCTCTCTCTCTCTCACACACACACACACACACACACACAAATATATTCTTCTGTTCAGATGTGGAAATCCACTGACCTATGCATGACATGTGACACATTCAAAGTCACTGTGACAGGAACACAAAAGCCCAGACAAGTCAGATGTAATGAAAAGAGATGTAAAATCCTCGTGGAAGAAGAGAATAAGTGGAAACAATAGTTTTTCATTTTCCAATCTATTTGTATTTATGCCCCTCATCATTTCAGAAACTTCACCTGTACCTTTTTCTTCCTCTTTATTAATAATTCTGATTGACCTTGACAATGATTCAGTATTTCCCACCTGCTTTTCAGTGCTTCATTCTTAAAAATTAATCAATACCCAAGAATCAGCAGATCCTGACATCTAGTACAAGGAGAAACTAAAACAAATAAGAAAAAAGAACTTCAAAGAGGCAGAATATCAATTTTAGAAAGCTTTTAAAAAATTCCCAGAGAAGATACTTCACTTACAAAGGCAGGGGTTGCTAAAAAAAAAAATAGAGGATACTCAGAAGGAAATGAGAGCTCTTAAAAATAAATAACCTTTAAAAATGTTTTTTAATTATTACTTATTTGAAAGGGAGAAGAGAGAGAGTCAGAGAGAGAAAGACAGGGGAAATCAGATGGAAATGGACACAGACAGATCTTCCATCTGCAGGTCCACTCTCCAAATGCTCGGAACTCACAACATTGAGAGCTCGCCAGGTTGAAGCCTCAATTCCAGAACCAGGTCAGATCTCCCATGTGGGGGACATGGACCCCAGTACTTGAGACATTACCTGCTGCCTCTGAGGGGGCACATTGACACAGAGCTGGGTTGGTTGTAGAGCCAGGCCTCAAACCAGGAACACTGATAAGGAGTGCAGCCCTCCCAGGTGGCAGCTTAACTTCTGCACCAAACACCCACCCTAAAATGTGTTCTTTATATATTTGCTGAAATAATAGATGGTAAAGTACATATTGGACTCAAAAAATATTATTGGTATTTTAGAAAAATGCCCCTTTCCATACATTGCAAAGAAATAACAACACTCAATTTGGTAATAAAGAGCATCTAGAAAAAAAATAAAAATAAAATTTTACTTACTTACTGGTGAAACACAATGCTTTTCCCCTAAGTTTGGAAGCAAGGTAAGGATACTTGCTCTCACAGCTCTTATTCAAATATAGTGCTAGGAATTATAGCCAATGCGATAAGGAAACATGGAAAATGAAATCATATAGACCAAAAGGAAGAAGTAAAATTATCTCTCTTTTTTTTTTAATTTTTTTTTTTGACAGGCAGAGTGGACAGTGAGAGAGAGAGAGACAGAGAGAAAGGTCTTCCTTTGCCGTTGGTTCACCCTCCAATGGCCGCCGCGGCCGGCGCACCGCGCTGATCCAATGGCAGGAGCCAGGTGCTTCTCCTGGTCTCCCATGGGGTGCAGGGCCCAAGCACCTGGGCCATCCTCCACTGCACTCCCGGGGCCACAGCAGAGAGCTGGCCTGGAAGAGAGGCAACCGGGACAGAATCCGGTGCCCAACCGGGACTAGAACCCGGTGTGCCGGCGCCGCAAGGCGGAGGATTAGCCTAGTGAGCCGCGGCGCCGGCCCAGATTATCTCTCTTGTAGATGACATGTTTGCCCACATAGAAAACTTAAAGAGTGTAGAAAAAGTCTGAGAAATAATAAGTGAGTTGAGCAAGGTGAGATTAGTAGATAAAGATATAAAAATCACCTCTGTTCCTAGCCGTGAACCTGTAAACACTGAACTACAATAGGTTACAATTAATCAAAAAATACTTAGGTGTAAACCTAACAAAACATTCATAGAACTTGCAAGCTTAAAACCATAAAACACCGATGAAAGAAATCGAATAAGATCTAAATAAATGGAGAGACATGCTGTGTTCATGAATAAGAAAACTCAACATAGTAAAGATGTTAAATCTCCCTACATTGATTGCAGGTTTAATGCAATTCCTACCAACGTCCCAGCAAGATTTTTTGTGTACATAGACAAGATTAGTATAGGTTTACATAAATGAAAAAGCAAAGGAGCTACAGTAGCTGAAACAATTTTGATAACAGAAAAACAAAGTCTAAGAAATTAGTCTACCCAATTTCAACCCTTATAGATCAGCTGAACTCACAAATATACCCACACAAATGTGCCAACCTGAATTTTTGACAAAGGTGCCAGAGCAAAAGAGAGCCTTTTCAACAAATGGTGCCAGAACAGTTTTAAATCTACTGGGGAAAAATGATTAAATAAACCTTGACCATGTCAATTAGATACTGTTGGCTGATGGTATTGTTGATACATCTTTGATTCATCATTGTCAGTGGTGGGGAACATCCATCCTGTGGGTTGTATAAGGTCCATGAAATCATTTGGTGTGGCCATGCCAAGGCAATTGCAGATGGGACTCAAAATTCAATAAATCTATAGTAGGCTAATTTTTAAGTTGATGACTTCATATGATCCATGAATGATATTATAAATATCCAACTACACCTTGGTAAAAATGTTTCCCTACCACTGTATGTCATTGCTGATTTTCAGTCTAGTCATTATATCAGTTAAGAGAGTGGTACTGATGTCTCCAAAGAGAATTGTGAACTTCTCAGTTTACTTTGGTTCTATGAATTTTGGCTGTGCATATATTGTTGTTCTGCTATTGTGAAGGCAGGTAAGGTTACTACATCTTCTTGGTAGTGACTCTACCATCATTTATCATCAGGCATCACTTGCCAGTGGTGATATATCCCAGGAGATGTGTCATGGTGATTCCATCACTGGATGATCATCTCAGCCTGTCCTTGCACAACCCTGGGCCACATTTCTAGGCTTCATGGTATAGCATGTTGCTCCTAGGCCACAAGGCTGCACAACATGCCACTGAACTAAATGCTATAGGCAATACTAACACAATGTCAAGCATTTGTATATCTAAGCATATCTAAACATGGTAAGGGTACAATCAAAATACAGTATAAAATGGTAATTGGGGTATTTACCATGAATGGAGCTTGCTGGACTAGAAGTTGCTGAAGGTGAGTCAGTGAGTAATTAGAGAGCAAATGTGAAGGTAGGACATTAGCATACACTACTATAGACTTGGTAAACACTGTATACTTAGACTACACTAAATTTAGAAAAAAGCATTGGTTTTCTGTAATAAAACTGTACTGTAACTTTTTTATTTCATAAACATTTATTTACCTTCTGATGCTTTTGTAATAACAATTGGTTTAAAAAACAACACACTGTACAGCGCTCAAAAAATATTGTATCTATGGCATTCCTTAAACTTTTTTCCATTTTGAAAATTTTATGTATTTATTTTTGGCTTTTTAAACTTTTAGGTTAAAAACTAACACGTGTGCGCACACACACACACACACACACACATCAGTGGAGGCCTGCACAGGGACAGGACAATCAATATCACTGTCCTCCACCTCCACATCTTGTCCCTTGGGAAGGTCTTCAGGGGCAGTAACATGCACGGAGCTGTCATCTCCCATGACCACAACGCCTTCTTCTGGACACCCCTTGAAGGACCTGCCTGCGGCTCTTCTGGAGGAAGTGTCACTCTTTCTAGACATGTGTCCATGGTGATTTGCATGATGTGTTTCTTTCTTTCATAGTAGATTTGTTTGTAAGCAGAAAATGCACCATGAACACTCCTCTATTAATGAAAACCTTGCAGTGTTAGGGCCCTTGTTTTCCAACACTTTAAGGAACAGGTTGAGATCTGTAAAATCTGCTGCCAAACCTTGCACTGTGAATTTTCTTTTGTTATGGAGTAGGGGATGTCATTCATTGCTACCACTTGATGAGGTAGGAGTTCTGGCTCCCCAGGTGGCCTCTACTGCATAGTAGGAGGTGGAGGGTAGTCTTATTACTACCAGGTGGTGTTAAAAGTCTCCACTGGAGTCCTCATATTGGATCCCAGCAGGGAGAGGTTGGGGTATCTCCTTACTCCTAAGGTTGGGGGAAATCCAGGTTCCCAAGGGGCTCCACTGACATCATGGAGGGAAGGGCTCATTATCATCAAGGAGGGATGAAAGTCCCAACTCAACCTTCTATAACACAACACTGGTAAGTGGAGCAACTCCCTAGGGCCAGGTGAGGATCCTCACTAGAGATCTGAAGATGTGGACATAGTTAATTTGTGTAGTGTTTGTCCAGAGTAGGGGTTGTTACGTAACATTTTTCTGTCTTGCTAGACTGACCCTTCTCTCATCCTTTGGCTGTAGTGAGCATCCTTTGTTTGGAGATTTTTTTTTTTTTTTGACAGGCAGAGTGGACAGTGAGAGAGAGACAGAGAGAAAGGTCTTCCTTTGCCGTTGGTTCACCCTCCAATGGCCGCCGTGGCCAGCGCGCTGCGGCCGGCGCAGCGCGCTGATCCATTGGCAGGAGCCAGGTACTTATCCTGGTCTCCCATGGGGTGCAGGGCCCAAGGACTTGGGCCATCCTTGTTTGGAGATTTTTTACATCTGTAATCATAGACATTTCCTGGTTGCTGACATCTGCAGACCCAAGTCCTGGATATAAAAGCAAACTAAAGGGATCCTAGGGAAATTATCACCACACCATTCCTTGGGTCTCAGGAAGCCAAGTCTATCTGGCTCCTTCTCTCCATCCTTTCAGAGTGGTAGAACGACACATCCCAGAGTCTTCCACTGCACTGAGTCAAGTGATAGAGAAAAATACACCACTCTTCCAGAAACAGAAATCTCCCTTGAATTTGGATTTCAGTTATTATTATTTTTTCTTCCAATAGGTTTATTCATTCTATCCAACTGTTCAGACCTCCTCTTTTGTTGCATTTTTAAAATCTCTGTTCAGGTTATTCTACTATCCTAGGCCCTTAGAATACTAATCCTACAGTTTGTTGTACCTGCTGATTCCTCCCATTATAGTCCATTTCCTCTTGTGGCTTGTAATTTTTGAATGGCTGTTTATCTTCAACTTGAATATTTTTCCCTGTGTGAGTCCCTTTCCTCCTTTATTGCAGAAGCCCCAAAGAGCAGTTCTGTTTTGCTTTCACCAGGCACCTCTGAGAATTCACCTGTCCAGGATCCATATTTACATTTCTAATTTATCAGCTTAGAATTCATGCCTGTACACAGAGTATGAATTGGTATTCCACACCTGCATATGATGTGAGCTTTGAGATTCAGTTCTTAATTGGAGATTTTCCCCCTTCCCCAAAGCATAAAGGAGACACATGCTTCCTTGTCAGTTCTTAGGACTTGTGATGTGTTCTTGTCTACTTGAAACTGGACAGCTCCTAGCGGGGTCCCAGTTGTTTCTGGAGTTTCATTTTTGCCAATCAATCTCACAATAGTCTCTTGCTGTACCTCTCTTCTGCGTCCACATCTCCCATCTTGAACAGACATAAAAATCCCAGTCTCTGCACACAAGGGCCTGTATCTATTTGTGTATGTTTGGATCCAGCTTGACATCTCTCATTCGTCTGGATATAAGTCATTTCTGGCACTGCAGGATGTGGCAAATGTGTGCTGAGGGCAGTTTGTACAGGCTATCAAGAGTTAAGTGTTAAATTTTCAGAAATTTGTAAACAAGTATAAACATTCTAGGTAAAATATCCATTTATAATTTTTCTATACTTTTTAACTTTTATATATATTTACTTATTTAAGAGGGAGAGAGAAAGGGGAAGAGAGGGAGAAAGAGATAGTGCATTATCATCCACAGGTTCACTTATCAAGTATCCACAACGACCAGCACAGGACTGGGCCAAATCCAACAACTAGAAACTGAACCCAGGTCTCCCAGAAGGGTGATAGGAACCCCACTCTTTGAGTCATCACTGCGGCCTCCTGCAGTGTGGGTGAGCAGGAAGCTGGAATCAGGAACAGAGATGGGTATTGAACATACTCACTCAAATATGGGGAGCAGTTGTGTCAGGGTCTTAACTACTAGGTCAAATGCCTGCCCCACAAGTGTTGTTAATGTTGGAGATCCTGTGAATTGTTCACAGTGCATCACAGTGAAATCAGAGTTTGTCAATGATTCAACAATATCAGAAATAACTTAGAAATTGACTCTACTTTTTTTGTCTTCTTAAAATTTTTATTTATTTATTGTCAATAGCCTGAAGAATGTGGCAAATGTACAGAAACTTCTTGGGTTTTTCCAATCTCTTTTCATGGAGCTATCATCTTAATGACTATACCAACATCCAAGTTATAACAGGTACAGTTTCACCAAATATTTGGATACAGCATGGATCCCCAGATATCCAGTTTGAATAGATGATGATGATCAATCGATACATAGATAAATATTGATGATAGACATAGTTATAAATTTACTAATGACTGTGCACCCACTAAATACATGTTAATATGTCCACATTTTTAAAATTATGTCCCTACTTCAAGTCACCAATATTACAATGGTGGGGGTTTTCTAACTTCTAATTTTAGTGGACTCCAAACTTGTAGTGTCTTAATGCACTAGAGGTCAATTTTTTTCTCCCCTAGTCCTAGTAGGGACTGAGAGCAATTGAACATCTTTCTTGAAGTAGGGAGAAAGAACTGATAGCAGTAAACAATGTTCTAAAAACTAGTGTAAGAGGGAGAACATAGACCATTTTCTTTTGCTAATTGGCTTTGCCCAAAAAGGAAAGCAAACATTCTCTGTCTTCCTGAGCAGAGATAGTTTTAAGAGCAAAGCACTAGTCATAGCTATAGAAGGATATAAGTTGTATATAACTGGGAGATAGGGGACCCTATTCTTCATAACTGCCTTTCTTTTTTTTAACTTTTATTTAATAAATATAAATTTCCAAAGTACAGCTTATGGATTACAATGGCTTTTCCCCACCATAACTTCCCTCCCATACACAACCCTCCCATCTCCCAATCCCTCTCCCCTTCCATTCATATCAAGATTCATTTTCAATTATCTTTATATACAGAAGATCAATGCAGTATGTATTAAGTAAAGATTTCAACAGTTTGCACCCACACAGAAACACAAAGTTTAAAATACTGTTTCAGTATAGTTATAGCATTAATTCACATTGAACAACACATTAAGGACAGAGATTCTACATGAGGAGTAAGTGCACAGTGACTCCTGTTGTTGACTTAACAAATGGACACTCTTGTTTATGGTGTCAGTAATCACACTAGGCTCTTGTCATGAGTTGCCAAGGTTATGGAAGCCTTTTGAGTTTGCCAACTATGATCTTATTTAGACAAGATCAAAGTCAAAGTCGAAGTTCTCTCCTCCCTTCAGAGAAAGGTACCTCCTTCTTTGATGGCCCTGTTCTTTCCACTGGGATCTCATTCACAGAGATCTTTCATTTAGGTCTTTTTTTTTTTTTTTTTGGCTTTCCATGCCTAAAACACTCTCATGGGCTCTTCAGCCAGATCTGAATGCCTTAAGGGCTGATTCTGAGGCCAGAGTGCTGTTTAGGACATCTGCCATTCTATGGGTCTGCTGTGTATCCCGCTTCCCATGTTGGATCGTTCTCTCCCTTTTTAATTCTATCAGTTAGTATTAGCAGACACTAGTCTTGTTTATGTGATCCCTTTTACTCTTAGACCTATCAATGTGATCAATTGTGAACTGAAACTGATCACTTTGACTAGTGAGATGGCATTGGTACATGCCACCTTGATGGGGTTGAATTGGAATCCCCTGGCACATTTCTTACTCTACCGTTTGGGGCAAGTCTGATTGAGCATGTCCCAAATTGCATATCTGCTCCCTCTCTTATTCTCACTCTAATATTTAACAGGGATCACATTTCAGTAAAATTTAAACACCTAAGAATAATTGTGTGTTGTTTAAAGAAAATGTGTGAGAATAGAACTGACTCAAAATGGCATGTATTTGGCTTTGTAAAGGTGCAGAAAGCTGACTGCTGGAGACTTTAATTTGCAAGGGGCTTTTGGCCAGTGTTGGTGTCCTTGGGGGAAATGTGAAAAGACATCTGTCTTTCATAGGTGGATTTTCTGATTGATGTAGCTAGAGGTACCTCATGGGGGATAGTTGTGCCTGGAGAGCTCTCAATAGTGCCTTCCAGTGCCTTGCCACCTGGCAGCAAGAGGCTGCATCTAGATCCTTTCATTTCAAACGAATGATCTTTGAGCTAAACGACACGGGCAGGACAACAGTACGAAATAGAAAGAGCAGTTGTGTAACAAAGAGTGAGGAAAATCCTTGTATAACCTCTTGCCATTAGATCTCCCTGAGACGGTTTTCTCATCTTTGTAGTGGGAGTGGGTGAGTGGGTAGAAGGATATTGTCCTGGTTGAAAAGCAGAGTTACATTTTCTATTTTGTCCTTTCCTCTCTTCTCCTATGTACTTCCTTTCATGACATTCTTCCAGTACTGTTATTGTTATTTTGCTAAAGCAATCACCATCATCATTGCAATGCCTACCCAGTCATCTATTAATATGTTGCATGAATACTGTTTCCCAAGTGCTGTTCTCATAAGAAAATGATAGATTTTTAATTTTCAGCAAGAAATGTATCTGACCCAGGAACTTAAAAAATAACTGACTTAGTACATATGTGAAGAACTTACTGGTGAGAGAGAGAGAGAGAGAGACAGAGAGAGAGAGAGACAGAGAGAGAGAAAGAGAGAGTTAGAAGTACTTTCATTGTTCTTATTATCGATCACATCTAAAAGTTTTAGATCAATACTCAATGATGATATGGACTGGACTTAGATTTTAAAATGTGTAACAGTGATTATTTAATGCATCTCCTTACGTGGCAAATAAGGAGCTAAAACTAGGAGTCAAGCATTCAGTTCTATTTTCAAACTCAGGGATCATTCAACTCCTCTATGCTGTCTTTTTTAAGCAAGTAATACAATCTGTATGTGGCTTTAAAGATACAAGTTGAATGTCATACGTGTGACAAACTGTTTAAAAGGTCATTCTCTGTGATCCAAACAACCAGCCCTGATCAAACGTGATATGTTTGTAGTGTTTGACCTTTGACTCATACATGAAAATAAGCACTCCACAATTAGCCATCACAATGTCATTTCTAAAAAATAAAACATCTCAATGGTGTAATTAAATAGTTGCAAACACAGACTCAAGAACCAGACTGAGTTTGAATCACTTTATGCCGATGTGAATTTGAGCAAGTCATTTATGTTTTCTGTGTTTGTCTTCTCATTATACAGCAAGAATAATGATAGTAACCATAGTTAGGGTTATTTTGAAAATCAAGTGAATGCTAGGTATAGAATGCTTAGAACAGTTTCTGGAACAAAGTAAACACAGTATAAGGATTGTCTATTTTGGTAGATTCTTTTTAAATGGCTGCAATCCCAACCTTATACAAGGTGACTGTCTACCAACCTCCATGGAGAAATGGACTCTATTAACCCATTTCTGGAATCTGACCTGGTCTTGTCTCTCACTCTGGCTGACAGAAGTAATGATGGACTAATTTTGAGCCTTGGCTTCAGTGGGCTTTGTACTCCTCTTCACTCTCTCAGCCTTTCATTCCTCAGGAGCAGAGGAAGAACCACTTGCGGCAGGATGGGACCACAAAACAGTGCCAAGTTTCCCCACACTGAGATCTCAGAGAGACAGACAGGAGTAGCAGAACTGCCCTACAACTGGCCAAGATGCATGTGGGAGCCCAGCAAAGGGAACAAGAGCTGAATCCAGCTCAGGTTACTAACTGCAGGATAGTGAGCCACGCAAACAGCTCTTATGTCCAATTTTGTGGTGGTTTGTTGCGCAGCAATAGCAACTGATACAGATAGCACTATCATCAGCACAGTTTGGTGTTACAGCTTTCCCTCTGTCTCTTGGATTCCACGTCTCTGAATTTAACCAACTGTGGCTCAAAAATACTCTGGAACAAAATTACATCTGTGTTGAATATGTACAGACTTGTGTTTCTTGCCATTATTCCTTAAACTTGCAGTGTAACAATTACTTACATAGCATTTACATTGTGTTAGGTATTATGATTAATCAAGAGATGCTTTAAGTATGTGGGAGCTTATTCATAGATCTTACGCCAATACTACAACATTTTCTATGAGGGATGTGATCATTTGTATCCTGGACAGGGAGAGAGTTGGGGAACAGGGGTGAATGGGAGAAAAGTGGAGCTGAAATCAATCTCTTGACAGTACTTAGAAACACTGTACTTCAAATTCTTTGACACTCAAAAAAAGGAGACTCATCTTTAATACTTTCCCAATCAAGATAGGGTATGCAGTCCTTCCTCTTGATTTCAAGTATATTTGTGATTGATTGACCAATAGAGTGCACAAAAAGTGATGCCACATGATTTCCTAGGCTGGGTCAGACAAGATCATGCAATATTCACCAGATTTCTTGGAGTATGGACTCTAGGACAAGTCAGGCCATTACAGTGAGGCTGGCATTCTGGACAGGCTACAAATAAGTGCCTCACTGACTGGCCCAAGTGGAGCTCCCCAGTGACAGCCGGCAGTGACGGCCAGCCATGGGCCTGTGCCATCTTACGTGTCTAGACCTCACAAGACTTCAGAGGAGACCAACCCAAACTGATATCCGACTGCAATTACATGAGAAACCTTGAGAGAAAGTTACCCAGGTAATCCTTTCTAGAATTTCTGACCCATGATACTGTGAGCAGAATAAATGATTGTTTTAAGCTGCTAGGTTTTGGGGTAAATTGTCACATAGCAATAGTAACCCAAACCTCACTGTGATGTGATTAATTCATAGTACAAATATCAAGTGATGTTTGGAGGGTCAAATTTCCCATTAGAAAATTCTAAAATCAATATGACCCCTCAAAATACATAGGAGTAGATGCAGGGTTATCAACAATACATGAAGCTGGAGAGTTACCTGAACACTAGCTCGGCATTCACCAGTGAAATTCTCCTTACTGCTCATTCTAGGAAAGCTGCTTTGAATAACATATTGTACCTACTTCTTCTGGAACAAAACCAAGATTGAGAATTACGAATACTCTTCTCCAAGGTAACTTGGAGCTGAAAAATCCAATAGTAATAAAGATTCTGGGTCTATAGGATGCTCTGGTTTGCCTTTAAAGTTTTGTCTTCAATAGCAACAAACACATTCAAGTCCCATGGGCGAAAGCCAAAGCGTTTTTTTTATTCACACTCTCAAAGTACTTCGTATGCATTTCCATAGAAACCTGCCTGAAGAGTTCTCTTGGGATGCAGGAATCCATGGGGCAGAAAATGAAATACTTAAAGTCCTGCAGAGGAACACTGGTATTTGCATTTTCAGACTGTATGTTTTTAGGTCACTTCCCCATGACCAAGACCAAGCATCAGCATTTGTGGGCAAAGAACCAGGCTTATTGGATAATCTCCCTTCTTTAGTTTGTAGCACTAAGTTCTCAGATCCCTCACTAGGAAAAAAAAAAAAATGTCCAAAAGCACTTCACTGGAATGAGAGATTCACACTTCACATTCTTCCTGGCAGGTGATGTTTTTGTGCATTTTCCCACAAGTAGAACAAACTTTAGAAGAGGAGATGCCAGCCAGGTTTGGATCGATTCTCCTGAAATGAATGGTGCAGTCCATCTATCCTGGAGTCAGGCAGAGTTGGACTTTAGCACTGGCTCCAACTCTAACTTGCTATAGAATCATGGACAAATCATTCAGTTCTTTTGTGTCCCAGTTTTTCCATTAATAAAATATAAGAAATATTACTGGCACTGGCATCATGGTGCAGTGGGTTAAGCCACCACCTGCAACATGGGCATCCCGTATGTGTACCAGTTCACGTCCCAGCTGCTCCACTTCAAATCCAGCTCTCGGCTAAGTGCAAGTGCTTGGGCCACTGCCATGTGGGAAACCTGGATGAAGTTCAGAGCTCCTGGCTTCCAACCTGGCTCAGCTCCTATCATTGCAGTCATTTGGGGAGTGAATCAGTAGATGGAAACTACCTTTCTCTCTCTTCTCTCTCTCACTCTCTCTCTCTCTCTCTCTCTCTCTCTCCCTGTGTGTGTGTGTGCATGTGTGTGTTCGTATCTCTCTCCCTCTCTCTACTGTCTCTATGGAACTCTGCTTTCAAATAAATGCATCGTTTTTTTGATAGCCAGAGTTAGACAGTGAAAGAGAGAGAGAGAGAGAGAGAGCGAGAGCGAGAGAGAAAGGTCTTCCTTTTTCTGTTGGTTCACCCTCCAAATGGCTGCTACGGCCGGCGCTGCGCCAATCCGAAGCCAGGAGCCAGATGCTTCCTCCCGGTCTCCCATGCGGGTGCAGGGCCCAAGGACTTGGGCCATCCTCCACTGCCTTCCCGGGCCACAGCAGAGAGCTGGACTGGAACAGGAACAACCGGGACAGAATCCGGCACCCCAAACAGGACTAGAACCTGGGGTGCCGGCACCGCAGGTGGAGGATTAACCAAGTGAACAGTGGTGCCAGCCATAAATGCATCTTTTTCAAAAATAAGAAAGAGCATTTATCTTGAGGGACCTCAGTAATGCAATGTTTATAAAAGCACCTAGCACAGCATTTGGCAAAAGATAAATTTTTCATTTAATGCCACTGTCAGATCTAAAATCTAAAACCAACACCAAGTTTCACATCAATCCAGTTATCTGTGCCATCATGAGTAAATTATTCCCCACCATGCCTTTGTGTATCCATCAATTAAACAAGATTTAAAAAAAAAAAAAATCATTATCTGGTTCAAGTGTAAAATTTTATGAAAGCAGTTTTTCAAAATATAAGTTGTCTTACAAATGGAAGGGGGATAATAGTTATTATGATGATAATTGTGAAAAATGATTACAATGGTATTTATTTTTAATGATTTGGGAGTCTTCTACAGGATTCTCAGCAAGCACAAATGTCCATTTAAAGGATGTCCTTAATGTCTAAGCCAGGATCCACCTTAAACAACAATGAAGAGGTGAAACTTGGCATTATAAATACCTTCTACACACATACACACACACACACGCACACACACACACAGCCTTCCAAGTACCCAGGATTCACAGACATGGTTCCTATCTTACTCTATTTAACTTCTGTTCATCATACTCATTCTGCACCATTACAAGCTCCAGTGTGCCCAGATGTCTAACCACGTCCTGAGGTTCTTCTGTCTGAAAGCCAGAGTCACACTTGAGTCGAAGTCAGTTTGTAAATTTCTAGGTCTGGTACAATTTGAGACGTGGTGGCCGTTGGGTGGAAAGTGACATATGAGAAGAAGACCCCATAATACACTGCACTAGCTGGGTAATGAACTGAATGGACGGTAGTGAAAGTGAAAGTAAAAATGGCACTGTAAGATGTTTCGAAGCAGAGGACAAGACAGAGATGCAAGTGTCACTAAAGGCTTTCTTCCTCCCCATCAATACTTAACAGCTGGCCAAGTGACCCAAATGTGTATCATGGCTTAGTTTCTGGTGATCAATAATCCAGAACCTTGCACCTCCCAATGGTTGCAAGATGGCTTCACTTTCTAAGCTTCTTCCTCAACTCTAAGACGGGGATAATTATATGCAGTGGTGTGCTGGTAAAGGTTTAACAACGAACTCTCTGGAGGGGAAAAAAAAGGTCGGACTGTAACATTTTTCAACTTCTATGGGATAAATAGACCCACAATGTGCAATTCCAACTCATAACATGAAATTGGGTTGGGAATGTTGCAGTTGGGAATCATACATTATAGCATGTGATACAGTATTTCCATAGCATGTAAGCAACAGAATAAAACAATTAATAGTAAAATATAGTGACATAAGTAGGGGGTAATAAGTTTGCAGTTTCTACTGAAATTTAAATATAATTTATTTCATTGAAATTTTTTATTTAATTTTTAACAATGTCTGTATTTCATAACCAGCTCTCAAAATTTCTGAAAATGTAATAATGAACTCCGGCCCACTGGTATGAGCCAGCTCTACTACATTACTGATTATATTTGCTGAAAAGGCTCTTTTGAGAATTTTCATGCTACATTTTTCATGTAGGTCCTAAAGAAACCATATTTAATGGTATTATGTTATTTCTTTCAAATTTAGCAAATTTAGTACTCTTCATAGCCTTACCAGTAATTCTGGCTGTTAAAGAAATTGATACGACTCATATGTCTATTGCATTATTAGTAGAGTTCATCTGCCATCTGATAGAGACAAGGACAAGGACTTCAATGACTACAGAGACAAATGGGATGTGTAATGGTGATGGCATCAACAGCCACGAAACAGTCCGGAGGAAGAAGAAATCATGGTAGTCCACTTCTAAGCCCCTTGTCTGGTGTTTTGCATGACTTGGCCTCATGAGGAGCTAAAAGAGGATTCAAATGCGCTGGAAGTTCTGTGGTCTGACTGGTTAAAGAGAGTCATGGAATCCTAGCTTGCGACTGATTTTGGTTTTTATTTGTTTGCTTGCTTTACTGTGTCTGGAAAAGCTTCTGGAGCTATATGTCCCAGGCACATAGATTGAGGACATCAGTTATCAGATGAAAAAGAATGTAAGAAATGGGAGGGGCCCACTCTGTGGCTTACTAGCTTAAGCCTCTACCTGCAGTGCCTGTATCCCATATGGGTGCCAGTTTGTGTACGGGCCTCTTGTCTTCCAATCCATCTCTCTGCTATGGCCTAGAAAGTCAGTGGAAGCTGGCTCAAGTCCTTGAGCCCCTGCACTCCCATGGGAGACCTAGAGGAAGCTTCTGGCTCCTGGCTTTGACCTGGCCCAGCTCCAGTCCTTGAGGCCATTTGGAAGTGAACCAAGAGATGGAAGATCTCTCTCTCTCTCTCGGTCTGTAACTCTACCTCTTAGATAAATAAATAAATTTGTTAACAATTAAAGAAAGAAATGGGATAGGGAAATTATTTGACAACCAGAAATAATAAAGAAACAGGCAATACAAGAAAGGGAGAAGGAGAAGAAGGAAGAAAAAGGAGGACAAAAGTCTCATTAAATTCCCATGTTGAGGCTACAATCTGATCAGATCAAGTTCATTAAATAGAAGAATTTGTTGTAGGAACCAGGTTTCCAGGAAAATTCTTCCAAATAAAATTGTTTTAACTTATATAATAATGCCCTTCTCTCTGAATGGGAAAAAAGCAAAACAAAACAAAACAGGCAATAAAGATTGCCAAAGAAGAGAACAATGAAAATCTCTGGTAAATGTAAGGATACTTTTATCCATAAGCTATTGATAATGAGAAGCTCTTTATTTCGCAGACAGAGGCTCAAGGCAAACATTGAGATTTCTATTTTTAAAGAAATGGATAAATCATTGTAAGCCAAAAGGCAAAAGCTATGAGAAATATTTTTTGCAAGTTTTTCATACAGTGTGTGTTGAGTGTTAGTGTCCAGTTATTGTTGTTTCTTATCACCCACTTTCCCAAAACTTTCTTTAAAAAAGATTTACTTACTTAGTTGAAAGGCAGAGTTACAGAGAGAGAGGAAAACAGAGAGAGAATTTTGCATCTGCTGGTTCACTCCCCGAATAACTGCAACAGCCAGAAGCTGTGCCAGGCCAAAGCCACGAGCCTGGAACACTGTCTGGATGTCCCATGCAGGTGGCAGGGGCCCACGTACCTCAACAACTTTATGCTGCTTTCCCAGACAGATAAACAGTGAGCTGGATCAGAAGTGGAGAAGGTAGAGTTCAAACAGCAGCTAAACCCACTGTGCCACAGTGCCTGCCGCACTTTCCCAAATCTTGAAGAACCATAACCCAAAAATGATCTGAATGGAATGTTTTAAAATTCCATTTAAGGAATAAAAGTGTCATGAAATTTCATATATACAAATTTAATAACACAGTGACTCTTCCCACCCTACCTCCCTCCTGCCCATGTTCCTACCCTTCTTCCTCTTCCTTCTTCCATTCTCATTCTTATTTTTCACAAAGATCTATTTTCAGTTAACTTAATACTCGTGAGACTAACCCTACACTAAGTAGAGAGTTCAACAAATAGTATATGAAAAAGAAAAAACAAAAACAAACAAAAAAGTTATCCCTCAATAGTAAAGACAAGGGCTGTTCAAAATCATCACACCACAAAATGTCAATTTCACTCCTAGAGATTACCTTTTACATACTCTATTAGTTATCACAGATCAGGGAGAACATAGGGTATTTGTCTTTTGGGGACTGGATTATCTCACTAAGTATAATGGTTTAGCAGTTGTATCCATTTTGTCACAACTGACAGGATTTCATTTTTAACCGCTGTGTAGTATTCCATAGTGTATATATTCCATAACTTTTTAAAGATTTACTTATTTATTTGAAGGCAAAGTTACAGAGAGGCAGAGAGAGAGAGCGAGAGAGACAGAGAGGTCTTCCATCCGCTGGTTCATTCCCCAGATGGTTGTGTTACCAGAGAATGCAAGGGTTCTTGTCTTCACACAAGAAATAATTCAGGCATGGGATGGAGAGTAAGTAGAAAGCAAATAGCAAGGTTTATTAGGGCAGGGACATCCATAAGAACGGATGGGCACCTCTCCAGACAGAACCTGAGAGAGAGTGCCCAGTCGCTCAGACTGGGGGAGAGTGAGGTTACATGGTTGAGTGGAGAGAATACACCTGGCCAGGCCAGGCGGGCAGCTCAGCAGAGAGGCAGAGGGCTGAGCGTGCAGTCTGGTTGAGGCTGGGGGTTTTGAAGGGGATTGGTCTTGCCTTCCCACCTTTGCTCCTCCTGGAACAAAGGACTTTTTAGATGTAAATACGAAAAATTCCTATCTGAGTTTTCCCCGTGAAATTATCAGATGGGGGAACCATGACTGGCATCGCCCTGGTTAGAGGAAGGATGGTTATCAGATAGAAGGGGCAGGGTGTTTGAAGTGCAGATACTGGGCTGCACCTGGAAGGTTACCAGGCAGAAGGGGCAGGACCCCCACCTGGCAGGTTATTGGGTAGAAGGGGCAGGGCAGGATGTTTCAAGTGCAGATACTGGCTGCACCTGGAAGGTTATCAAGATGACTTTGAGATGCATATGCTGGACCTAGATGTCAACTCCTTAGGCCTTTGTCACACACACATCAGCTCATATCTGACTTCCTACCTAACAGTTGTAATGGCCTGAGATGGACCAATCTGAAGCCAGGAGCCAGGAGCTTCTTCTAGGCCTACCACATGGGTGCAAGGGCCCAAGGACTTGGGCCATCTTCTATTACTTTCCCGGGCCATAGCAGAGAGCTAAATCAGAAGTGGAGCAGCCAGGACCCGAACCAGTACCCACATGGGATGCCGGCACTGCAGGTGATGACTTTACTTGAAATGCCACAGATCCAGCCCCTACCATAATTTATCCAGTCTTCAGTTAATCTAGGTTGTTTCCATATCTTAGCTATTGTGAATTGAGCTGCAATGAGCATGGGGGTACAGATAACTCTTTCATATACTAATTTCATTTTCTTTGGGTAAATTCCCAGGAGTGGGTTGGCTGGGTCATTTGGTAGGTCTATATTTAGATTTCTGAGATATCTTCATACTGTCTCCCACAGTGGCTGCACCGGTTTACATTCCCTCCAACAGTGGGTTAAGGTACCCTTTCTACTCATCCTGGCCAGCATTTGTTATTTGTTGATTTCTGCATGAAAGCCATTCTAACTGGCTTTCACTGAAGTGAAAGCTCACTGTTGTTTTGATTTGCACCTCCCTGATGGATAGTGATTCTGAGTATTTTTTCATATGTCTGTTGGCCATTTGAATTTCATCTCTTGAAAAATATCTATTCAATAGTCAGGGGATCCCAGTGGAATTTGAGGTATAAAATACCTGCTTCCTTCCCCAAAAACAAAACAAAACAAAAAAAAACAGGCTGTCCTTCCTCCTTCAGAATCTCCAAATTTACCATGAGAATAGCAAGGGAGCTCTTCCTGAGCTCACAGTTTATTGTGAAAACAAGTTAGCTATCCCACCCTTAGCAGGCCAGACAGGATGGAGAACTGTAAATGAGGTCTTTTGATGGTTTTTGTCCCAGCCTGGTCACTGAATGCCAATCTGATTGTCAGGGGTTTTTTTGTACTTCAAGCCGCCTGCCACCAGTACCTTGGGTTTTCCTCTCTTGGAAACCCTCCTCCATGGGGCTCTGGCTGGAGGTCCTTGATTCTAATACTTTTAAATCTCAAAAAAAAAAAAAAAAAAATCTATTCAGGTCCTTTGCCCATTTCTTAACTGGATTGTTCTGTTGTTGTTGAGTTTCTTGAACTCTTTATAGATTCTAGATCTTAATGCATTATCAGTTACATAGTTTGCAAATATTTTCTCCCATTCTGTTGGTCACTTCTTCACTTGGCTGAGTATTTCTTTTGCAGTACAGAAGACTCTAAGTTTTGTGTAATCCCATTTGTCAATTTTGGCTTTGATTGTCTGTGCTTCTTAGGTCTTTCCAAGAAGTCTTTCCCTATGCCAATATCTTGTAGGGTTTTCCCAAAGTTCACTAGTAATTTGATTTAAGTATTTGATCCATTTTGAGTGGATTTTTGTGTAAGGTGTAAGGTAGGGGTCTTGCTTCATACTTCTGCATGTAGAGATCCAGTTTTCCCAGCACCATTTGTTGAAGAGTCTGTCTTTGCTCCAGGGATTGATTTTTACTCCTTTGTCAAAGATAAGTTGGGTGTAGATGCATGGATTGATTTCTGGAATTTCTATTTTTATTGTCTTAAACTCAGTGATGGTGGTTGAGCTGCTTGAGCCACAGGCAGCAGAAAGGCAGATGGAGACAGGTCTGCAGCTACGTTGGATAAGTCACTTTTTTTCTCTAGCAGAAGATGTATGGGATTAATTCTGAAGATTAAACAAATCTGAGAGACATGATGGGGTGGTAAAGACCAAGAAACATAAGATCCAATAGAAGACTTAAAAATGTAAAGTAATCATGTTCTGAAAATAGATCAAGGTGACTGCTCTTAACACCGTGTGCCTATGCTCACAGGAACATCTCTGCACATATGCTCAAAATATAGTAGTTTGAAGCATCAGTCAAGAGCAGGCAACTAATGTATTCTTTAAGACAACACAAAAAGGAGACTTTCTTCATTTCTTTAAATAATGAAATTAGAAAATAATCCAAGTTGCTCCCATGCCATTAGGATTTAAATAAAAGAACCCAAGGCAACTAATAAATATGGGGAATTTGTGGTTGAAGCTCAGTTTGCTATGATTTGCTATTATTCTGAGATGTAGCTCAAAGAATATCCCTCTGCTTTTTACAATCTATTTTCTTTTTGAAATGTTAAAAAATAATTCATTCAATAACTAGCCCCATATACATGCAGAGAATGATGACAAAGTCTACAAGTACAAAAGGGAGTAGTGTATGAGGGAGAAATGCATAACATAATTTAGAAAGAGGAAGAAATTATTTAGCAAGCATGTTAGAGGTACAGTGTCTCCACCTGCTGTAAAACTGTAGGATTGAAACCTTTAGTGTGAGGCCATCTGGTGGGGCTAGGGGTCTATGGACCCCTCAGACATAGGTAGAATGTCAAGCAGGTTGCAAGTTTTGTGCAAACAGGCTGCCGACTGTGGCTGGAACACTTGTTTCCAGACCTGCCTGTCATCTCTCCCACTATATCTCCCTGGGCTGCCTGTGTGACCTTGTGGTTTAATCAGTTCTTCAAGTTAGTCACAATCTTCCATCCAGAGGTAGCAGAGGAGGGGGCTACACCCCTAAGGAGAATCCGGCTGTCTACAGGAGACCCCCTCTATCTCCATGAGCCCCAAGCCAATCAACATACATTATGTGAAACCCCTATCAAATAAGCAACTCATAGAATAACCCAAAGACAAGACAGTAATGCCTTAAAAGCCGTGGGTACTTCCTGAAAGCCAATATCCCGTTCGGGCAATCTGTCTGGTCTTCTCTCAGACTAGATGCTTTACTAAAAGAAACAAAAGCTTTTGCTTCTTTTCCTGCAAATTGTTCCCCAGCTTTTTATTTCTATGCTAAGCTGAGGAAGAGAAACCATGAGGCTCGCTCTGGTAACCGCCCTCCCTTCCATGGCCGGTAACAAGTGGCTTGGTGTTTTGTCCTTTTCCTCTGGTCTTAATTTCCTCCTCGCTCCAAGCATGTCCTGCAGAGAGGATGAACTTACTTACGCTGCCAGGAAGCCACGTGTTTCTCCTTCACTCACGAGCTGACAGCACCCATAAAGCAAGGCCGCCGTAATGGTTTCCATCCCCCTTCCTTAGCTAGTTGCTTTCCAAGCAATCTTCTCCTTTGTTTCTGATTTTTTCACTTTAAATTCTCTTGTTCTGCTTTTCAGTAGCTCGTAATTGGATCTCGGTTTTACCACAGTGGCTAATAACAGAACATCCTGAGGACAAAGAATTCTTAGTTTGGTGCCTGTTTCTTGGTTTAGCATATAATTTCTTTAAAATAAAAAAGGACATCATAGAAAAAATTGTTTGCTTTGGATCATGAGAGAAACACACTTAGCAAATAGTCTCTCCTGGAAGTTATATTCGGTCAAAGATAAGTTGAACACACTCATTATCATAGTGTCATCCAATTATATCCTAGCTTTAATGTATAGTTAGATAAGTGCCTCAGGACAACTCATGCCTCTCAAAATATGATAGCTAATTTGTACACTGACTAGAGTCCATTATGATTTTCTTTCTCTCAGCTCTGACTTTTGCTGAGCATACACAATGCATTTGCTTCTGTCCAGGCAAGCATGCAGGATGGTTCCAGCTTATGGGAATTCATGAGTGTCCCCGTGGTAAGCCTCACCAGACTCAGAAGTCGATATGGAAAACTGTCCCCAGGGCAGATCTCCATCAAACTCCTTTTCTGGAGTCTGACCTGCCATTTTTGCAGCCAAAATGTCACTCTGCAGCACTGCCAGAGGAAAGAAACCATGCAAGTGTGTTCAATGGGCTGAAAAGAGCTGAAGACTCATGGGCAACTGATACAGGGGATATTTAGCCGTTCCTATCTCACCAAACTACCATTTAGAGGCAGAGTCCTATCTAATAGACTTATGGATTGAGCCAGGGACTTGTGGTGATATGAAAAATCAGAGTAATTTTCAAGGACTGAATTTTTTTTCGGACTTTAACATGGAGTTACCTTAACTGAGTTCAAGTTCCAATTCCATCACTTGGATATTAGTTTATGACCTTGAACAAATAACATATCATTTCAAAAACTCAGTTTTCTTCATTTCCTACCTTGCAATATTATACCAAAGATGGAACGAACTCGCAAAATAATTCATCTTTTGCAGAACACCTTTTGTTCCCATATTGTTAGCAACAACAGTTGAGAAACACTACAATATAGGTTTTCTGTGCCAAAGATGTTTCTTGATTTAGAGCACTGAGGAAAGTCTACAAATTCCCAGATGACACTGTAGCTCTGCTCCAAAAAGCAAATCAGTTAATCAGAATATCATAGCCAGTTTTTTCATACTAGTGGAAAGAACAATTATTTTTGCTTCCTTTACTACTTGGCTGATACCTGTAGTTTCACTAATACTGTTGGCAGAGATCAAAGCCTTAACCTAATGCTGTTGCCTGGGGTGTGCTTGTGGATTATTAATCATTTACACTTTAACTTGAGAGGGTTTCAGATCCTGTACCAGTAGGAAGTGTTGCTGACAGAAGTGAAATTGGGTATTAAGAGCCAGATCACCACCTAACGGGCAATGAACAGAAAGAACCCACCAGGCCCTGTGAAATGTCTTCCTGGGAGACTCAAACTCTTGTCCCAGGGAATGACCTGGACAATTGAAAGCTGTGGAACACATGGGATCTTATCCACAGTCACCCCAATGTTCTACCAATGGAGAGGGTCCTGCACCTGAGACAGCTGAGCAACCTCCTCAAATGATGACCTTCCAACCTTTACCATAGTAAGATGATAACTCTCCTGACTGGTGAGAACATTTACATCAAGCTAATCAAGTTCATCAGGATGGCTCTCAGCAACAGACTTTGTTAGAACAATAGATACTGGAGGCATGAGCTCCAGTCTCCAGCTTTATTAGTTCAGCTGCTATATTACTACACCTTCCTCTGCCTTGGTGAGGAAGGGCCATGGGATGGTGTTGTAGGGTCAGTGCCCACCTGAGACACACTGAAGCCTAAGGCCAAAGAATGGTAAGCAACACTGAGCCTTATCTCTTGACAATTGTAATGTTTGGTTCACCGTGGATCTGTGTCATTAATTTTTAAACTTATTTATTTGAAAGGGAGAGTAAAAGAGATATTTTTCCATCCACCATTTCATTTCCTAAATGCTCACAACAGTTGATGCTGGGTGAGGCTGAAGCCAGGAGCCTGGAACTCAATCCAGGTCTCCCATGTGGGTGACAGGAAACCAGTGAGTTGGGCCATCCCTGCTGCCGTCCAGGGTGCACAATAGCAGGCAGCTGGAATCCTGAGTAGAGCCCACAGGTGAAGTCAAACACGCTGATACAGACATCCCAAGTGACAGATTAACCACTGCCCCAAATGCCAGCCTCTAATTTTTATTTTTAAATATATTGTAGTGTTATATGTTGATTGGGTTTCAGGCCAACTTCTGTGAATGCCTTACCTGCCTCACCCTGACTCAGGTCTTCACCCTCAGAGGAGAAAGCAGGTCTAGAACCTGCCTCTGCCACTCAATCCCCTTCCAGATCTGAGGATAACAGGGACACCTTCTCCAAGGGCCCAGTGAAACTGACACATGAGGTGGCCTTTCAATAAGAATGTCTCAGGCTCTTGAGTGAGGGGCTCCATGCACACAGTACCCAACCAGACTCACATCTAAGACGGAAGCCTTGGGTCTAAGGCCCACATCCCATCTGATCTCAGGAACTGACAGAGCAGCACCTCAGAAGACAAGCTGGTTGGATCCACAATGCTCTCCAACAACTAAAGATTAGTCTTTGTTCTTGTCCTTGTTCTTGTCCTTGTCCTTGTCCTTGGGATTTTGTCTCAAGGCCTCTGGGAATCTGCTGAGATAGTTCTAACTTGGACTCGGCCCTAACCCAACTGATATGGGGAACCAGCCAGGAGGATTAGGCAGGAACAGGTGAGCTGGAATGTCTGCCAGTCCTGCACTGTAACTCTACCCCCTCACCAGTCAGTGTAGCATGCCTACCTTCCCAGAATGCCCCTGTGCCTCATCAGGGACCAGGGAGGAGAAGACACCACAACGGCCATGTGGAATTTAAACTCCACGTGAAGGTGCCACGATGATCCCGGAAAGCCTCTCACTTCCTGCCTCCATGCAGACCCCACCTCACTTGTATATTCAATTAAGGCACAACCCCCATCTCACAAAGAGGCTGATAACATGGATGGGCCCTTCTTTTGCTCTTGACCATACCTGGGGAGCTGCCTTGGGTCATCATAGGCGGCTCTCTGGCCAACTCATGATGGGTATCTCTCCATGTGAAATGATCCATGAGTGTATATTCTTTCTCTCTTTTAAATAAACTCTGCCTTCAGTTGTGCACTGCACAACTTTGAATTCTTCTCTCCATGGAGGAAAGAACCTAAAATAAAGATTAAGATACATAGGCCCCTAAGGCAGCCAACTCCAAGCCCCAGAGCACATCTGTTGGTGGCTTCAGTCTCTTGGTTCTGCTGCCCAGTGGTCAGAATCACTTCATGACAAGAGTGAACATGCTCTCTTGCTGCCCCTCTCTTGGGCAGCACAGAAGCAGCAAGCTGAGACCCACAAAGATCACTTGCAAGATACTTAATTTTTTAAAATGCACATGTTGAAAAGTTCTCATCTCTTCTAGCCCATACTAGGAAGAGGAGAACTGATAATGCATGCAAGCCTCACCTCTTCCAGTGTCAATCCTCTCGCCCAGAAGCAGGGAGGCAGGCTGCTGCCCTGTGCAGTCCTCTTTAGAGGCACCTCCCGGCCCAGGTAAGCTGTGGACAACACTGCAACTATACCTAAATGAAATGTATTGCTTTGTGCAGTGCTCCAAAGGAGGGGAGAAGGAGACAGAATCCAGTCCCTTGTCCCAGATCACTCCTACTTAACTCTCTCCACTTCTGTTTTTTTTCCCCCCCTTCTGTTCCCTCCTTTTTTCCTTTCTCCACATTTGCGGAGTTTAATTTGTGGTAAAGCAGAAAGTACACATTGTCCACCCAGGCACTTGAGCTGCCAGATTTGATTTCCTCTCCAGACGCAGTAGATTGAGGAAAGAACAACTGTGGCTGGAGATTAGATTTATTATTTCTGCATTTGTCCTGACCCTTGCTGACATTCTAGCAGTCCACAGCTCACCTCCTGTCTCCAGCAGAACAGGAGGAAGGTTTGTGGCTCCCAGAGTGGGGAATGGGTTCTCAGAGTCTAGTCAGACCCTCCCCTCCAGCTTGTCAGCTCTGTTGGCATCACTCATGGCAAGTGAGGAACGTCCTGGAAGCCACGCACATAGGAACTTCAGCTTATGGTCACCGTATTCTTTCATTCCTGACTCCATGATCCTGGATTCCAAGGCCAAAGTGAGTTATGAGTGCATATAACAGTTACTGTGCCCACAGTGTCACTCCAAAGGGCCCTCTCCTCTCTCCATGATCATCACCTGGGTAGAGGAATAATTATGCTTTGGGCAGAATGAACACCTTTGCAAACATGAGCTCTGAAAAGAAGAGTCTTTGGAGTTGAAAGGAAAGCAGAATATGGAATGTCGGAAGACTACAGCACACCTTGGTTTTTGTTCTTATTTATTTATTTTTATTTATTTATTTAGCCAAGGACAGTGAAAGAGACAAAAGAGAACCAATTGTTCTTGCTAGTTATGCTGGTTCAGGCACTACAATGAGAGGAAGGGGTGCAATGTAAAGAAAAAAACAGTCCCTCCACAAGTAGATACTAATGCCAAAGAATTTTAAAAATAAAGAAAGTGTGGGGCCAGCACTGTGGCATAGCGGGTAAAATCACCACCTGCAGTGCCGGCATTCCATATGAGCACCAGTCCAAGTCCTGGTTGCTCCACTTCTGATCCAGCTCTCTGCTGTGTCCTGGGAAAGCAGTGGAAGATGGCCCAAGTCCTTGGGCCCCTGCACCAGTGTGGGAGAACCAAAAGAAGCTCCAGGCTCCTGGTTTTGGATTGGCTCAGTTCTGGCCATTATGGCCAATTGGGGAGTGAACCAGTGGATGGAAGACCTCTCTCTCTCTCTCTCTCTCTCTCTCTCTCCCCTTCTCCCTCTTCTCCCTCTCCCTCTCCCTCTCCCTCTCCCTCTCCCTCTCCCTCTCCCTCCCCCTCCCCCCCTCCCCCTCTCCTTCTCCCTCTCCCTCTCCCTCTCCCTCTTTCTCTAACTCTTTCAAATAAATAAATGGATATTTAAGAAAAATAAAGTCAGCAAAATAAGCAAAAGCCCAGTGACAATAAAATAAATCTAAGCTGTTCCCTGCTGGATGGATGTAGTATAGGATCCTCTTATTTCTTTCTGCTTCCAGATGCAAGTTATCTTGCTAAAACCACAGCATAGGTTGCCATGTATGTTCTCAAATTTCATGTCTTTTGGGAGACCTGACTAGGCCCTAGATCCACAACCTGCTTTCTCTCCTGCTGATTGGCTCTTCTGGACTCTGGCTTGCAGGTGGAGCCTGGTCCTCAGAGAACAACTTCCATGCCCCCTCCTGCCTCTGAATGTGTAGTAGCTCTGCAAGTTAAATACATTTTAGATCCAGATATTGTATCTGAGAATTATACCTGGACACCAACTCCGTGGCTCGCATTCATCTGATCTGATACATATCCAAAGGCCAAGGGCTCCAATGGAAGGGACACGGGCAGAGCCTTTGTCACCAAGTGCCATGGGCTCCAAGTGGACGAAATAGTCCTGGCTTTGTTTTCAAAGTTGATAAGGTGAATGCACTTCCCCAGATGATGCCAATGTATTGCTATACTTTTCCACTGCGGTTTGAGACATCAGAATCTTCTGACACCTCATTTGAGATGCCCAGACTCCTATTCATGATCCACCTTTGATGGCCCAAGTCCCTGGGCCCTGCACCCACATGGGAGACCAGGAGAAGCACCTGGCTCCCGGCTTCGGATCAGCGCAGTACACCGGCCACAGCAGCCATTGCGGGGTGAACCAATGGAAAAGGAAGACCTTTCTCTCTGTCTCTCTCTCTCACTGTCCACTCTGCCTGTCAAAAAAAAAAAAAAAAGAGAGAGAGAGAGAGAGAGAGAGAGAGAGAGAGAATTCTGCCATTGCTCTCAGGAGACTGGTGGAATGGAAATAAATAAATGAACTTTTAAAGATAACTGGCTTTCAAAACACCATCCTGTATTCCTTTTCTCCATTTCCTGACAATCCCCACCCCAGGAAGCTCAAGGTGTAACAACTTGGGATTCTCATGTGTGACATGGATGTAGCCCTTGTAATACAGGTGAACAATGACCAATGCTGCCTTTCAGTAGAAATCCACTAGCTCTGCTCAAATGTCTGCTTATGACTTTGCTCTGCTGGCTTTCACTCATGCGTAGCCTGCTCCAGTATACTCTAGCTGCTGTTCTTGCAAGGTTCAAAACACGTGTTTTGAATCCTCAAATCAAAAGGCTTTCCTATAGTTGACTGATCTTAGGATACATTATACATGAGCTCCTGTTTAAGGTGATAAACTATTTGCAATCTCTATGCAGGAAACCATCAGGACCCATAGCACACTCACTCAACATATACTTGTTGATCAATTATTTTGGGGTATTAGTGCAATTGCTCAGGATACAGCCATGAAATAGGGAGCTAATGCCCCTGCCTTTGAGGAGTCTGAATTCTCACAGACAGAATCAGAAAGCAACTAAAGTAGCAAGAAATTAAGCAATAATGAAGTCAGGTTCTGCAAAGTTCTTGGACTAAAATGAACAGGCCCCTATCCTGGAAAGGATTGATACAGTGTTTGCTGTATGAAATAACAGAAGAGTTTTCCAATTTCAGCTCTTAGAATAAAGGAAGGCAGAAAAACTTAACATCTATACATGTTTTTTTCATAATACACATTTTCCATAAACTTTTTGGAAAACCACTCATATCATCCAATGAGCCCTGCAGAGGCCCAGGAAAGAAGATGTTTGAAAAATGGTGCAATCAGTGCAAAGGCACTGAGGTGAGAATGATAGAAAGTGTTGGGGCAGAGAGTAGGCTGCTCCAACTGGAATACCCTGAGCTATACAGATATTGAGCTAAGCAGGGCCTACATCCTATTAGACATCATCTGACATAATGAGGAGTTTAGATGTTATTCTAAATATAGTGAGAAAATATTTCAGCAGATAGATAATCACCAATACATATTATCATGGCTAATTTGAGAGTATGCCAAGTGTGTGTGCTGATGGCCACGCTCAGGAAAGCTACCACCTCATGGTCAAGCTCGCACTGACACTGACAAAAACAAAAAAGGAAAGGGGTTGTGAAATGTGTAAATGAGCAGGTGTCTCTGTATCATTTTGCATTTAGCCTGTATGGTCAGTTCATCCAAATATCCCTAAAACATCGGTTTTTAGTGCTGAATATCATAGACAACCCTCTTAACCTTCACAATCTGAACTGCTTTAGGACATGTGTTATTGGATAATTTTGTCAATGATAATAAAAAGTTGCTGTTTAATTAGCAAAGAAGAAACCAGCATTTGCAGTGAGATAATAAAGGAATTCAATAAAAGTCCATTACAATCTTAATGGGAGATGGCTGTCACCACAAACTCCCTCTTTCTAGCATTGCCGTGGGAGGCTGCTGTGTACCTGGTGAGCAAGAGGAAACTCGCCCCTTTTGTTTCTTTCTTTTTTAAAAAAGAAGATTTATTTACTTATTTGAAGAGCAGAGTAACACAGAGGGAGAGACAGAGAAACAAACAGAGAAATAGAGAGGAAGAGAGAATCTCTTCCATTTGCTGATTCACTCCTCTAATCACCATATCAGCCCAGTCTGGGACAGATCAAAACCAGGAGACAGACGCTCCATCCTGGTCTCCCACATGAGTGCCAGGGGCCCATCTTCTGCTGCCTTCCCAAGCACATTAGCAGGAAGCTAGATTGCAAGTGGAGTGGCCAAGACTCGAACAAGCACCGGGACATGGGATGCCAGCATTGCCAGCAGCAGTTTTACCCACTATGCCGCCACACTTGTCTTCCCTCAGTTTCTTTAGGTCCCTATTCAAATTTCATCTTCTTAATCAGGCCTTCCCTGATCATTCATCTAAAATTGCTACCTCCCTCTGATACTTTCTGACCCTCTTCCTTGGGCTTTATATCTCTTTAGCACTTGTTACATCTATCATATTATATGTTTTATTTGTTTATTCTTTGCCTCATCTCCTAAAACATAAGCTCCAAGAAGCAGAAATTTTGGACTACTATATTTACTGCTATATCCCCAACTTTTAAGGTAGTATCTGGCACGCAGTGGATGCCATAAATATTTTTCTAGGAATTAAAATTACTGTAGGAATTTATCCAACCTCTCAATCTGTTTTCACGTACACTGAGATAGCAACCTGTGCCATAGGCTTCTTAAATGCATTAAAGAACATAAAGTGTTTTGCAGTGTTTAGCATGCAAAATATTTAAGAAGTCACATATTATCACTAGTTACTAGATAGATGTAATTACTATCATTACTACTACCAGTTACTATTTCCATTACTAACTGTTCACAAGCAGCAATAGATTTTTTTTCACTGAATTGAGATGGAGCTCGAGATTTGTATCCTGTGATTGCCCCTTATGTCACACTTATGGGGAAAATTCGCAGCTCCTTCCAGCATCAGAATAATTGAGGTTCTGTCTGCATCACTGGTACAGAAGGAAAGAATATTGAGAAAGAAGACTGAAGAACACAGGTTCCAAGTCAACACCTTAGGATTTATTTCTGGGTCTGAAGAGAAACTGAGTCATTTCTCAAGTGGCCCCAACCCCTAGGAAAACCCTCAGCTCTTTTTAAAAATGGCAGGAATGATCCTATCTGGATTTCTGAAAATGAGCCCCGACTTGATTGTATCTTTCCCTGGCTGATTCACGCATGATCATCTATCAGGCACTCTCTGGTGTGGACTGGCTTATAATCTAGATTAAGGACACAAGTGGGTGACAAGGAGAATAAATTTCATGTGATCATAAAAATAAGAGTTGACACCCACTGAATCCCTTTTTCCAAGAAAAGACAAAAGAAGGAAGAGATCACCATGAAGTTGAGAAAGACTGCACGTCTGTAAATAACTTTTTGGCCATGTATACGATGTTGCATGTCATGTGACCCTTGACAATGATGTTTATGACAAAGATGTTTTTATTATTGGGGTGGGCATTGTGGGGCACTGGGATAAGCTGCCACATGGGACACCTTGCATCCCATGTCAGAGTGCCTGGTTTGAGTCCCAGCTACCCTGCTTCCAATCCAGCTCCCTGCTAATGTACCTCGGAATGCAACTGATAAAGGACCAAGTACTGGGTCCCTGCCACCCACGTAGAAGACCTAGATAGAGGTCCCAGTTCTGGCTTCACCCTGGCCCAGCCACAGTTGTTGAAAGCATTTGGAGAGTGAAGCAACAGACAGAGACCTTTCTTTCTTTGTCTTCTTCTGACTCTCTGCCTTTCAAATAAATATTTTAAAAACTTTATTATTAATATTATTAAGGGCTATGACTACAACCAAATATATCATTGCAAAGTGTTATTACTTATAACATTATAATAGTTTTGTATTTATGTTTTTTAATTTTATTATTACTATTACTATTAAGGTCCAGAAATATAGACAAAATACATCATCCCAAAGTGTTTATTAGTAGCCATAACATTATTGTGGTGTTATGACTACTATTATTATTGATATTTTATTATTAAGAGCTATATACCAGGCCCTATGCTAAGCACATTGCGTGTCAGACTCTCATTTCATACTCACAACAAAGTTATGAGGCAGGTCCTTTTGCTAAAGAAGCTGAAGTCCAGCCAGGCTGAGTGACATTCCTAGAGTGAGGATGGAGCTAACACCTGGACCTACTAGGCTCTGAGCTCACACCATGTGTTTGGAGAGTGCAAAGTGGAGACCCAGTGCTCGAAGCACAACTGTTTATACATGTTAATTGGGATTAGGTTTACATTTATTCTGCTTAGGTCACAAATCTCATTGTCCAGGTATACATGTCAGGTCTGATCAGGAACAACTGGAGCTTGGAATTGAATTTCCTGTGCTCCTTGCCCCCAACAGCTTGCAGGTTAAAGCTAAATGCATGTGTTATCCATCTCTGTAGCCAAGCGCCAGAGACATTTATTGGCCTAAAAGTTAAATAGCACAGGAGACATTCTCATCCAAGCCAGACCCTTTTGTCTTCCTTAGCCAGACGTTATGGTGACATGCAGGGAAACTGTGCACCGCAGAAGGGAAAGGTATTTTTCCAGGATCTTCTCTGGGAAGAAAGGAAGGGGAGTCCTTACATAAAAAGCACGATCGTACAGTTTTGATAGCTCCTTCCCCTTTCTGAAAGAAGAAACTGAGAAGCAAGTTGAAACTAATCTGTTGATAGACACCAGACACGACCAGATTTATGTTGCATAAGTGAACATGGGTCATGAGGTCCCAGCCCATCCTCACAGAATGGAAATGTCAGTCCACAGCTCAGAGTGCTGGCTGATTGATAGCTGGGTCTGCAGGAGCCCTTTAGCAGGGTCAAAAGTGAATTACAGCAGTAGAGTTCTATGGGTGATCAGCTCTGATGATGGCCAGCCCATAAACCTCCGAGGGCTCCAGCCCATATTCACCCCCACACGTTGTGAATACTGATTTCACCCTGGCTGATTTTATCCTTGTACATCTACAGAGAGGACAAGAACAAAGAAGAAAGCGTAATAACTAGAACAACAGAAACCATAATTACCAGGGCATTAAATACACTATTATAAAGGAATTTCAAAAAGTTCATGGAAAAATGGGCTTAAAAGACAAGTTTATTTCACTGCAAAAAAAAAATGAAATCCATATATATCTTTTCTGATAATATGCATTTTCCATGAACTTTTGGAAGATCCCTCCTGTGCATACATTTCAACTTTTTGCACCAAAATAAATGTATTTTTAATTCTATTTTCTAAGAACTTTTTGCAGTGTCCTTGTATGCCACAAGGATGAGAGACAGAAGACAGAACGCCTCTAATCATTTTCTTTCTTGTCTATCAAGTCTAATTGTTCAAATCTATAAAGTGTGGGGGAGGAAAGCAAGATTGAGAAGGAATTACAGCCCAAGTTAGAATAATGCCTCTTAGCAGGAGGTAACTTGCTCTCTCTTAGAGGAAACTGCTGGGTTTATACGAAAACATCTCTCTTTAATTCTTCTGGCAGTGAACTAAGGCATCATTCCTACACTACATGATTATTCAGGCAAATTCTGCCCAACCTTAATATGGAAATTATAAAATTAAAAATTATTAACTGACTACTCTGTTTCCAGAAATAGGGGAATGTGGGATGTATTAACAAACTGGGAAAGTGTGAGAAAAAGGGAAGCCAATACTCCTCACCTTTTTCAGAAACACAACGTGTCCAAGCCTGGGTCACTCCCTCTTATGTGGCTGGGACAGATCTTATCAGAAAGCAGTGGACACAGGCTGTGCAGAGACTGTCAGTCACCTTGCAGAGATCAAGAGACACCAAATCTCTCAAGAAAGAGATAAAGGCAATTGTGAATGTAAAACACTAAGTTAAATTTACTATCACACAAACCACGGACTACAGATAGGTCCTTGAAATGTTAAAACTCATACTTTTCCCTTAATAGGTTTATTGTCTTTCCTCTTGCACTTAAAATAATCAGAGTCTCTTAAAAAGATATCTTCTGTGTAGTTTACAAATGAGGCAAAATTGAAAGTCAAACTAAAAAAAAAAAATACAAAGTTCAAAAATGGTCCAATGCTTGAAAAGTGAGAACATGAATTAAAAAAAACAAACTTCAGGGCCTGATGCTGTGGTGTGGCAAGTTAAGCTTCTGCCTACAAGGCCACCATCACATGTTGGAGCACTGATTCAAGTGCTAGCTGCTCCACTTCAGATCCAGCTTCCTGCAAATATACCTGGGAAGGCAGCAAATGATGGCGCAAGAGCTTTGGCCCCTGCCACTCAGGCAGGAGACCTAGATGGAGTCCCAAGCTTACACCTGGCCCAGCCTAGGCCATTGTAGACATTTAGGAAATGAACAACTGGACAGATCTCTTTCTTTCTCTGTTGTTCCCTCTCTCTGTGTCACTCTGCCTTTTGAATAAAATAAAATAAATCTTAAATCATACCAAGAAAGATATTTTTAGAAATATATATAAAAACGGGGCCCACGCTGTGGCACAGCAGGTTAAAGCCCTGGCCTGAAGTGCCGGCATCCCATATGGGCACTGGTTCTAGTCCTGGCTGCTCCTCTTCTGATCCAGCTCTCTGCTGTGCCCTGGGATAGCAGTAGAAGATGGCCCAAGTCCTTGGGCCCCTGCGCCTGCGTGGGAGACCTGGAAGAAGCTCCTGGCACCTGGCTTCAGATCGGAGCAACTCCAGCTGTTGCGGCCATCTGGGGAGTGAACCAGCAGATGGAAGACCCCTCTCTCTCTCTCTCTCTCTCTCTCTCTCTCTCTGCCTCTCCTCTCTCTGTGTAACTCTGACTTTCAAGTAAATAAAATAAATCTTTAAAAAAAAGAAATATATATGAAAACAATGATTTTCCTAATAAGTGACATTTTCTCACAAATTAATAATACTAAAGTTCCAATAGGCACAAATATATTATTCTAAAGAAGAGACTACCAAACATGCTAAAGAGATATGGTCAACCATATCAATTACTGAAAATAGCAATGTCCTAGATCTGACTATTAAAATTTCAGGATATTTCATTTCAGTTGAGATAGATTTGAAAAAGTTACTAACAAAGATACTCAATTATTTCCACCAATAGCCTTCAGTTACTCTTACCCTTTGAGATAAACTTCTAGGAACCATTCCTAAAGACACACAAGATCTGCCTACCAGAATCTCAGCTTGCCCACTTAATAATACAAGAAAATAGAAGCTGGAAAAGGAGAAAGACATGGAAACAGGAGAATGGAGTGAGGGAGATAGAGAAGGAAAAGAGAAAGAAAGAGATACAGGATGAATTGTACTAGAGAAGTAAAACTAGCAAACATACCCTAATTTAGGAAAATAACTAATTATTAGATATTCACTAAATAAAACTTCCATAGATTACTATAAACCCAATGTTTTTATATGTGTCAAATAAAATGAGAAAACACTATGATTAAGTGTTATTTAAATCCCAGTACTAAGTTTCATGTTAATCACTATTAAACATCGTGTGTACTAATATCACTCAGAAAAGTTGTGATTTAACAAAAGCATAGATGTAAAGGATAAGTAATCTGTTCTTGTACTAGAGTCGGAGGAACTTTTCAAGTGCCACAATTATCAGCACATTATCTGGACTATAAAAAAAGCATTCAGTGAGTGTTGGAAGCATAAATAGTTGCAGGCTTGATGTGTGGCTTAGTCCCAGTTCCCTGGAAGACAGAGCCCAGGACGAAGCTGACATGCTACTGCTTTCATAGAAACTGCAGGGATAAAGGTTGGAGAAAACGTGAACACGAGACAAGGAAGGAAGAAAGCAAATAAAAGGGTGTGCATCATCACACTGCCCATATCTCCAAAGAAAGTTTAGCTAATTGTCCGTTCACATGGAATGGCTTTATTCGCTTTGGATGTACTGCCTGTTAGAACACCCATCAGAAAGAGAAAGGTGAAGAAAATCTACTGGCTTCCTTCTAGGTCTTGCCTGTCATTGGTGAAATTATACCCCATAAGATGTTAATGTCCAGCATCCATGTGTATCATCTGGTTATGCAAGTGGGCACTGGAGAAGCCAGATCTCATGGCCCATGGCACTGAGTCTTGCAGCAACAAGTCCTACAGAGCCTCTGTTGATCCAGGTGGGTTGAGTCTGAGTATTTTGGAGGAGTTCTGGAGTATTGGAGGCTTCTGCCATAGTGAGACTCGTAGCAGCCGAGCTGGAGAACAGCGAGAGGAGGCAGAGAGGTAGCCAATGTGTGCCGAGGTGTGTCATCTGACCAAGACTCCACAGAGGAGCCTGAAGGCAGGTGGAACCAATCAGAATTAGAAAGGAACCTGGCTTGGGTCTGACACAACTTTTGTTATTACTTTGGTATCACAGAGCTGATACACTTAATTGCACCAGTAGAAATTCTGTGCCCTGGACAATCTGTATATGCGTCCCTCTCTGGCTCTGTAAAGTCAAACTGTAAGTGAAACATTGGGCTCATTTCCAATTGTCCTAGAACAAATGAAACAGTGAGCATGAAACAAGACAGAAAGTGAAAAATACTGGGGTGCCACAGTTAAGAGACCATTTGAGGTGCTTATATCCCATATAAAAGTTCCCAGGTTTGAATTCTGGCTCCTCTTATTACTTTTTTTAAACTTTTATTTAATAAATATAAATTTCCAAAGTATAGCTTTTGGATTATAGTGGCTCCCCCCTCCCAATAACTTCTCTCCCACCCACAACCCTCCTATCTCCTGCTCCCTCTCCCATTCCATTCTTCATCAAGATTCATTTTTAATTCTCTTTATATAAAGAAGACCAATTTAGTATATATTAAGTAAAGATTTCAACAGTTTGCACCCACACAGAAACACAAAGTATAAAGTACTGTTTGAGTATTAGTTATAGCATTAATTCACATTGTACTACACATTAAGGACAAAGATCCTACATGGGGAGTAAGTGCACAGTGACTCCTGTTGTTGATTTAACAATTGACACTCTTGTTTATGGCATCAATAATCACCCTAAGCTCTTGTCATGAGTTGCCAAGGCTATGGAAGCCTTTTGAGTTTACTAACTTCGATCTTATTTAGACAAGGTCATAGTCAAAGTGGAAGTTATCTCCTCCCTTCAGAGAAAGGTACCTTCTTCTTTGATGGCCTGTTCTTTCCACTGGGATCTCACTCCCAGAGATCTTTCATTTAGGTTTTTTATTTATTTATTTATTTATTTATTTTGCCAGAGTTTCTTGGCTTTCCATGTCTGAAATACTCTCATTGGCTCTTCAGCCAGATCTGAATGCCTTAAGGGCTGATTCTGAGGCCACAGTGCTGTTGAGGACATCTGCCATTCTATGGGTCTGCTGTGTATCCCGCTTCCCATGTTGGATCATTCTCTCCTTTTTCATTCTATCAGTTAGTATTAGCAGACACTATTCTTGTTTATGTGATCCTTTTGACTCTTAATCCTATCATTATGATCAATTGTGAACTGAAACTGATCACTTTGATTAGTGAGATGGCATTGGTACATGCCACCTTGATGGGATTGAATTGGAATCCCCTGGCACGTTTCTAACTCTACCAGGTGCTCGGATTCCTGCCATCCACATGGGATACCTAGATTATGACCCTGGCTCTTGTCTTTGGCCTGGCCCAGCCCCAATTATTTTGGGCACCGGGGGAGTGATTCAGCAGATGGGCAATATCTCTCTCTCCATCTCTCTCTCTGTCTCTCTCTCTCTCTCTGCCTTTCAAATGAATAAAAGCAAATACATAAATAAAAATTCTAAAAATACAACCATAATGAGGAAGTCTGGAAAACATTCTACTTGGGGAAGAGTTGAGGGCATTGTGATTATTTGCCAAGAAGGAGGAAGAAGAATGATTAATGATCCCTAAATTCTTTATCAGTTGTTAAATTACAAAGTCATTCAGATATTCAACTGAGAAGTATGAACTACAGAACCTGAAGACTTGCTAATATAAACAGAATGAACAGGATGTGTTTCTCATTCAAAGAGGCTAATAAACTTTTACCATTGCTTTCCTTTATTGGGTAACAGTTATCCCTTGCAATAAATAACATTTCCCCAAAAAATATATAGAATAGTGAAAAATAATAAAAACACTAATAATAATAACAGCAACAACAATAAAGTCATATGATTGCTTTGCACACATATAGCACACTGGAGGCACTAAGATTATGCTCTATATCTTCTGGTTTTCATAACACTCCTGTCCTCAGCAGAAAAGACGCAACTTGAGGTGATATAAAGAGAGGCAGAATCATTCTGGAACACAGGGGCAGTCAAAAAGATTGCTGCCTCAGAAATGAGAAAAGTACAGTAATTACTTGTTTTGTGTCGTGCTTACAGGCAGCAATATCTTTATTCTTGGATTAAGTATGAGAACCTGAAGTCATCTGTTCCTTGTACTATCCTCTCAGGCTATGGATGGCAACGGCCAGGCTGAACTCCAGCTCAGCATTTTCCTGGGCTTCCAAGGGACATCGGTCATTTCTGAAGGGATAACTTCTACCGGGTCTTTGTGTTCTTTGTGTATTTTCAGCTTCTTTTGGGTACTGGTCATAACTGACTGTGCTGACCGTTTTTCTGGGCCCTATCAAGGTCGCATTGCTCTACTTTCCATGACTATCCCCAGAGTCTTGTACCTCTCATCCACCTCTGTCTCACGCTTTAGGAAAAATGTATCCAAATCTGTTCCACCCAGAATCCACAGAGTATGGTGCTAGGCTGCCTGGTCTCAAAGTTGAATAGTCATGTGTCACTTCATGAGGGAGATTCATTCTGAGAAATGAATGATTAGGTGGCTTTGTTCTTGTGCAAGCACAGAATGAATTCATACAAACTAAGACAGCTATGATGTCACCAGGTAATACAATTTTTTCAGGTCACCATCCCGTGTGTGAACTGAAATGTTGTTATGCTGTACATGATTGTATTCAAATTGAACCAATTACCTTGGTGGCGGCTGCTGCTGCTGCTGCTCCATTTCCTCTTCCTCTTCCTCTGATCATAAGTGATGTAAGGTTATAATGACTGGAGATCAATTAACCTTACGTAATTAAAATTTTGCAAGACATCACCTCCAAGTAACTGTGTCCTTCTATTAAGCCGAGAAGCAATTTTCTTGAAATACCATCTCTCATGCTACTCCTCAGGCAGAACTTCTCACGGGGCCCATTTCCCACAGAATCACACCCCTCCAACCTCAGCTGAGCGTCTGGGCCAATCACAATTCCTCTGCATCTTTATCTGTGCCCTCCTCATCTCCCAAACTGAGAGTGCCCTGTCTCATTAGACTTTCTGCCTCTATGCCCCTGTTCTGCCCCTCCTCTTCCTCATGATGCTGTCTTCCTTCCAAGGCTTCCTGTATTCCCACAATCCCATCCTACACCCTCCACCAACCTTCCTTATTTCTTTCTTTTCTTTTTTTTTTTTTTTTGAGTACTTTTTTTTTTTTTTTGACAGGCAGAGTGGACAGTGAGAGAGAGAGAGAGAGAGAGAGAGAAAGGTCTTCCTTTTTCTGTTGGTTCACCCCCAAAATGGCCACTGCAGTTGGCGCACCGCACTGATCCGAAGGCAGGAGCCAGGTGCTTCTCCTGGTCTCCCATGGGGTACAGGGCCCAAGTACTTGAGCCATCCTCCACTGCACTCCTGGGCCACAGCAGAGAGCTGGACTGGAAGAGAAGCAACCGGGACAGAATCCGGCGCCCTGACTGGGACTAGAACCTGGTGTGCTGGCGCCACAGGTGGAGGATTAGTCTAGTGAGCCGCGGCGCTGGCCCTCCTTATTTCTTTACCCCAGACTTGTCAGATGCTTTCTTGGAACAAGTATGATAAAATGATCATGCTCTGCTTGGCTCTTCAGAGTGCCCTTCCATGGGTAGGGGTTCCATGCCTGTCAGCAAGATTCACTATTTCATCCAAATTCTTATACTCTCTAGAAATCCTAGCACAGATTTGCTGCATAGGATTAACTTTAGAATTATTGCGGTTCTCGTTTTTATGGCAAAGTTTAATCATGATATATATATATGCATATATATACACATGCATTTATGTGTAGTGGAATTATATTTAAAAGTGTAAAAATGGTAGCATTTGGGATTGCAAGAGAGAGAGAAAGAGAGAGCGAGCATACTTGGATATATAGTATACTTCAATAGAAAAGGGAACAGCAGAACAGCATGAAAATTTTTTTATCAAATGAACCAGGTCTTAATAGCTTTATTTATGCAGTATTATCTAATTTAATACCCTCTCTAAGCCCCAAAATAGAAATATTAACGTTGTAATCTTCTGTTAACTTAAATATAAAATGAAAACACACAAATTGTCTGTCATGATTCATCAATATATAACTGAGTGAAGAATTGAACCAATTTCTGTTTGATCCAAAAGTCTATAGTCTTCCCACAAGGTCCTGCCTCCCCTCATGGGAATTCATGAAACCTAAATCCTAAACCGACCTTTGGCCACCAACCTGAATCAAGTCACTTCATATTCCTGAGCTTCAATGTCAGGTTCCTAAACTCTGAAATGAGGGAGATGAGGCTAACACAATAGCCATAAAATTTTTTTTAAACATAACCCATAATAGGAAATAATACTTTAAATTGCAACCACATATATACAAAACAGATATATATAACTACACTTATATAATACATACACATAAAAATATTTTATATATGTGTAATTACAAATACATAAGTATATGTATTTATACAGAGAGAATTCAAAACTTTCTATTAATATTTGTAATATTTTAATAGTACATGAAAGTAATCTATTTTATTCTTTTTTTAGTCCATTCTACTTCCATGTCTTAAATGTTTATCTCCAACTCACTGATGTGATTTCACAACCTGATCACAATTTGACCCTAGACTAGATCTCTGAAATCTCTTTTTGCTGTACAGTGTAAGGTTTTGACTGTCAGCTGGCTGAAAGCTGCAGAGTAGAATCCAAGCCCATGGCCTTAATCTCCCTTCCTCTGCTACTAAAGACACAGGTCAGCACACTTGTGCCATGAGGTTGTATGCAAGTTCAACCATTGACATATCCTGTCATCTAGGGCAAACCACCTGCTTCTAAACCTTTATTTGTAAATTGAAAAGAATGAAACTCTTCACTGACCCCACAGAATTGGCACAGGGAAAAGTCAGAATGTCTTCAAAGCCCTTTGGAAATGCCAAATGACCTCCTTGAAAGCGTCCCTTTCTATCAGCAAGAAATATTCTCCAGCAGACATCGCCATGAAAGTGATGTAGAAAATACACCATTTGGGGTAGGCATGTGAATCAGGACTTAAGACACTAATTAAGAAATCTGCATCTCACATGGGAGTACCTGGGCCCCTGCCTCAGCTCCTCAGTCCAGCTTCTTGCTAATGTGGAGACAGCAGGTAAAATCCTGTCACCACATGGGAAACCTGGATTGAGCTCTTGTCTTGGTTTTGGCCTCAGCCCAGCCCCCGTCACTGTAGGCATTTAGGAGTGTACCAGTGTATAGGAACTGGGTCTTTCCTCTCCAACTTCATAAAAAAATAAATAAATACCTTAAAAACTAAAATACACCATTGGACTCTTTTCTTTGGCAAAGCTGAAGTAGATATCTTCATAATGCCCTCATCCTCCAACATAAATGGTTACTTTATATTAAAAGAGGGGAGGAGTGGAAAGAAATGGAAAGATAAGGAGAGATAATATCTAGTTTTTAAATCTGGCACAGAATCTTAGAAAAATAAAATATATTCTTAAATCTATTATACATTTTTAAGGTCTTTTTTCACAGTATTTCCAAAGAGGTAAAGTAACTTCTTCAATTTAATTGTTTATTGACTTCAGAGGTGGTCAGCTACAACCAAAAGTTGATCCTCCTATCGCAGACGGTGCTCAAGTATGAGCCAGCACTTGGTTAAGTTGGAAAGAAAACTGGAGCACACAATGATGGGGCACTAGGTGTTGCTTAAGGACACTGATTGATCTGACAAAAATGCATGTGGAATCATCTTTTGCCAACTGTGAATCAGACTCAATTATTCCCCATCCATACCCCTTGCCATATGACTGTGCATTCTTTCCACCAGAAGGTAAAGTCTTCCTTCTTCCCATGCCCTTGAATCTGAAATGGTCTTATCACTGACTTTGTCCAACAGAATGTGCTGCACAACATTATGCCCGTTCTGAGTCTGGACTTTAAGATGCCTAGTTCTTGTATAACCTTGTCCAGTCTCCCTGAAATAAAAACAGCCAGACTTCTGGATGATGAGTGATAGCATTCTCATCATACCAGCCAACAGTCATCTGACCACAACAGGTCTAAGAAGCCATCTCAGGTCAACCAGCTACCCACTACTGACCTGCAGCTGACCACAGATATGTGACCAAGTCCTGCTGGGCTCTCAAAAGCTTACCCAGATCAGAGACGTCACAGACCAACAGACTCCTGTACAATAACACAGACTTACTCCTTTACACTATTGAGTTTTGGGGAGTTTCTGATACATAATAGCTCTCCAGTCACAGCCTGAGTTAGACAGCATTAAACAAGATGAACAACCCTGAAAAGCCTTTCTAACCCCAAGAGTAAATAATTTTTAAAGTCCCAAACACTATCGCTCTTTTTATTACCACCAATACACATGTATTTAAATCTTTACAAATATTTTTAATGTATCAAAAACTATAAACAGAAGCTCAACTGCACACAGTGGCAGAGACCACCATGCTAAGATTGCTTCAGAACTTTTGTGTTTTCACTGCACTCTCACACCCAGAAAAGGCATGGCTACCACCTGACTTACGGACTGGGGAACCACACAGCTCCCCCCTGGGCAGCTTTGCCACTACACAGATATTCCCTACCCCACCCAAGCAGTGTATGCCCATGCTGTTGTGTAGAGATACTGGGGCCCGGGCCAGGCAGGGGAGCTATAGACAGAATGCTGCACCTGCATCTCCCTTGAACCAAGCTTGGACTTGCTCTTAAGGTCTAATTAAGAGGATGATGTGGGATGCTCTGCCTTCTTTTTTCAAACTACAAATCTCCACTGCTCTTTATTTCCTTATTATTCTTCCTATCTGCTGCCAAGCCAGGGACACCAAAGGATTTGCAGAAGTGTGTTCTGTCCTGAGGCAACAAGGACAGAGCAGTCAGCATGAGGAAGGGACAGAGCTGATGTCCTCCTGGGCCCTCCCACTGCAGCTGTGGTGAAGCAGGTGTGCGGCTGCTCAGGCATCCTTCCCCTTTGTCCCTGACCTCTTGGCATTATCCTTTCATTATCCAACATTGACTTTTCATCCAACAATGAGGAATTAAGTCAATTCTCACTCAGATACAGCAACAGCACCCACCTGTGAGTCTCTCTGCTATGTCTGACCATGGAGACATATTTCATGTTTCCAGGCAGAGAGAAAAGAGGAGGAAGCAGTGTGGACAAATGAACTTTGCCATTTAAGTGAATTCAAATCCACTTGACATTTCACATAGACTCTGCAAAGAACAGAGCTTGTGTAAAAAACTTGTTACCAGCCACCTTGCTGCCACTGCCTTGCAAGTTTGTAAATCAGTCTCCAGTGGTATCATTCATTTTCAGATGGCAGCTCCCTAAAATATTTTACAAGCTAAATTGGTCTAAGTTCTTGAATAAAGGAGAAGAAGGAAAGATCTATTTGTTTACCAATTCAACAATTATTGAGCGTCAGTCACAGACAAACCCATCATAGAGGCTGAAGGCACTACAGAGAGCAAAGCTCTAGAAGAAAGGAAGAGCCCACTCACCTTCCATTCTCTCCCCTACAGAGAGCGCTCTGGAGCAGGGAATTGTTACGATCTAGCTCAGAACAGAAGCATTAAATATTTCCTTGGCCTAATAAGAAGAGTCTTAATTATGTTAGAATATTAATAATATATAACTATATGGTAGGCACTACTAAGTGGCTGCATTATTTTCATTAACTTTAAATCAGGCCTTGTCCTAAGGGCTTTGGTGGATGGCAGATGGGATCCTCAGAATGAATCTATGGGACAGCCATTGATCCTATACTCATCGCACACCAGGAGCTGAGGAGTGGAGAGCTGAGTGAATTCCCTGCACTCGCTTTCCTGGTGGAGTCATGAATGGGATCCAGACAGCCTGACCCCAGAGCTCACACTTGGCCCCATCATCACTACACCTCACTGCCCACCCTTCTAAGTTCATTTAACCTAAATTGTATCAAAAATCTCAAAACATAAGAAATATCATTTTTCTGTAGGTGAATAAGGAAGGGGTCCATAGAAGGAGATTAATCTGCGTCAAAGAGAGATGTCTTAGATTTTAGAGAGTCTGGTCCAAAAATAACAGAGAAATACAACTTTTTGGTGCATCCCCTGCTACCACATTCATAATTCCAGGGCTAACTCCCTTCCCCAGTCCTCACTCTATGCACACTGTGGGGAAATGTCTGATAGACTTGATAAATACACAGAGTCATGGTGAGGAAGAGAAAAATCACTGGATTGGTATGGGTGTCTTGTTTGGAAAAACTACTTGTTTTTTCTGTCCAAGATCCAGTCAGAATGTGGCAGAGCTGGGAATCCACAGATACTACCACACTCATCTGTGTCTCTGAAGACATAAAACAAACACTCTTTTCAGCCTAAAAGCTGGGGTAGAAATTGAGAAGACAATGCTCTCGTTTCCCTTCCTTTGATCTGGAGCAGAAAGTCACTAAAGGAAGAGTAGATGGGCGTTTGGCACAGCAGCTAATATGCCACTTGGGATGCCCACATCATGTGTCAGAGGGGCTGGATTCAAATTCCAGATCCACGCTCAATTCCAGCTTCCTGCTAAGGCACATCAGGGAGGTAACGTGACTGTTGGAGGACTTGAGTCCCTGCCACCCACATGGGAGACCCAGATGGAGTTCTTGGCTTTGGGCTTTGGGATTTGGCCTGACTCAACCTGGTCATGACAGGCATTTGAAAAGTGAATCAACAGATGAGAGATACCTTCTCTCTCTCTCTCTCTCTGCTCCCCCTCTCTCTGCCTCCCCCCACACTCCCACTCCCCATTCCCTCTCCTTTCCTGGATCTCTGGAAAGGAAGGGAGGGAGGGAGGGAAGAAAGAAGGAAACAATGAAGGAAGTGGAGGAGGGAGGAGAGGATATATTCGCTTGGAGAAGGCAGGATTTTACCCTATCTCCCACTTTAGACTCTTACCAATGATCACCTCCAAGGTGTCCCCCACACACCAGTCAAGGGGTGCTTCACCAGGGCAAAAGATATCTTGTCAAAAGGAGTTTAGCAAAGAGAAACAAGTGAGGTTTAACTCCCCGAGAATCTCCATGGCCTATGTAGAATTTCAATGGACTTCAGAAATGCCCACAAGGGGCCAGTGCTCTGGAACAGCTGATTAAGTCACTGCCTGAAATGCCAGCATCCCATATGGGTGCCAGTTCGAGTCCCTGCTGTTCCGTTTCTGATCCAACTCCCTGCTAATGTGTCTGGGAAGGCAGCGGAAAATGGCCAAAGTGATGGGACCCCTGTACCCATGTGGGAGACCTGACAAAAGCTCCTGGCTTTGGCCTGGCCCAGCCTCGCCTTTATGGCCATTTGGAGAGTGAACCAGTGGATGGAAGATATTGGAAAATATATATATCTCCATCTCTCTGTAACTTTGCCTTTCAAATAAATCCTTTAAAAACAGAATTTCCTCTACTTTCTGATAGCATGTAATCTAGAAAAAGCCTGATTCATATGCTCCCCCTAAATTACCCAACAAAGCCCAAGTCCTATTCAGTAGTAGGTTTTTCCCTACACCCTTTCCTGAGGCACCCCATAGTGCCACAATGAGAAATGAATCCAACTTGGTCATCCACCAGTGTGTTGCTGGCTACAAGGCATCAACAAGGCAAGGATGGCTGGCAAGCTTTCCAGAGAGTGTCCACATTTGGGATGAAGTCATCTGTCAGCACTTGCTGTTTAACAACAAAAAGCTCCAAGCATCAATGTCATAATGCACAAGGGATTCATTGTTCATGAATCTGATTTTGGCAGCACTCACTAAGATTGCTGAGAGCAGCTGACTTCCAACTGCTCTGGGCTGGGTTGACTAACCACCTGAGCTCTGCTCCGTGTGTGAACTCCTCCAGCAGGCTCGCTCTCGTACAATAGAGCAAGAGGAAATGAGCCTGGGATATTGAGGAGCAAGGCCCAGAGCTGGCACAATATTACTACTGATTCATTTTCTAAACAAAGCAAAGAAATTTACCAGTATCCAAAGCAAGTTGAAAAACCAGACCAGATTCAGAACAGAGGTGGAGCAGCTTGGGAAACAGACATCACCTGTCTAGTGAGAGCAACTGTAAAGTCCATGCACAGGGAATGGGTAAAGGGAGTGGTGAGGAACTCGTGTTATCATCGCAATCTAGCACAGGTGGCTTCTTAGCCTACAAAACATGGATGAAAACTATAGCTGGACTTTAAGGATCCTGTAACATCATCAGTGAGAGGCAAGGTGAGGCCAGGACAGCCAGAAATCCTCTTTCCCACACATTCTCATCTAATCAAACCAAAAGTGATCAAACAGACTGATTCACACCAGTCCTGGGCTCCACTCATGGACCCCATCAGGACATACAAGGAACATACAAGGAGCATACAAGGAACACAGCTTTCTTTCAGTATAACTGGAAGATGCTTCATCCAGGACCTGAGCTTGGAGAGCCCCATTTGTCCCACTGTTCTTGTTCTCCCACTCTGCAAGGTTCAAGGAATTGAATGACAAAATATCTATTTATTGTCTAGTGAGACTCAGCATTTTCTAAGGAAACACTAAAATGATTTATGTGAACCAAGTATTATATAGGATCGGACACAAATTTATTTTGCCCCTATTAACCAGCAATGCAGTATCAGAATGATATCTGAGGGCCGATGCTGTGGCGCAGCAGGTTAAAGCCCTGGCCTGAAGCACTGGCATCCCCTAAGGGCACCGGTTCTAGTCCCGGCTGCTCTTCTTCCCATCCAGCTCTCTGTTATGGCCTGGGAAAGCAGTAGAAGATGGCCCAAGTGCTTGGGCCCCTGCACCCACGTGGGAGACCTGGAGGAAGCTCCTGGCTCCTGGCTTCAAATCAGTGCAGCTCCAGCCATTGCAGCCATCTGGAGGGTGAACCAGTAGAAGGAAGACCTCTCTCTCTCTCTACCTCTCTCTGTCTTTCAAATAAATAAAATAACTCTATCTTTCAAATAAATTAAATAAATCTTAAAAAAAAAAGAATGATATCTGAATGGACAAAATAAGGAAGGTACGATTTTTCTGTCCATCAGAATTATAGAAGTATACATTTGTGACCCTGGGCTTATTCATCTCCAACAATGGATACTTTTTCAAGAAGTCTGAAACCTTTGAAGAGTCATCCACAGAACTCCCTATCATGTTTTCCTCCACCTCTGACCTAGAAGTCAATATTGGAGAATGATGAATAACATTTTCTCCATCTGTTTGATTGAAAATATTCTCTTTAAACTCTGGGGTCCTCCCTGATTTGTAGTGTTAACTCTTTTTTTTTTTATTTTCCAAATGAGATTACTTTATAAATACCTCACAGCCTGTTGTGAGAATCAAATTAGATAGCAGATGTGAAAGTATTTTGAAAGTTCAAAATGTTATAGAAATGTAAGGTTATTTGACATGCTGTTACGATAACAGCAATCTAAATGTGCTAATAAGCATTGCTTTCTCATTATCAAGGCAGATTGGTAGGGTAGAAATAACACCAGATCAAGTCAGTACTCTCCTGCTAACAGTTTCAGCTCTGCCACTGCCTGGGGAGTACGACCCTGGGAAAGTCACTTCCCACTCCTACCTTGAAATTCTCATTAGTAAAGTGAAAGGTGGACCTACAAGATATCGAAGGCCATTTGAGCTCTAAGTAAAATATCTTGTTGGCTCTTTTTTGGCAACAGAGCTTTTCAATTATTGGAGGAAGAAGCACACACACACACACACACACCGTATAGATGATAGATGACATAAATATATAGATACAGATATTTGTGTATGTATATGTGTGTGTCTCCCTCTCTCTGTAAATTGTTTTTCAAATAAATAAGTCTTTATAAAAAAAAAGTACTCTCAAATGTTTCAAAACAAATTCTTTCAAATGTCAAAGATCACTTTAAGCTCCCACTTGTAGAGCAATATCTACAAATAAGTATATGCTTCACGCTAATATCAAGGACTCTAGAGCAAATAAATATTCATGCATTGGGTCTTAGGGTCCCCATCTTCAAGTTGTTTAATTGTTAATCAAATTATTTTTTCAAGCTCTAGTTATATTTTTCCAAGTGACTTTTGAATACTTTCATTCATCCTTCTAAAAATGAATGAGGAGACTTCTAAAACTTCATGGAAATTACATGTTATGTTACATATGATATGCATGGACCTACACAGCCTCTGCATTAGATGTTCCGTGCTTCTCAAGGTAACACACTCCATCCTTTCTATTAATTAGTAAAGTAAATCTTCATCTTTAGATACAAAAGTAAATTTATCTTTAAAAAAGATTTATTTATTCAAAATGCAGAGTGACAGAAAGGGAGAAGCAGAGAGAAAGAGAGAGAGGAGAGAATTGTTCACGTACTGGTTCACTCCCAAAATGGCCACATCTGCTGGAGCTGGGCCAGGCCAAAGCCTAGAGCCAGGAACTCCATCCAGTCTCCCACATGGGTGACCAGGATATCAAGTACTTGGGTCATCATCTGCAGCCTCCCAAGGCACATTAGCAGGAAGCTGGATCAGAAGCAGAGCATCTGGGACTAGAACTGGTACTCTGATACAGGATATCAGTGTTGCAAGTGGCAGCTTAACCCACTGTGCCACAACACTAGCCCCTAAATTTATCTTTTGATACCATTTTTCCATAAACTCTTTGAAGTACATTCATATTTCATAATGTAAATGTCTAAAGTAAATTTTAACATCTCCTTCCCCTTAACTATAGTTTAGGGAGATGTGTATTATGTCCTATAGTGCCCAACATATGTGGTTTCATTAAAAAACAACCAAGAATAGTACTGGTTCGGCCACCGATCTTTCACTTTAATTACATCACTTGTAAATGAATAGTAAGATTTATATCCATAGCCTACATTCAGGACCTATCTAAAACAATTTATAAGGGCTACATCAAAACAAATCTTTTAATCAATTGCTTGCTATATACAAAACTGAGTATCTACTAAGTGCATAGTATATGCTGACCATTGCCAAATATTGTAGAAAATATGAAAGCAGAAGACATGGTTGCTGCTCTGGAGACTATATATATATATAATCTAGAGACTATATATATTTATATAGTCTATATATATATAATCATATATAGTCTATATGTTTATATATATATATATATATATATATATATATATACACACACACACACACACACACACACAAAATTAGAGAACACTTGAATACTCCGTGGCAGAAAATAATCAAATACTGACTTGTCTACAATGGATAATTATTCTGTTGCACTTCAGAGTAAGGGCTTATATTGTCACTACTGGAGCCCAGCAACACATAGGCAAGCAGCTAAGTAATTCTTAGGCAAAAGCTTCCTGGTGAAGTAAACTATTCTAAATCCCTAGGCATAACATTTTTTGTTGTTGTGTTCATTTGGTTGTCTTTTCCCATAGAGGCCTCTTTCTTCCCATACCTTCAAAATTAGGGCATTCTTGAATCTAAGATTCCACAACGCTATTCATTTTTGTTACCCTATTATCACCACCAATTCCGGTCTGGGAATTATTCCAATCTCAAGTTCAGGTATTTTGTCCCAAGTCATTGCTTCCACATTCTCAACAGCTTGCTCGAGCTCCAGTTAAATTTCCCCAAATGCCTTTTGGACATTTCCATCTACACTTCCAAGAATTCTTTCGAGGTTTGCATGTGTAAACTCAATCTCAACATCATTCTGCCTTGGAGAGTTCCCTTTCCTTTCCTTGACAGTCCCATCAGACAGGTGAGCTCAGATATCTTTAGTCTCATCCTTCAGCCTCTGTCTATAAGAGTGCCCTTCAAAATGTTAATGGAAAGTGTATATTATTAGAAAATTATGGGGGCCAGCACTGTGGTGCAGCGGGTTAACGCCCTGGCCTGAAGCACTGGCAACCCATATGGGTGCTGGTTCTAGTCCTGGCTGCTCCTCTTCTGATCCAGCTCTCTGCTATGGCCTGGGAAAGTAAAAGATGGCCCAAGTCTTTGGGCTCCTGCACCCACGTGGGAGACCAGGAAGAAGCTCCTGGCTCCTGGCTTCAGACCAGTACAGCTCTAGACGTTGCAGCCATCTGGAGAGTGAACCAGCAGAAGGAAGACCTCTCTCTCTCTGTCTCTACCTCACTCTGTAACTCTTTAAATTAAATAAAATAAATCTTTAAAAAAATTATGTATGAGTATCAAAAAATTTGCTTAAAATTAAATGTCTTTAATTCCATTTTTATGAACTTTTTGAAGAACCTTTTTGTTCCTCATACATTTTATCTTTCTCCTATTGTTTTGGCTTAGCCCTCCCTTATTCATTCAGACATTGTTCACTAAAATATACTCTTTAATGAATCTCCCTAGCTCTGAGTTTCTACCTCTCCCACCCATGCCTTCTCCCAGCCCCCCAGCTTTCACAATAAACTCACCATCATTGATGAGCACAGAGGAGGGTGGTGAAGTGGGACAGAAAAGAGTGTGTCTTGACCTTGAAATCAGGTAGAAATCCAATCAAAGCTCAGCATTCGCATCATTACATGTCCTTTAAAGTTTCTGAAATTCTCTGCCCTCCACTCTAAAATGAGAATTGTTCCACATATACACCAGGATGATGAAGATTTAAATGGAATAATGTATAACAACATAGTACAAAGGAAGATCTTAATAACTAACAATTCTTGCAATTATCATTATTACAAAATGAAGTTTCCTACTCAAAATCCTACTGTAAGAATCTTGTATCTATGTTTGCCATAAAGTCTCTCCCCTTCAAATTTCTTTCCACTAGGACAAATACTATTTATTCTATAAGATACTATTTTTGTCGCTGACATCCTCAAAGAAATCTACATGACTACCATAGTGTAAATGAGCCCTCCCATTGAATTATTAGATAATCTTATATTCAAGGCTTTGAATTTAAACACATACCAACTTGTTACATATTTTAAATTCATATTAAATGATTCTCACTGTTTTAGTTTTCTAATTAGAACATAAAGCCATGATTTTAGGGAATGCCATTTATGCCATAAGTCCAGTGCTGTTCTCAGAGTAGGAATTTGATAAATATTTGTTGAACTGATAAATAAATAAAAGGCTGCATTAATAAAACAGAGAAGCAAGAGTTGGCACAAGGATTAATGAAAGTTGGAGTCATATTTTGGTGGGAGCTGAATGCTAAGAAAAAGCAGTGACATGATTAAAGTGTAAAATAAGGAAGTCTGATATATCAATGCTGCCCACAATGAATTCTGGCCAAAGAGTTGAGAAGCAGAGGGATTATCCAGAAATCCTTGTTAAGAATTAGAGGAAGAGAAATGAATCCAGAATAATGAAAGCATCGAAATGGGAGAATTCAATGAGCATCTCATGGAAAGAAACAAATCAGGTGAATGAGTAAGTGCATCTAACATGTAAGCAAGAACACAGTGAGCTGATGTTGAAGACTAGAGAAAGCTGAATTTGTGAAAGAAATGGAGAAACTAAAAAATCATCTTTAGAGAAGGAGAACATGTTTTGCTATGCTGAAGGCATTGTTAAGCATGGAAATTTGGATGTTCAAGAGATCGGCATGCAGCCAATGTAAGAAAACTCCTTACACGCTGTCAGCAAAGACTGCAGAAACCCCAAAAAGATGGAACACTACTTGCTTCATATTGCTTCAGAGGGCTGCATAATGTTTAAGAAAGAGTCTCATAATGATGCTTATTTGGATACTCAGTTCAAACTTTCTTCTATACTTGTAACTAGCCAACAAAACTCTGAGGGCAGAGACTATGAACAAGACGGATCATTGTTACCAGTAGCTCTCTTGTGTTCATATTTCCTTGCCCCATTCCATCCAAGATATAAACTGTTGTGGGTAGGATGGTTTGGGGCAAGAGGAAATGTACCTAAACTTCTTCTAACTAAACTAAAGTTAGAGATTGTATTTGCCCTCCCATTCAAAATAACCACAAATGTGCTCAGATTTCCAGCACTAGCTCCAGGTTAGAATGATGCTGATCTCTGAGAGATGGGAAACGAATTTAACAAGTGTCCCAGCTGATTACCTTGAGAAGGTTTTTAGGCCACAACAAGGGGAGGAGAAACACATGCAATGCTGGGCACAGCCTCATAGTCAAGAAGCCAGAGATGAGCCATCACAGCATGTAGGAGAGGAGAGAGCTACACAGAGAGAACACCCAAGATCTGCAGAGGGCAATGAGGCAGCTACCCAGGCAAGGGGAAAGAAACATCTAGAAGATTTGAGGAAACAGTGCCTGGGTTCAAGCAGGTAAAGAAGAGTGCCAATTCTCACCATTTAGAATAGAAAAATTCATGATTCACTGGATGTTGGGTAAAGCAGAGTAGTCCATACTCTGCTTGGTGGGAGGCTGTATTGCAAGGTCCCCAGTGGAAGCCTGAAACCACAGATAGTACCAAGCCTTATATACCAACACTGTGATATACTCTGACAACCTGATAACCAAGACAGCCACTATATGACTAAAGGGTGAGTCACGTAAGCAGCATGGGTCCCTGGACAAAAGCATGACTCACACCCTTAGTGGGATGGAATTGGACTCTGCAAGGCTTCACCACTCCACTCAGAATTTTCCCTTAAGTATTTTCAGACAATCGTTGACCCCAGGTAACTGACGTCATATGGGGAAGATGAACTACAGAAAAAGGTGGGCTACTGTACTCAGGCCTTGCTCAGATAATGGGAAACTACTACCCATAGACAAAGCACTGCTCAAGCCCCTCCTGAGAAATCTTAAAAGTGAGACATAAAAGGATCCTATTGTTGCCCAATAATTTGCCTGAATCCCAGAACAAAGTTCAAAATTACATATAAGAATACAAAAATAACCAGCATACAAAAATAAAATTCACAACACTAAATATGCAAAGAGGAGGAACTTATAATCCAGAATATGGAGAAAAAATAATCAGAACAAATTCTGAAAGGGTTCAGATGTACGAATTAGCAGGCAAGGACATTAACAGTGATATGATAACTAAGATCCACGTGTTCAAACAAAAGTAAAGACATGGAAGGTATACTTTTTTTTTAATTTTTTTTTTTTATTTTTTGACAGGCAGAGTGGACAGTGAGAGAGAGAGACAGAGAGAAAGGTCTTCCTTTGCCGTTGGTTCACCCTCCAATGGCTGCCGCGCTGCAGCCAGCACACCGCGCTGATCCGATGGCAGGAGCCAGGTACCCATCCTGGTCTCCCATGGGGTGCAGGGCCCAAGCACTTGGGCCATCCTCCACTGCACTCCCTGGCCACAGCAGAGAGCTGGACTGGAAGAGGGGCAACCGGGACAGAATCTGGTGCCCTGACCGGGACTAGAACCCAGTGTGCCGGCACCGCAAGGCGGAGGATTAGCCTAGTGAGCCGGGGCGCCGGCCAGGTATACTTCTTTTAAAAAGTCATCCAAACAGAACTCACAAGGTTACAACTCCAGTGTGAGATGAAAAATACATTGGGTGGAATTAACAGCAGCTTATATAGTTCCAATACTAGGGAAATTGAAGATGTAGCCATAGAAGCTAATCAAGATAAGACTCAGAAAAAATATTTTTAAATAAAAACAGCATTAGTGATCTGTTAGACAATTTCAAATAGCTTAAAAGATGGAGAATCAATTACTATGAAGGGGGACAAACAAAATATTGTGGAAGAATGGTTAAAATTTTCCAAATTTGATAAAATTATGAACACATGGATCCAAGAATTTATGTGAACTCCAAGAACAAGAAACATGAACAGTATTACACAAAGGCAAACCACTTAAAAACAGCAATAAAGAAAAAGCATCAACATTTCAAAAAGACTTTTATAAAAATTGATGAGCTATTTTAAATTTTATATGGAAAAGCAAGGTAACCAAAGTAACTAGGACAATTCTGTAAAAGAAGAGTGCAATTGGAGAGGGCATTTACCCAATGTTAAGACTTATTATATAGCTACAGTAATCAAGAATAGTACAGGGGGCAGGCATTTGTAATAACAGTTAAGATGCCACTGGAACACCCGGCATCCTATATCTGAGGACTTGGGTTCAAGTCTAGCCTCTGCTTCTGCTAATATGCACTCAGAGAGGCTGCAGGTGATGGTTAAAGTAATTGGGTTCCTGTTACCCATGTGAGAGACCTATTTGAGTTCACAGCTCCAGGTTTCGGTCTGCTGATGTGGTCATTTAGGGAGAGAATCTGCATATGAAATCTATCCCTCTATGAGCTTCTCTCCCTCTCCCTCTCTCTATAATAAATAAAAGTAAATAAGTGAAGATTGATGTGGGCATTTGAGGACAGAACCAGCAGATGGGAACTATCTCTCTCTGAGTTTCTCTCTCTCTTGCTCTTCCTTTCCCCCTCCCAAATTTATTAAGAAATATTTTAAAGATAAACTTGAACCTAGACTTTATACAGCATTCAAAAAGTATTTCAAAATGCATCATGGACTAAAATGTAAAACTGTAAAACTTTTAGAAGGAAAAACAAGGGAAACTGTTCGGCACCTATGACTAGGCAGAATTTTTAGACATGACACCAATAATATCCATAAAAGAAAAATATTAATAATATGAATATTCATCTAGTCTTGTGTCTTAAATACTTGGATAAAACAGTAAAAGAGAGCAATTAAATTAGAACATGGGAAAAATGCTTGCCACTTACACCTCAAGAAAGCTGTTAATAAAAAGGAATGTCATTTTATTTCTATGTAATATTTTATTGGTGTCTCAAAATATTTATATTCATACCTGTTTGAATCAGAGGGCATATGCTCAGCTACTCAACCTTTGCAAGTGACTGTCTAATTGATACTTTCAACAGAACTTTTCAAACTTACCTACTAACATCCCTTCTCCTGAAATATATCCTACCCATTGCCATCTCATTGTATTGACTGGCAACTCCATTCTGCCGATTGCTGGGCAGATCATGAAGCTGTGGTTATTTTTTTTCTATTTGTCCCACTACTTACATTCATTCCATCACCAAATCTTCATAAGATACTCAGAGTCTCCCTACTTATTTTGACTCCCACTAACCCCACTCTGGCTGAAGCCAACATCATTATGGCCATTACCACCACCTGATTTCATTTCATCTGCATTTCTAGAGAGCCTGCCTCAGAGAAACAGATGATTGACAGCAGCTAGTCACTCCCCCAGAGCTATGCTCTCCTGGGCTGCTCTTTGCCAACCATTGAGCATAAGGAGGTACTAGAAGTGAAAGTCCTGCCCAAGGGTTTCCTCCAATGGCCAACTCTGACTCAGAGACTCCCCATCAGTCTCCCAAACTTTTGCAGAACTGCACTTTAGGATGAGTCATTTTGCCCACCCTTTTCCTCATTCTCACAGCTGTCACACCTGTGTGGTCATCTCAGGGCTCTACTTGACTTCTCCTCTCTCCTCCTTCTCCATCCTTCACAGTCATTTCCCTTAATAAAACTCTTTCACTGCTAATCCTATTTTCACATCTGCTTCTTAAAAGATCTGACCTAACACAGGTATGGCAAGTCTGCTGGTGGTGAGAAAATATGTCTCCTTCACGTGATATCCTAATTATGAGGATACTTTAAAAAGTTCACGGAAATGGAACTAAAAGATAAGCTTATTTTGGTGCAAAAGAATTCATATCCATGCATAGCTCTCCATAATATTAATTTTCATGAATTTTTGAAGACCTTTTGCATGCGTGTACTACAAACATTTTTGCATCCAAACTTATTTTCTAATTTCAATTTCCATGAACATTTTAACTACTCTCATACAAAGGTCATCACAGCTACAGGAACTACACTTGTAAAATGCAAGGATAGAGTCATTTTCATTAGAGAGCAGCCCATAACCAGAACTTAGGACCTCGTTTATTTGGGGGACCAATTCTAGACAGCATATTCTTATTTGGGGTTTTTCTCAGAATGCAAAGTAGCTTTTCTTTCCATCTGTAACATGTGATGTTCTTATTTCTTATCCAATAGGGCCAAGCATCAGTTTTTGTTTCTTGGAGGTATAGATAAGAAGTTCTCCGCCCTGGGAATCCTCAAAGAGCTCTGAACTTGCTATTGACTTGATAATATAGTCTCAGGCAAGTCAATGAACATTTCTGGGCCACAAATATCAACTGAACAAAATCTCCACTGTTAGAGATGCGATATCAAAGGAACCATCCTGCTCTCCTACGAGGCAATAGTAAATAAATCATCTCATAATATTAAGACCTTGTTATTGTGTTAAGCATCTCAAAAGGGGAAAAAATAAAAAAGTGTTTTGAAGCAAATCATCTCAGTGGTATTTTCTCTACTGTATTATTCTGAAATGCATGTGTGTGGTAGGGTAGAGGGAGGCAGGTATTTCTGCATGCATACTCCTCTCTAATTCATGTAGGTGGTATGTAACAAGGTAACCAAGCAAGAACCCCCTGAATTTATTGCTCAAGTGCTCTGACACACAACAGCAGATCCTGTCTCTGCAGTAAGCCCAAACTAGCACAAAAGCGGCATTTTCTCTTGCACACCCTTGCAAAACTCAGTATGAGACCTTCAGAACCATTGTATCCCAGCCTTTGTTTGAATAGGGTTGTCTTTTCCTCATTCAGTCTGCAGCACACTGTCGGAGTGAATCCTGCTGTTAGCTAGACAAGGGTCCCGAGAGAGGACATGTTGGGTTCTGTATGTTTAACTTTTTATCCTTTGTGTCAACCAGTTATGTTTCTAAAACATTTCCAATCCCCCAGCTTCGCAGAAAACAAATAACTGTGCACAGCCCCCCCTTCCTTCATCCCTCATAAATAATCCCCAAGAAGGAGGACGGCCGCAGAGACAGGGCCTGAATGCTGAAGAGTGTGGTGCGGCTGATTCCAGCTGCACCTCAGAGAATCATTTTGCAGCTGAGCTATGAAGCACAGGAATGATTTTCAAACTTTTCTATTGTGATAGCAACAGGGCACTACCTGCCAGGTATGGCAGTAATAACTCTTCAAGCCGGAATCTTGACTATGCACCAGGAAGAACTCAGGAGGTAAAGTCCTCACCCAAACTTGGTAAAGTGTGTTAGGTATAATTTAGACAAGCTAGGATGATTTTGTCTCTGGCTTGCAGATGTTTTAATGTTATAAAGCAGTATTGTCTGGTTAGGGGTTGCAGATTTTTTTACAGCATTGTCTGGTTAAACAGACGATTTTGCAAAGCAGATTTCTTAATTTTTAATTTGATTTACAATTAATTTTAATTATCTGAGAGAGACAGACAGAGAGGGAGGAAGGGAGGGAAGGAGGAAGATTGCCTATGCACTGGTTCACTCCCCAAATATCTACAATGAAACAGCAGGAGTTGGGTCAAGCCAAAGCCTGAACCAAAAACTAAATCAGAGTCTCCCATGTGGGTGTCAGGACCTAAATACCTGAGCTATCACCTGCTGCCCCCTAGGCTGCACATTTGCAGGAAGCTGAACTAAGAAGCAAAGCCAGGAGTCAGGGCACCACTGTGCCAAATTGCTTAATGCTCAATTCAAGGTCTGCCACCACGTAAACTTGGGAAAGTTACATAAAGTTTTTATATTGCCCAACTTATACTCACTTGTTCATGCTGTACGACAAAAAGTCTCAGTGACTATTCACAGTAAAGCTATGTCTTACCCACTTTGCTTCATACTTATGAATCAACTGAAAGCTGTGTAGTTCTGTATCTCTGCTCCATACATTTCCTCATTGAGGTCTTTAGCTCTTGACTTCATAGCAGATTGTAATAATGCAATGGACTTCCCTGCAATGACTCCCAAAGCATTTGATTCAAATGGAGCTATTCTATCTTCCTCTCACATTTCATTGGCTTCAGTGATAATGCCAGTGCACAGAGAAGTGTATCCCTATCACGGGGAGGAGAAGCAAGTCAAATACCAAACGGATGGGATCCTTGTTCCTCTTACAAAGGAGGTAAATACAATGACTTGTGTTCTAAGTATAATCCATCTTCTGCAACTGACTTTCTCCATCTCTTGTCATGAAAGTCATAACAGTAGCACTTACTTCATAAAATTATTAGGAAGAGTAAATGAGTTTTCACGTGAAAAACACTTAAAGTGCTGCCCGTAATAATACAGTAAACCCTCATTAAATGTTAGTTACTATCTGTCCAATAGGAATAATATAACTTTTTCCTTCTTCACAGGGATGTTTGTAGAGCCTGTTATTAATGTTTTTGTTATAGATGTTATGTGAGATGAGAGAAATCATATTAAGTAGCATATAAAACTAGGAAATGTTATTACATCAATTGCAGGCAATAATGGAGACATGTGCCTTCCAATCATCTCCATGGAGATGTGGAGATGTTCATTGAGAAGGTTTCAAAGGAAATTATGAACAGCACAATATCCCTTAAAGATAGCACCACCATCAATAGCAAAATAGATCATTTATGAAGCCTTCCCATTATGCATGAAGGGTTGTACACAGCACAAAAGAGGTGGAGATAAATAAGATCTGGTCTTATGTATTCTCATAGCCATAATTGGCAAGATCTTCCTAATTTACTTGCATGTTCCTTCAATCATGCAACAAATTCATGTCCTATGGAAAGTGGAACATGTTACAGAGGGGGAATGACTCTGCCAGCCACGAGCCAGGAAATACTTCTGAGAGAACAGGACATCTGAACCAGCCTGTAGGAAAAGTAGGATTCACCAAACCAGACTAGAGAGGAAAGGAAAATGAAAGGAGGAAAACATACAGTAGAAATGGTTTGCCCATTTTCAGGAAAAAAAAAAATCTGATAATATGCAAAAGACGTTGTCAATGGAATAAAGCAAAAAAAAAAAAAAACGTAAGAAACAAAATGATATCTGTTTCCCTACATGCTGGTGTCGGGTGGTATTCCCCCAAAGACATCTGGCATCTTCATCTTTGGTAATGTTGCACCTTTTGCCAGTTTACTTGATCTATTTCTTTCAAGGTCCCTTCTTTCTCCCTACATCTGTCTTTTTATACTGTCATGTCATACAAAATACATTCTAACTCATTTGATATAGTGTGTATCACTTATTACATTATGTGTCTTTTATAAACACTATTTCTTTTATCCTCATGAGTTATTTAATATGACCCCCAAATCACTTACAAAGGGGTCATACATTTTTTCACATCACTGTATTCCCTTCCCTTAGAATAGAAGGTGGTGTGTATATGTGTGTTTGTGTGTGCATGCAACATATGTGTGTAGACTCATAAGTATATTCTAGCATATGTGTGCCTGGACCTTCATATTGGCCTGCCTTGACAAGGTAACAGTGCCACAGGAAGTACCCTAAGTTGATCAAATACTTCTTCGTATTGGGTAAATGTCAGTGCATCTAACCATAGATCTTAATGCTGTTGGTTGATTGCACATCAGTTGCTGACTCTGAACAATCCCAGGGAATATAACAATAATTTCCTTGTTGGTTTATTTGTAAGCAACTGATAATTACACATTTTCAAGGATACTGAAACGAAGTCATGTAGTCAAGGGCAATGGATTGCAGGGAGCCTGCTTGGAAGGCCAAGAGAATCGCTAGGTCTTAGGTCTCTCATCAAGGATCACACGGAATACCTAGCTCATAAGTGTGTCAATGGTTCAATCTCTCTGGTGAGAGCAATTTAGTAACAGTCAAGTAATTCTTGTGGTCACACAGCTGCCCTGGGCTCATACTGAGCCCTTTACTAGAAACCCAAGATCAGATGGGAGAAAACCTGAAAGCCATTTCTTTTTTTTTTTTTTTTTTTTTTTTGACAGGCAGAGTGGACAGTGTGAGAGAGAGACAGAAAGAAAGGTCTTCCTTTGCCGTTGGTTCACCCTCCAATGACCGCCGCGGCTGGCGCACTGCGGCCGGCGCACCACGGTGATCTGATGGCAGGAGCCAGGTGCTTCTCCTGGTCTCACATGGGGTGCAGGGCCCAAGCACTTGGGCCATCCTCCACTGCACTCCCTGACCACAGCAGAGAGCTGGCCTGGAAGAGGGGCAACCAGGACAGAATCCGGCGCTCCGACCGGGACTAGAACCCGGTGTGCCAGCACCGCAAGGCGGAGGATTAACCTAGTGAGCCCTGGAACCGGCCTGAAAGCCATTTCTAATATTATTCCTTTTATCCCCCACCTCCCTCATTAGAATCTCCATGCATGTGGAGCATATCACACATGTACACACATACATATAGTGTTCCATAGACTTCTTCATAAACTCAATAATGCCATGACTCTGTAGTCCCCATATTTTATTATATAGTTCCTGACTTCTAATTTGGACTAATGTAAAACCAACTGGTTTTAATTTGGATTATCACAAAGACTGAAATTGACACTGTGACTGTCGCTCCCCCTCTTCACGGAGGAACGACACTAAACCCTGCCTAGGTTTCCTATCCAAGTCACGGCACCATTATGTCGCTCCCCCTCTTCGTGGAGGAATGACACAAGACCCTGCACTGTTCTTTTGTCTGCTCGGCCCTCCCCGGGTTTGCTGCTGGTTCTTTCCGGGTTGGCTACCGACCCTTCCACCTCCGTGGAAGGGTGGTTCCCCCTGCCACTTTCCCCACTTCCGCGGGGGAGCGGCACACTGCCGGCCGGCTCTCTCGGGGGCTGCTCAGATGTTCCTCAGGTGTTCTCCTTAGATGTTCCTGGTGCATGTTGTCTCTCTCTTCCTTTATAATCCTCTTCCGCCAATCCCAACTCTACTACCCACACGCCGAGTACGCTGCTCTCCTCCAATCAGGAGCAAGATCAGCTCCAATCAAATTGGCAAGAGGCAGCTGTGTAGAAGTTGTTTACTCCCTTCTCAGTGCCATATTGTGGGAGAGCAGATGCATAGAATAAGTCTTAATTCCAGTAACTTAGTCTAGTCCGAGTTGCTCCCCACAGTGACATTTGCAAAGGCAGTTTTATGGTAGGTAAGCCAAAAGAAACAGAAGGACAACCTGGGAAGAATGAAACAGAAAGCAGTGAAATATAAGGATGAGCTATCAAGATCACCTTTTTGGGTCATAGGAACTTGATGTTACTGGAATCTTCTGAAACATCTTCTGTCATAATTGTCATCTGGAAATAAATGGGGATCGGCACTGTGGCATAGTAGGTGAAGCCACCGCCTATACCACGGGCATCCCATATGGGTGCTGGTTCAAGTCCTGGCTGCTCCACTTCCAATCCAACTCTCTGCTGTGGCCTGGGAAAGCAGTAGAAGATGGACCAAGTCCTTGGGCCCCTGCACCCACATGGCTTCTGATGGGCCCGCTCCAGCTGTTGCAGTTATCTGGGGAGTGAACCAGAGAGTGGAAGACTCTTCTCACTCTCTCTCTCTGCCTCTGCCTCTCTGTAAATCTGCCTTTCAAATAAATAAATAAATCTAAGAAAGAACAAAAGAAAGAAGGAAGGAAAAAAGAAAGGAGAGAGAGAGAAAGAGAAAAGAAAGAAAGAAAGAAAGAAAGAAAGAAAGAAAGAAAGAAAGAAAGAAAGAAAGAAAGAAAGAAAGAAAAGAAGGAAAGGAAGAAAGAAGGAAAGAAAGAAAGAGTTGCATTGTTAAGTCAGAGTATAACTCCAGGGTTAAATGTGTAGCAGAAGTTTGCACAGACGCCTTCTAGCATCCTACATAATGATGGCATAAAAGTCCTGGGACAGAAAGTAAGAAATCCACAGTGCAGTTGAAGCCTGGCGAGATCAAACAAGCGAAATCTAATGAGGAACACCAATATCATCCACTCCTTGAGTCACTGGCACCTGTTCGTGTCCTTCATAAATTCATGCCATCACAAAGCCTTCACGAAAGTAGTAAACTCAATCTCCACAAAATATTCAATTTGAAATGGCAAGCAAAACAGACTACAGTCTTTGCTGCTGTTTCTAGTCCCAAATTAATAACTTATACTCTTTTTTAATTTTTTTTTAAATTGACAGAGTTATAGACAGTGAGAGAGAGAGACAGAGAGAAAGGTCTTCCTTCCATTGGTTCATTCCCCAAATGGCCGCTACAGCCAGTGCTGTGCCAATCCGAAGCCAGGAGCCACGTTTTTTTCCTGGTCTCCCATGCGGACGCAGGGGCCCAAGCACTTGGGCCATCCTCCACTGCCCTCCCGGGCCACAGCAGAGAGCTGAACTAGAAGAGCAACCGGGACTAGAACCGGCGCCCATATTGGATGCCGGTGCTGCAGGTGGAGCATTAACCAAGTGAGCCACAGTGCCGGCCCCCATAACTTATACTCTTTAACTCCTATTTCCACCATCCAAATACTTCTCACCCTCAGCTAGAAATTTGGTAAATCTTGGTGTTTTCCTTTCAGTGTTAATAAAGAAAAATTTTCCCAAGAAGTTTCATTCCTTTATTACCTTATAATCAGCAAGTCATATTTACCACAATTACCAAGCATGGAAACACCACAAGATATCCTAACAAACCACAGACTTTCATAGATAACCCCCCTTGCCACTGTGTGTAGCAACAGTGCTTGGTCCTTAGAGTAATCAGGGTCAATTAGGTATCAGTGAAAATCCTTTACTTAGTCCCTCATGTGAAAATTTTCCTCTCTGAAAACCAGAACCTCCAAACCAACAAGGCCTAAGGATGCATGGATGGAAAAGACAAATTCAACAAAGGGTTCAGAATGATTGTGAGAGGTTTAAGCCAACTTTCATCCCTCAGTTCCTTGACCTGTGTTTCTAGCTGTTGGAAACGCAGTGTCATGTACCAGCTGCTGGTTCAGTGCATATATTTAATTCTCAAAAAGAGTGCTCCAACCCCAGACTGTCACCTTAACTAACCTTTCAATAGGTCATTTCATCATCATGAAGCCAGCTAGTTCCATGTGATATGGAATACATTGGGACAAGTGATTTCCATGGTTGTGCACACTTGTCCCATTTTCTTAAAATGAGTAAATGCAAATTCCTAGGTAAATGTGGTAACGTTGGGTATAAGAGAGGGTTTAAGCAGCCCTAAGAATAGATGATAAGCAGCTGGAACACACACTACATCCACTGAAATATTGCCTGAGTTAAGGCAAATGGCAAAGATGATTCAGTTCTGGTAAAAGAATTTACAAAATGAAAAATTGCTCAGAGCATTGCTATCATACACATCTTGATTTCTAACACAACCTTCCAATAAAAAGAACTGGGGCAGCAAGTTTACAAGATGAGCCTGGAGCACCTTGTAACATCACACACAAAGTCAACTAATGCACAATGAGGGACTTTCATCAAAAGGATACAGAAAACAAACAAAGAACTCACAATGGTCCAAGAAGAAACTATTAATGCAAATAAAAGTAGTATTGGATTACAAACCAAAGCATAATAAATATCCATGAATCCAGGGTGATATAAATAAATGATTAAATGAATAAATAAATCCGCGGAGCATAATAGACCAACTTCCTGTGCAAGAGAATTTCAACAATTTCTCCAGATTCCCAGCCCTCAAGGAAGTGGAAAATAACTCCATATTCTTTCCACATGGGTTAGGCAAAACAACATCCCTTCAAAGAGTAAAATATGAAAAGTAGGAAACAGAATAACTTTACAATGGAAAAATCTGGCAGAGTCTAATCAGACTACTAAATGTAATGTATCTTGGTTGAGATCCTAGAACAAAAAAAGGCATTAGGTAAAACTGAGGACATCTGAATAAAGTGTGGACCTTGTTAATAGCAATTCATCACTGTCAGTTAATTAATCATAATAAATGCACCATACTAATGTAATAAGTTAGCAATAGGTGAATCTGTGCCTAAAGTATATGAGAACCCTCCATACCATCCCCACAGTAATTCTATATATACAAAACTGTTATAAGAGAACTTATTTAAAATAAATTGAGCAATCATTTTTCTTTAAATGAGGCTTTCACCAGACAGGATAGAAATGTGGCAGGGGAGCAGCAAAGCACCTGCACTTGGCCAAGGGGCATGGATGAGGACCAAAAGGCTCTCTGGTAGATTTCTCCTGCAAAGCAGGGCACAAGACCAAGGCTCACATTAGGGCAGTTTATTTGGGAGTTGATCCTAGGGCAGTTCATCTGGGGGTTGATCCTAGGGCAGTTCATTTGGGGGTACAGGAGCCAGCAACTGGAGAGAGTAAACTATGTGAGGAAAAATAAGGGCCACCATTTCATAGTATTACTACAATGACTACTTTGAGCAATGGCATCTTGAGTCCAACATGGACATCCTGAGAATCATATAGTTCTGTCCAAATGATCAAGGGAGGACATGTCTTCTACCCTTTGTCAAATATCACCCTGGGGAGTATTAATTTTCTCACATTTCCAGTTCAAAATGGCCCAGTGGAGCCCTCTAATGCAAAAAAATAAATAAAAGGAAGGAAGGAAGGAAGGAAGGAAGGAAGGAAGGAAGGAAGGAAGGAAGGAAGGAAGGAAGGAAGGGAAAGAGAGAGAGAAAGAGAGAAAGAGAGAAAGAGAGAAAGAGAGAAAGAGAGAAAGAGAGAGAGAGAGAGAGAGAGAAAGAAAGAAAGAAAGAACGAACGAACCAAAAGCAAAGAATAGGCAGTGCCTTGGATGCTGGTAGGCTGCATTTGCAACAGCTAATTCCTACAGCAGGGACCAGAGCAATTAGGAAAGCCAAGAAGGTGTAGACAGAAGCAAAATAAATAAATAAATAAGCAAATAAATAAATGCCCAGCACATCAACCTTAATGTTACAGTTAAAATATCTCCCTTGGGCTGTTCAAAGTGAGCACATAGCCAATATTAAAAAAAAAAGTTCAAGGGAGAAGGTTTGAGAGAGAAAAATCATAGTATCCTTAGCCTATTCTTACTCTTACCATCCACATCTCTTTCTAGACATACTGCTCCAGCTCCTCTCCCAACCTAACCTCCTGTGGTATAGAAAATCTTTCCTTTTGTGTCACATAGACAGAAGCTGTTGAGTTTACAGACTCAAATGGGATACCTCAATCAACTTCCTTTTTTTACTTTCACCTGCTCTCAAAGTTTAATATCTAAACAAAGCTTGGTAAAATGCAGATGTCCATAGGGTGTATGATTTGGTAGATGTATTAGTCAGGGTATTCTGGAGAAGTAGAACCCATTGAATTATACTTACAGAGAAAGAGATTTGTTCCAAGTGTCACATTGTTGATAGAGGCAGGTAATTCTCATGACCTGCATTCTGTAAGCTGGACACCCAGAGAGTTAGTGGTATAGTTCTAGTCCAAGTTCAAAAGCCTGAGAACCAAGATAGCCAAAGATGTATGTTCCACTACAAGTGTAACAGAGGCTGAAATGCCAGTTCATAAATTCAGGCAGAGAGGGCAAATTCTCCCTTACCCTGCCTTTTGTTCTATTCAAATGTCTAACAGATTGAAAGTGGCCACCCATTTTAGGAAGGGCAATCTGCTTGACTCTCTACCAACTACCAACTCAGATGTTAATCTCATCCAGAAACACTACACAAACACACCCAATATAATATTTAACAAAATTCTGGATACCCCATGAACAGGTCAAGTTGACACATAAAATTAACCATCGCAGTACATGTTGAGTGAGGGCCAAGAATGCACATCTTTGACAGGTGCCCAAGTGATGCCAATGCAGCCAATCCAGTGAGTACTATGTGAAAAGCCCTTCCCTAGGGCAAGTAGACCAGCTACTCAGATTCTCTTTAGTGTGCTTGTGTTGGTGTTACTGCAAATGAAAATAGCACCCGTGATCCAATGGTCTACCTAGAGTTCTTCCCCATCCTGTTCACTCTTCTGGAAGAGTTCCCTAAGGTCATGGGCTTCCTACACGAACATTTTAGAGAAACCTCTTTGACTTGTATGTAATCAGTTGATTACAAGTATACAGACATGATAGGTCATTCTAGGAAAGAAGGCAATGAAGAAAAGGAAGGTGGAAACTGATTCATGACTCGAATGAGCAGATCAAACTAATGCAAAGGCTGACTCCAGAGGCTTCACAAGCCTAGGGAGGCACTGCTCACGCAACCAACACTGCTTTCCTGCCCTGAGTCCAAAAATCTTTGCTGCAGTGGGCAGATCACAGTGATAGAGGATTCAAACAGCTCTTGGCAGACAGTTCATCACATTGTAGCTAATATGCATGGACCTGGCAGTAAGAAAAATGGAAGAACAAATACTCCCATCCTCAAAAGATCTCAGGTACTGTTCATGTCCTGAAACAGGCCAACCTACTGAGAAAAGGTCTGGCTGAAATCTGCAATAGTGACTAAGAGAAAAGTTGAGGTGGTCACCTATTTTTCCAGTTCTATACCTTCTGAGTATAGAACCTGCTAGTTCTTTACCACTCTGCCAGACTTGAAGTTATGTCAGCCAGGTTATGGGTCTTGCTCATTGACCAATGAAAGCAAAATTAAGCCACATGTGAATTCAGGGAAGAGACCCATAAATTCCAGTGCACCATTCAACATATTTCCTTCCCTCTGTCACAATGACAGCAGCATTCCAGACTCTGTGGACTTCTGTAGTATTTGTCTCTGAGTAAGGAGACATGGAGCAGAGCTCTGAGTCATCTGAAATGGGTTCTCCATTTATGCTATTAAACCTCCAAGATTTTAGGGGTAGTGCCTTAGTTGAACAGAAATTAGTTCATCCTGAGAGATAAGAAAGGCAGAATACAGAAACAACCAGTTCAGAAATGGGGAGTACAGAGAATTAGGAAAAGCCATGCATTCCAAGATTTGTGCCCAGGAACACCACATAACTCATCTTATTGACAGTAACAAATCTCCAAAAGAGAAATGAGAAGCCAGCAGTCATCACTGGGCATTGGGGCCCTCACCATATTCCCTGTCCCTGTGTATGTGTTGCTTAGGAGCATATGGAATAATGGACAAGGTTGCTGCTATACTCTAGGTCTCTGGCAAACTTGGCCATTAAATCAGGGTAGAATATTTACTTTCAGACAGGATAAAATAATGGGCTTACTCACAAGGACCTGGGGAAAGCAGTCAGAAAATGAATTAAATGAGTGGTGGCTGATGTTTTCCTTTATGACCATTCATTGTCTCTGAAGTTTGCCATCTCCACTTTTGGTTCTAATTTTCCATCTAGAGTGAATCTCATGATCTCATTAATCTCATGATCTGCTCTCATGCGTCTGCTACTGGGCAGTATTTCCTCTTGTACTGTGTTCTTCCTCAGGCCAAAAGCTTCCAATAACCAGAGGAAAGTGTTCTGTGCCCTCTTGGTTCAGAACAGCCCATCATGGTCACATGCCTACTGCGTTCCTCCTCCTGGATGAGGGTAACCCGCATGGAGCAGAGCCGACAGATAATGAGTGATGTCCCCAGTGGAGCCCGGATTCCACCCCAGCTCTGGAGGTCACCTACTTCCCAGGCTGTTTGTGAACACTCCCCATTCACAGACGCCCCCTTTGCTTTGAACTCCCACTTCACTTCAGCACCATGCTCCCCAACTTTACAATATTAGAGTCACCTGTCCCAAAATCAAACACCTGTACCATTTTCACCAAAAGGAACCTCATAGGCTCCAGAGGGGGAGTTGCAGGAGGAAACATCAAATCACTTTGCTTTGAATTTCCCCCCCCCCCAACTGCCCCACCAGAATCCCTCAGTTCTTACTTTTGCACAAGTAATGATCTCCTCACAACAACAGCCTGGCCTCAGAAATCACAAACACAGTAGGTTTCTCTAAACACCTAACTTTCCCAGCTTCCTGGCTCTGATATCCCCCATCTTCTCTTGGATTTGGAATCTTCTGGCCTTACCTGGTGGATCTATGACCTCTTGCAAGACCTGCCCCTCAGCTCATCAGAGCAGCTGCCTCTGAGAGCAGCAGGGATCACTTTTGGTAGCTTTCTCAGGCTTAACACGGAAAGATCACTTTTCTTGTAAGTTTTGTAATCATTACTCCAAAGAGACAGGCTGCTCTTTAGATTTCAGCCTCTACACTTTGAAAGCCAAAGACTTCCCAAGTGTGAGGGATGTCAGTCAGGGGTCACCTAGGAGCCCAACTTAACAAGATTGCTTCCCTCACTGTGCGAGCTGTTTAATTCCTCTGAGCTCCTTGCTGCGGCTGACTGATTGGCAGGCAGAACTGTTTCAAGGTTACTTCCAAGGTGCTTTCTATGTACCTGGGTGCAGTGTGCCCTCCGGAAATCACACACAGTGGAATTATGGTGTAGGCTTTTCCTTTTACATGACAAAATATAAAAATACGTGTGTCTGTTTTCCTTTTCAAAAAATTTATCATCACACGTTTTATACATGCCATACTGCTATTAACTATTTACCTGGATGGATTTCTGGTTCTTTCTCTCCAGCTACATCTTAAATGTTTGTGATTTCCAAAGTCATGTTCCTGTTCTGCTGTTTTTTTTTTCCTTAACTCACTCTTACTGTAAAAGTTCATAAAGTCCCAAGACTTTTAAGTATCACAGCATCTAATAACTCAAAACCAATGATTTCCTTCTATATCTTGCTGCTAAGCTGTATAGCAATGTTCACCTTTTCTCCTGGAAGTTGCATATTTATTATGTCTCAGGTGAGCCCCAATTCACCACATGCAATACGCTTATCATCTCTACCCATTGCCTCACACCAAGCTGTGAGACCTCATCCATCATGACTGTCACAATCACATCCAGCTTCCTCTGCTCCCATTCCTCCCACAGGGGTAGATATCACTCATGTTCACTGGATCTCTTGGAGTTCCATGTACATGAAGTTATACCTCCCAATTTGTTAATGATAAGTATAGCTGAGTATGAGGTTGGCCAATAATGAAAGATGAGCAGATGAAAATGTGCCTGCAAATTCCATGCAGATCCAAGAACTGGTGCATAATTCTCAATGCTCACTTCCTCAGAGGCAGCACTTGGAGGTAAATGTTGAAATAGTGGCATAATAGTAACTGCCCATGAGGATTTCCTGGTTGCTATGATGCATAAAGCCCCTGCCAATCTGTCTCAACAAGAAACAAAGAGTGGATGTCTTAAGACTCTGTGGTTTGGAGCTTGCTATTTAACATATCATAACCTAGCCTACCCTGATTGGCATACCCAAAATGAGATAGACTTGAACATTTCCTTCCCTTAACTTTCAATATCCAGGTGGTCTATGATTCTTGATAGTTCTTCTCTTAAGTATCCCTAAAATCAGTTTTCTCTTTTCCATTCCATCACCATCTCTTTTGTAATGACTCACATTTTACAAAACTTCCTCAGTGGGTTTCCTGTGTCTCCCTACCCCACTTGGATATACATACCTTTCACGTAACAGCTAGAGTATTACAGAATGAAAACTGGATTTTCCTACTCACATTTTTCTCCAGAAAATCCTTATGTAGAACTCTTTTGAATATAGTCACTTATTTTCAGGAATAAGTCTTTCAGAATATCACCATTATTGTGTGTATAGGACATGGCGATCTTAAAAATCAAAGCATGTAAAAGAAACTCTTCAGAGAAAGTGAGCAAGTCTTCCCAGAACCACACTTTATGAGATAGAAATCCCCAGTCCTGGTATAGTCATCTCTAGGTATCCATAAGGAATTAGTTCCAGGAACTGATCCTCTGTCCCCACAGATACCCAAATCTGCAGATGCCCAAGCTAAATGGTATAACATTTTTATATAACTTATGCACACACTCTCCTATGCTTTAAATCATCTCTAGATTACTTATGACACCCAAAGCAATGAAATACTTTAATTAATGTTATATTTTAATATAACATAATAAATGTTATAATTTATGATTTGGGAAATAAGAAGAAGAAAATTTGCACATGTTCAGAACAGACACAATTTCTTCAAAGATATATTTTATTTTTTTGAAAGGAGAATGACATGGAGAGAGGGAGAGATACAGAAAGCAAAATCTTCCATATGCTGGTTCACTCTTCAAATGGCTATAATGGCCAGAAATGGGTAAGGTTGAGCCAAGAGCAAGGAACTCCATCCAGGTCTCCCATGTGGTTGGCAGGCACCCAAGGATTTGTGTCATCATCCACTGCCCTGTCAGGCACATTAGCAGCTAGCTGAGTCAGAAGTGGGGCAGCTGGAACTTGAACCTGTGCCCCAAGATGGGATGCAGAAATCACAAGTAGCGGTTTAACCCACTGCACAACAGCAAACCCCCAACTGTTTTTCTGGATATTTTCCAACTGTGATTGGTTAAATAGATATAGACCCATGTATGCAGGACAGCCAACCACATACATTTTTCTAGAGGCAAAAGGACAAGCAGGCCACAAAGATGACAGAACAGAAATCTTCCAGACTCTTTCAGTAACTAGGATTTATGACAGCCTTATTTTCCACAGTAAATCTAAAAGTCAACCACTACATTCAACCAGAAGCTAACTCTCCTATTTTCTCATCATTATTTCACACCTGTGTTACCCACTTCCTGTGAAAACAACAAACCAAGCCAATATTATAGCCCTGCTTTTTTCCCATTTTTTTAAGAAGACAGAGATTGACAATTTAAATAAACCAATTCTGCACATTTGTAGCCCGATAAGATGCTTCCTAGGGATTCTGGTTCCCAACTAATTTTCTTTTACACAGGGACTGACTCCTGCTGTTTACCATTCATTTGTAGTATGAACCTGTGAGTTTAGAGAAAAGAACTGCCCTCAAAATAATATAATGCAGCCTTAGTTTTATTCCTTCTTTTTTTTTTAATTCCAAACAGAGTCTCTCTAGGGAAGTCTTGCTACATTTGGAAGACAGGAACATGGAATATGCAGAAAAGGAGTGCGAGTGCTGGCTGTTCTTCCCTGCAACTGTTCAGCTCCCAGAGGACTCACCTAGAGCCCTGTAAACTCACACATTTCAATCCAAAGGATACTTTTCTAATGGTCGATACCCTGAGGGATTCCTCACTATTATTCCCACTGCCGAGACATATAACCAAGTGACAGGCAATAGAAAGGAAATTAGTGCAGGCACAGTCTCCATAGAAAACCATGGAAATGACTGAAATTGTATTTCTATAGGAAAGATTTAATAATAATAAAATAATATGAACAATCTGTTGATTATTGTTTTAAGGGAAAATTCTCCCGGGATTGAAGTGCACTTAGGGCCTTTAGGATTGCTTTGTCACCCCTATAATCTTACTTTCAGATACTCCTTGAAGCATTTTAAGCAGTTTTCTAAATTGCTAGCTATTGAGATTCTATGCATTCTTTTCAAGATGGGTATTTTTCAAGGCACAGAGTAAAGACACAGAAGTCTCTACAGAAATTTCCCTCTGCTGAAAAATGATTTGTTTTTCTCTGTAGCTACTCCTCCTCCAACACCTCCTCTCTTTCCTGGCCTTTCCCTCAGGACAGTGATTCCAGAAGATGTTAGAGGAGGGAGAGAATTCAAAAGATTAAGAGCAAATCCACCAGAAAAAATCCTCTGGAACATCCTGGGCCTGTTTCCTTCATGGCTCGAGAGGCAGCCAGAGGCGTCCTTGCCAGCAGCTGAGCTTGTACCCACAAAGTACTGCTGAGGAGACAAAGATGCTAAGTGGTCTTGGAATCTGAGGGCTCTGGCCACGGAGGCACAACCCTGGACACCAACAGCGACATGCTAAGCTTCAGAATTCTCTGTTACTAGCTTGTATGACAGCTGACTGTCGGATCAATGAATTACCACTAGGAGAAGTAAAACAAAACTGGAGTCCCAGGCGCCAGCCCTGTGGTGCAGTTAGTAAAGCTGTCGCTTGCAACATCAGCACCCTGTATTGATGCTGATACGTGTCCAAGCTGCCACACTTCTGATCCAACTCCCTGCTAATGGCCTGGGAAAACAGCAGAGGATGGCTCAAGTGCCTGGGTCCCTGCCACTCCGTGGTAGATCTGGTTGAAGCTCCTTGCTCCTGGCTTCAACTTGGCTCAGCCCTGGTTGTTGCAGCCACTTGGAGAGTGAACTAGCAGGTTGAAGATCTTTCCCTCTCTTTCTTCCCCTCTCCCATTGTAACTCTGAGTTTTAAATAAATAACTAAATCTTAAAAAGAGAAAACTGGAGTCTCTCTATAGGGTCTCACTTTAGCCCATTTTGCCTTGGAGAACATGGTCAGTGATGGTGGCAACACGGGGGGACAGCCTTCCACATGCTGCAGGAAACGGTGCCCTGGCATCCACCTCCATGCTCCCGGGGATGGAGTTCCCTTTTCTCAACATAAGAGTGCCATAGGTCATACAAGGTTGACTCTCCTTGCTTCTTTCTTCAGTCTCTCTTTTTTTTTTTTTTTCTTTTGACAGGCAGAGTGGACAGTGAGAGAGAGAGACAGAGAGAAAGGTCTTCCTTTGACGTTGGTTCACCCTCCAATGGCCACCACAGCTGGTGCACTGTGGCCGGCGCACCGCGCTGATCCAATGGCAGGAGCCAGGTGCTTCTCCTGGTCTCCCATGGGGTGCAGGGCCCAAGCACTTGGGCCATCCTCCACTGCACTCCTGGGCCACAGCAGAGAGCTGGCCTGGAAGAGGGGCAACCGGGACAGAATCCGGCGCCCCGACCGGGACTAGAACCCGGTGTGCCTGCGCCGCAAGGCGGAGGATTAGCCTAGTGAGCCGTGGCGCTGGCCCAGTCTCATTTTTATTGTGGTATTATTTCATACATAATTGTTTCCCCCTGTATATCTTTGAATGAAATACCAAGGAGAAACCAGAAGAAACTGCTGAAGAACAGAAGATAGAGCTGTCTGGGAAATTTGGGCATGAGGAATACAAGAACAGTCATGGAGTTTAGGAGAGGACATGGTGAGAAGAGTGACTATGAAGAAGCCGGGCAGGGAATGCCAGCATCCCACATCAGAGTGCCCGGGTTTGATTCCCAGTTCTGGCTCCTGGCTCTACTTTCCTGCTGATGCAAACCATGGGAAGCAGTGGTGATGGCTCCAGTGGCTGGGTTCCTGCTACCCAAGTGGGAGAACAGCTTTCAGCTTATCCTAGCCCCAACTGCTGTGGGCATTTGGGGAGTAAAGCAACAGATGAGTACATGGGTTCTCTCCCTGTCCTTCTCGCCCTGACTCCGTGTGTCTGTCTGTCTGTCTGTCTATCTCTCACCCTCTCAAATAAAAATGAGATGGGGCCGGCGCCGCGGCTCACTAGGCTAATCCTCCACCTTGCAGCGCCGGCACACAGGTTCTAGTCCCAGTCAGGGCGCCAGATTCTGTCCCGGTTGCCCCTCTTCCAGGCCAGCTCTCTGCTGTGGCCAGGGAGTGCAGTGGAGGATGGCCCAAGTGCTTGGGCCCTGCACCCACATGGGAGACCAGGAAGAGCACCTGGCTCCTGGCTTCAGATCAGCACGGTACGCCGGCCGCAGCGCACCGGCCGTGGCAGCCATTGGAAGGTGAACCAACGGCAAAGGAAGACCTTTCTCTCTTTCTCTCTCTCTCACTATCCACTCCGCCTGTCAAAAAAAAAAAAAAAATGAGATGGGCATTGTGTCACAGCAGGTTAAGCTCCAGCTTGGGACACCTGCGTACCCTATCAGAGTGCCAGTTCTAGTCCCAGGTCCTCTACTTCTGACCCAGCTTCTCACCAAAGCATCCTGGGAGGCAGCAGCTCAAGTGTTTGGAACCCTGCCATGCACATGGGAGACCCAGGTAGAATCCCTGGCTCTTGGCTTCATCCTGATCCAGGTTTGACTAAGGTAGGCATTTAGAAATTGAACAAGCAAACCAAAGAATGGAAAATCAATCTCTCCTCTCTCCTCTCTTCTTTCTCTCCTCTCTCTTCTCTCCCTCTCTCTTTCTCCCCCCCCCCCCACTTCCTGGCTTGCCAAGTGATCTTTTTCCCATATGCCCTCTGCCATTGCAAAACCTCTAGCTTCACTGATGCCAAACTAATGAGATCACCCAACCTTGGACTTGATCCTCCAAAACTGTGAGTTAAATAAATGCTTTCCCTCTTAAGGTTAATTGTTGAAGATGTTTTGTTACAGTGATGCAAAATGGAACAAACAAGATCCTTCCAAGGTTAATAGTTGTCAGGCATCAAAATCTTGTCTGCATGCTAGTAATACACACTCAAATTTGGTCATTTCTGTTCTACTGATATTTAATATTCTTTTAACTTTGAAACTATGTTAACAAAAATTTAATTAAAAAGTAAAAGGTAGGCATATGTGTACCTTATTATAATTATACATAGCAGAGATTTGATTCTGCCATAATTCGCAGTCTCACCTCACCTAGGGACTGCTAAATCTTATTACTGATCTGTGTTCTATGTAGCATCTTTCCATACAGGCTGAGCATCCTGTGAAAATTCAAAATCCAAAATGTTCCAAAATTTGGAACAGGAGTTGTGATACAGCTGGTTAGATCACCCACTTAGGACACCACACCCTATAATCAGAGTGCAAGGGTTCGTGTCCCACCTCTGCTTCCAATCCAGCTTCTTTCTGATAATGTGAATCCTGGAAATCAGCAAGACGATGGCTCAAGTGCTTGAGTCCCAGAAATACTGTGAGAGACCTGAATGGAGTTCCTGGCTCCTGGTTTTGACCTTTCTCTGCCCTGTCTATTGCAGTCAATTTTGGAGTGAATGAGTGGATAGGAATTCTCTCTCTCTCTCTCTCTCCCTCCCTCTCTTTCTTCTTGAATATGTGTGTGTATGTGCATCCATGCATGTCTATGTTAATCTGTCTTTCAAATAAATAAAAATAAACTTTTAAAAAGTTCTCCAAAATCTGAAACTTTTTGAGCAAGTTATTAAAAATATTGTCTAAAATCACCTTCAAGCTACGTCTACAAAATTTATATGACACAAATAAATTTCATGTTTAGACTTAGTTTCCGTCACCAAAATATCTCCATATTTATGCAAATATCCTAAAGTCTGAAAAAAATTTAAAATGTGAAGAAATACTTCTGCTCCCAATCATTTCAGAGAAGAAATACTCTGCCTATACTAAGATCCTCAACTATTCACATCTAATTTTTATGCAGTTCTAATATTTCTAGAACACTATCCAAAAGGTAGATGTAGACACCAATGCATTTATCTAAGTCACTTCCTAATAGTCAAGACTTTGCTTTAGCTGCAGCAGTTGTTACTGTTACTTCCTTCTCATGTAACTCTGTCTCTCTGTATTTGCACATCTGGAAAACTGCATTGAATTGTTACAGGAAAGAGTAGTCATCTTGTCCACTCTGGAAACCCATAGCACAAAAAGTTTATCTGATGTACTGTGTGCACTAGGCCCCCTGGTTTATACTGTGCTGGGCACATGTTCTGTGTACCACAATAGCTACTGATATATACTCAGTATATACTCATATGTATATGTCCCTCATTGCAGCCTCAAGAGACAGGTGGCTCTTTTCCATCTCTTTGGCCGTCATGAACAATGGCCAGGAGTTCCCATTGTACCATCTGTCTTGGCTTCACAGCACCACTGTTGCTGGTCGGTAGCAATGCTTGGGTTTCAATGATTACTCCCCAATGGTTGCTGTTGGGGAAACTGGATGATCTCCTTTCAACTGCATGCACTCAACAAGTCTCTCTCTCTCTCTCTCTCTCTCTCTCTCTATCTCTATCTCTATCTCTATCTCTATCTCTCTCAAATCTCTTTCATAGGAACTGTTCACACCCAGCTTTCTCAGAGACTTCATCAGAACATAACACGCTGCTTTACTTCCTGCCTGGCTGATGGATGCAACCACATGACCTGCACAACACCACAGTTAGCTGGAGTCATCAAACCCGGGATATATAAACACTTTCACTGAGCCATGCAGGGCTGCTTCTTCTCAAGACATAGCCCTCCACAGCCCTTCCTCTGTGAAGTCAAACTTAATATTCTTTCACTTCTCATCTTTTCTCTTCTCTTCTCAGCAGCGTCCTGGGACTGTTGCTTCTTGAGGTACAACCCTTCTTCTGTGAAATAAAACTTTGCCAATAAATTACCACTAAACCAATCTTGGTTGCCCCAAATACCTGTCACTAGTTCCTTGAGTACCAGAGATTTTTGTGATATTATTTATTATAGGAAGGAATAAGTTATGAGAAAGGCATATTGGGAAAATTATATTTTTTCAGGAAAAACACATGCTTCTTTTTTGTGTGTCACTTAGACACCTTTCAACAATAAGTAAAAATTGAATTATGCTCAGATTTCCATAATAGAAAAAGTTTTTTCATTTTTACTCTTTCCTGAGAAAATACTTAATTATACTTTCAACTAAATTAATATATTTGATATTTATGTCTATCCCATGAATGAAGAAGGGCAAATACTATTATTTTCTTTTTACAATAAGGATACTGAAGTCAAGATATTCAAAATATCAATGGTCACACAGCTGGTCAATACAACTGAGAAAATACAATGCAGTCCTTCTGACTTGGGGCCCAGAGTTCTTGTGACAATATCATGTAATCACACATGCTAGCAATAATATGATTTCCTGTTGACTGTATCTCTCTTCATGCGTCTGTGCATTTCTTAGGCTGTGGGGATGTGACTGAATATGCATAAGAGGAAAGAAATTGTGAGGAACAAACAGTGAATTATCAATAAAAGGATAAGAAAAACAGTTGGAAGGACTCTGGTCCTGAAACTGTGGGGTAGACTAAGAACTGGAGAAATGGATTTAGATCTTTCAAAAGAAAAAAGAGAGAGAATGTGATTTCTACTATTTCTTACATTCCTGCACTTCACACACTTGTTCCAATGTTACAAATATTTTTAGATGGAGGATTCTTTCTTTTTAAAAAAATCTATTTATTTATTTGAAAGGCAGAATTACAGAGAGAGGGGAAGAGGCAAACGGACAGACAGACAGGTCTTAAATCAGTTGGTTCAATCCCCAAATGGCCACAACAGCTAGGACTGGGACTGGGCCAGGCCAAAGCCAGGAGCCTGGAACTTCATCTTTGTCTCCCACATGGGTGTCAGGAGCCCAAGTACCTAGCCATCTGCAGCTTTCCCAGGCACATTAGCAGGGAGCTGGATTGGAATGGAGGATCTGAGACATGAACCAGTACCCATATGGGATGCCAGCATTGCAGACAGGCGGCAGCTTGACCTGCTGTATCTCAATGCCAGCCGCTATGTTAGAGGCTTCTGAAAGTCTTCAGAAATTTTGAAGTTGGAACTTACTGACGAGCCAAAAATAATGTATGGCTTTCCAGTCCCTACTTTGTCACTAGATTCATGTCTTTACATTCTCACATCTACCACCAGACAGAGAAAGATAGTTCTTCCTCCTTAGGGAATCCAGACATTAACAAACCATTTGGAGCAAAGCCAACAAGTCTTCAACATTATATCAATGACTTACTCCTAGCCCAATAGCCACAAAATTATTGCCCTAATATTCATCCCAAGAGAACCTACTACACAGAATAGCCCGTGTCTTCGAAGAGCTTTCCTCTTGAAGTGTGCTGCACCAATTGTATGCTTTTCCCAAGGCAATTTCTTGGTAATAGAAAGAGAATAACAATGGAAAAGGGTTGTGGTTGGCTTGTTTATTGTTTATTTTCACAGTTTTTGAGTTGTTAAATGAATAGCTTTCCAAAAACGGTGTGGGAAGTATAGATTTGGAGGATGGTGTATTTTAGAAAATAAATGACAGACAAAAGGCTACAAGAAACTGTGATCCTTTTACTTAAGATACTTCTCAAGAGTACTCCAGAAGAGGAAAGGTTGCATGTTAGCAAAGATCAAAGTCAGCCACCATTTTTCTTGTTGTGAAACATTTTAAAAATAAACCTTTTGTGTTCCGCCAAGGTCAGTAAACAGGGAGTCACAGATAAGAGTCACTCCCTCAAGGCTGGCACCATGGCATAGCCGGTAAAGCTGCCACCAGCACCACCAATATCCCATATTGGCCATCATTCAAGTCCCAGCTGCTCTGCTTCCAATCCAGCTCCCCACTAATGCGCCTGGGAACTGCAGAGGAAGGGAGCCAAGTTCTTAGTCCCCTGCATCCATGTGGGAGATCCAGAAGAAGCTTCTGGCTCATGACTTCAGCCTGGCCCAACCCTGGCCATTGCAGCCAACTGGGAAGTGAACCAGTTCAGATGGATGATCTCTGTCTCTGTCTCTCATCCCTTAATTCTGACTTTCAAATAAATAATAAATCTTTTTTTAAAAAATGAATCATTCACTTCGTGGATGGTTCTGGTGAGAGTGGCCAGTGACAGACACTAGAAGAAACCATCTGGACATATGGCTGCTTTTGCTGAGTTTGACATCACATTTTCTTTTGTCAAGTGTTGGCCTCAGATTTTAGTGGAGCTCTAAGAAATCTGTCAATTTGGTGTTTGTATAAAAAAAATTAGGACCACTTGGGATTTATCAACACTGATTTCATATTGGGTGGGAGGAGGTGCCAACTCACGTTTATGTCTGCTCCATCACTTGGTAAATGTATGTTAGTCTCTATTTACAGAAAATAGCACTTGACCTGCTCTTGTGGTGCTAAAATGGATAAGGACGAATGGTACAGACAGTTCTGTCAACTATGCTTTAAGCTGTCTAAATGTTTTTTTGTTGTTGTTGTTTTTTTGTTTGTTTGTTTGTTTTGACAGGCAGAGTGGACAGTGAGAGAGACAGAGAGAAAGGTCTTCCTTTTGCTATTGGTTCACCCTCCAATGGCTGCCGCGGCCGGCGCACCGCGCTGATCCGATGGCAGGAGCCAGATGTTTCTCCTGGTCTCCCATGGGGTGCAGGGCCCAAGCACCTGGGCCATCCTCCACTGCACTCCCTGGCCACAGCAGAGAGCTGGCCTGGAAGAGGGGCAACCGGGACAGAATCCGGCACTCCGACCGGGACTAGAACCCGGTGTGCCGGCGCCTCAAGGCGGAGGATTAGCCTAGTGAGCCACGGCGCGGCCCTAAATGGTTTCTACAAATTCCCACCTGTAATAGACAAGGTCAAAAGCATCAGGGAGGTGCCACCTCGTTAGGACTGAAATGCACCTGGCTCGAAGCCCCACACAACTATCCCTGATGCTAAAATTAGTCCTGCAGATGCCGGAACACTCGATCTTCCCGTCTCACATTTGGTACCATTAAGCACAGAGGACAGTTAATAAAAGAAGAAAAATTAGTCTAACTAAATTAATTGAGCTCGAGCACAAGGGAGGTTGAGCATTGCCATTCACTATAGTTCTGAAAGAACAATGTGGCTTCTATTGCCCTTACTGCTGACAGCCTGCATCCTCCTTTAATTCTCTCTTAGGCATCAGGTGCACTGTACTCCTAGGGGAGGAAGTTCAGCAGTGTTTCTTCTCAGGTTCTTTTAAGAGAGAAGAGTGCCACAAAAACAAAAGAGAATAAATATACACAGAAATATCAATCACATGAATAGAACAAAGCCGACCAATGGATCGTGAAATGATATTAGTAACCTTGCATGGTGTCTTTCCCTGTAGTGATTGTCATCAGGCATCTGAATTAACATGTTTATCAGGCCTAAAGAAACTACACAGCACTCTCCTTGCACTGTTTGCAGAAAGACAACTGCATCTTCACGCTTACTTAAGGAAAGAATGAAGAGAATTAAGGCTTCAAAGATGGGCAGAGAGCATTTGGTTCAGCACTTCGTCAAATAAAAACTAAATCTGAGGGCCCAGAGTCGTGGCTCATTTGGCTAATCCTCCGCCTGTGGTGCCGGCATGCCATATGGGCACTGGGTCCTAGTCCTGGTTGCTCCTTTTCGAGTCCAGCTCTCTGCTGTGACCCAGGAGGGCAGTGAAGGATGGCCCAAGTGCTTGGGCCCTGCACCGGCATGGGAAACCAGGAGGAAACGCCTGGCTCCTGGCTTCAGATCAGTGAGCACCAGCCGTAGTGGTCACTTGGGGGGTGAACCAACAGAAGGAAGACCTTTCTCTCTCTCTCTCTCTCTCTCTCTCACTGTCTATAACTCTGTAAAATAAATAAATAAAAAATCTTTAAAAAAACTAAATCTAAAAAAAAGTTAAAATTTTTTAAAAAAGAAATCTATTATCAACGAGCCCATAGATGATTCTAATGCAGTTAGACCATGGAACCTGCTTTGAGAAATGCTGTTCTGCATAAGTAATTATAAAACTGTGAACAGGTTCAGAAAATAGGATTATTTTTCCATATATGAAAAGCAATTAAATAATCTTGCCCTGTTTTTATCTCACAACCTGGAAAAGTCATTTTTGTCATCTCAATGAAACCTATTATTAGAAAGATCTCAGAGGTCTGTCAAAATTGACAGATTTTGTGCATTTATCATATACAATATAATGTTCTGAAATATGTTCAACAGTGTTGGAAGGGTTAAATCTAGCTAACTACCAAATGCATTAACTCAGGTGGTTATCATTTTAATGGTGAGAGCACTTAACATATACTCCCTTTGCAATGCCAGTCTTAACTTTGTGATAAAGCAGGAAAGAACATCTTCAATTCAGGGGAATGATACAAAGCATGGAACAGCCGCTGAGCTGAGCATTGAAGAACAAGTGAGGAAGGGCAAGAGGGAACTAGCATTTACTGAATACAACCAATGTGCCAGGAATTTAATTTACATAACAGAGAAAACAAAGATGGCAACAATATTCCCTTGGGAAGAAAGAATGGCGCTTTGTTAGTTTCACACCTTAATTAATGGACAATATAAACACAGTGAAAATAGTTCTTCAGTGTATGGCCAGAATAAGCTAGAAGTGAGCTATCAGGAAACAGACTTTCAAATGGGGGGAAAAAAGTCAGGGTATCCTAAGTAGCATACCCTTCCAAGCTGCCTGTTCTTTTTCATTGACTCCAAGCTCTTCTACAACTTTGTAAACTGTAGAATATATGCCAAGATCTTCTTCCTACACAAGAGGACTTGGAGTTCCTTCTTGCTGTGCGAATAATGACTAATTTTGCCATTTTATAAACACATATGTGTGTGTGTTTGTGAGTGTGTGTGTGTGTGTGTGTGTGTAAGAGAGAGATTCTTTAATTGTTCCTTTGAATCACCTGTAATTTCTTACTGGCCCCCCTGTTAAATAATAAGTTACATAAATTATCTGTCAGGTGTTCATTGCTATTAATTGATTTATACAGCCATGGTTTTCAGCTTCTTAAAAAAATCTATTCATTAATAAAAATCAAATAAGGGAAGTTGATCTACATTAGCAAGATTTTTAAAAATTTCTCCAAGTGGACAAAAATAAGTAAGGATGGGGAAGGGTAATGGGGAGAACAGAGTAGTGGACGTGTGCTGAGGTTAACAATGCAGCAGAACCAGGGCCTGGATAAAATGCAAGAATTGCCAGATCCTCAAAGACATGGGGCAGGACCCGGGTTATTCAATATTTGATAAGCGCGTGGCAATTCATATGTATTAATGTTAAATTTCAAATTTTCTTAATTCATGGGTTAATAACAACAGAACAGCTTAGCCACATCCCAGGGTCTGACACCCAGGTACTCAGGTACCATATTCTACACCTACCTTAACACAACCAGACAAGGTAGATTTTATCAACCCCATTTTGTACAAGAGGAAGCTGCCCTTCAGGGAATTGAATGCCTTGTTCAGCTCAAATGGTTGGTAAATGATGACACTGTGTGGTGAGAACCCACACTCGTCTGACTCCAAATACTCTATTTTTTCTATTATGTCATGCTACTCCTAAAATATTTGAACTCATGGAAATCATACAAAGTAAAATATTTTGTTTTGCTTTACTGAGATGCTGAGCAAGCACAGTTCTACTCAAACATTAGTAACATCAGAGAATCAGAGAGAAAACATCAGTAAGTTCAAACTCTGTCATGAAGCTGAGTCTGGAGTGATACGGAAAGAAGGTCCATGGGTACACTGTAGGCATTTTTTTGAGTCTCTCAAGAAAAAGAAGAAATGGGTTGATGACTGCGGTGCTCTGGTTCCGGGCTCTTTAAATGCAAAGGATTGAGTTCTCACACCTTGCAGGATGAATGATAATTTACCAGTAAAGAGAGACATATTAGACCTGTCATAGGCAGATTTTGCAATAATCAGGGCTGCATTTGCAAGAAAATCGGAGTTCCACATTGTCAGTTTCAGCTTTTCTAGGTGAATTAACTTTTTTCTCCAACAATATACACTTCAGGGAGGAAATGGAGGAAGGGCGGCAGGACGGATATGTTCAGATGAAGAAAATATGTTCTAAATTCAGCTGACTTTATTTGTTATAAGTTGGAAGAAAACACTGAGATCAAAACACAGCTGCACATATTTGAAAACCCAAGCTCCTCTCTGGGTTTCCTTTGCAAATCACTGCCACTTCTGTTCTCCTTCTCCCACGCAATGCCATGGCCCTGGAATTGTCACGTTCTTCTCTTCCATCCATAGCCTCACCCTCTCCCTCTGCCAAATCCTTGCCTTCTCCGGAGAGGATCTGCTCAAACAGCAGCTTCCACCCTTAAATAAACCTCTCACCATTAGCTTCACCTTGACCTTCACTGTGTCTCCTTGGTTGCCCCTCCGCAGTTGCCTTGACCCCTTCCATACCCGTCTTCATTTTTCTTGAAAATGCTTACCACCAGCTACAATCGCACTACATCTTGATAAGCCTGTTTGTTGTCTATCCCTGCCCACCCAGCTATAAGCCTATGTGGCAGGAGAGTCAGGCTATGCAGTGATATTCTCTCAGCATCTAGAAAGCTTCTAGGACAAAGTTAATGCCTCCAAATATTTCTCATATCCATAAGTGGATCAAACAGATAATGATACAGCTAGGGAAGGCAGAGGCCACACGCAGAGCTGTCACCAGTGCTTCTGTGTCCCTTTACTGAATCCCTCCAGGGATAAGAGTACCTTGGACCTGCCATTACCACCCCGGTCCTTAGAACATGTGAAGTTCTGTGCTTGTAACGCCCTCTGCAACTGATCGAGGCATGCCAAGCCTATTCCATTTAATGATCCATGAGCTGCTTGTAAATCCAACCAGATCATTTTTACCTGGAGAACACTGGAAAACCAAGCAAAACACAACAGGACCCAAAGGGTATGAGAAATGGATGCATCTTTAAGCAAGAGAAAGCTTTCTTAATGACAAGTTTACGAACTTGTCCCAACACAAGTTAAGCTGCCTCTTACAATACCAGAAGCCTATATGGGAGCCCTGATCCAAATCCCAGCTGTTCTTCTTCCGGTTTAGCTCCCCACTAATATCCTTGGAGAACAGCAGATGGCTCAAGTGCCGGGGCCCCTGCCACCCATGTGGGAAATCCACATGGAGCTCCTGGCTCCTGCCTTTGGCCTGACTCAGCCCTGGCTGTTGTGGCCATTTGGGAAGTGAACCAGCAGATGGAAGATTCTCTCTTTCTCTCTCTCTCTTTCTTTCTTGCTCTATCTCTCCCTCCCTCCCTCTCCCTCTCTTCCTCCCTTTCTATCTCTCCCTCTCTCTCTCTCTCTCTCCCTCCCTCTCTCCCTCTCCTTCTCTCTCTCTCAAATAAGGTTTAAAACACAAAATATGAGTAATGTTGGTGCAAGAACATTTTGAAATCTATGTGATTTTTCATGATATGCATTTTTCATGAACTTCTGAAGATCCCTCATATAGTAAGCACTGTATAAATAACCCCTTTTTCAGGAGATTAAAATTGTATGTGCCCATTTATAAAATTCTACTCCACCCCAACTCTAATACTGTTGTTAAGTGGGAATCTTGGCTTCCTCTTTCCAAGTGTACTCCCTGTGGTAGGACCATCATTCCTGAAGTCAAATGATCCAACTAGAATTTCCTTCCCCACTCCCAACTCCTACTCAATTAACCTTCAAGCCTAGTTTACCTGCTGTATCCTGCACACTTGCTGCATTGAGTATGAATGTCTCCTACTGTCAGCTACTTTTCTAAATGATGATCAATCAAATTTCCTGTAGCAAATGAATAATCAGGACATAAATGCCCCCAAATAAACTCACTTCTTTTCCCCCAGTACCAATCAGTCTACTTACTTATTTACTTTTCCCTGGGAATAGAGAAGGAAAAGAGAAAGTCCCATTATGTATATTACAAAGTGATTAGAGAATGGAAAAGAGGGTAGCTGGTACAGCAAAATCAATCATCAAATGAACACACCCCCATCAAATAAACACACCAAGGCCCTGGGGGCTTAGTCTCTGTAGTTCAGGAATAAGGTTAGGGATAACAGAAAAGCAAATACATGATTTCCTACCCAATCTCCCTCTCCATAAATTCAAGATTTCACATAAAGCTTTTGTTTCCAGCAGTAAACATGATGTTAGTTTCATTTCCTGTTAAACAATCTTGTGACCACATACAAGTTTCTTGCACTTGTATACAACTTGCTGAGTTAGATTTACTCTCATATTCCCTTTCTTATTCTTCTTCTTCCACTTTCTATATGGAAGCCCCCAATTACTTTTCTCTATTTTAGGATTAAAGATTACATACTTTTGACCCATACGAATGCATCAGTGTCTTCACACCAAGAAGGGTCTTGACTTGGGATTTTGTGAACAAGGGGTAGAGGGCACCTAACTTCTTCAGTAATTTTGCACAAATAATAAAGAATTACAGAGACATCTCAAGAACTGAATATGTTGAGAGAGGTTTAAGTCTTCTATTCAGGGAGAAGGGACTGGAAAAGAGAGTAAAGTTGGAGTCAAGTTGTTAGGACAGAAGATTTAGTCCAAAGTACGGAATAGGAGAAAGCTGTATAAAAGGTGGTTCAAAGTATGGAAGTCAGTTTGGAGATTGCTCAGAAACCTGAATATAGCCTTACCATAAAACCCAGCCATCCCACTCCTTGGAATTTACTAAAGGAAATTAAATTGGCAAATAAAAGAGCTGTCTGCACCCCAGGTTTATTGTGGCTCAATTCACAATAGGTAAGACATGGAATCAACCTAAATACCCATCAAAAGAAGACTGGATAAAGAAATTATGGGACATGTACTCTATAGAATACTGTACAGCAGTAAAAAAAAAATGAAATCTGGTCATTTGCAACAAAATGAGGAATCTGGAAAACATCATGCTGAGTGAAATAAGCCAGTCCCAAAGGGACAAATATCATATGTTCTCCCTGATTGGTGACAACTAACTGTGCACCTAAAAAGAAACTTGTTGAAGTGAAATGGACACTATGAAAAACAATGACTTGATCAGCCCTTGTCCTGTCGAGGAACAACTTACTACTTTATTCCTTTTAGTATTTTTTGTTCTACTTAATACCATTGGTTGAACTCTTTAATTAACACACAACTATTCTTGGGCATTTAAATTTAACTGAAAAGTGATCCCTGTTAAATATAAGACTGGGAATAAGAGAGGGAGGAGATGTACAGTTCGGCACATGCTCAATCGGACTTATCCCTACTGGTAGAGTTAGAAACATGCCAGGGGATTCCAATTCAGTCCCATCAAGGTGGCATGCACTAATACCATCTCACTAGTCAAAGTGATCAGTTTCAGTTCATAATTGGTAATATTGATAGGATTAAGTGTCAAAGGGATCACATAAATACGACTAATGTCTGCTAATAATGATAGAATTAAAAAGGGAGAGAATGATCCAACATGAGAAGCAGGATACACAGCAGACTCATAGAATGGCAGATGTCCTCAACAGCACTCTGGCCTCAGAATCAGCCCTTAAGGCATTTGGACCTGGCTAAAAAGCCCATGAGAGTTCTTTAGTCATGGAAAGCCAAGACACTCTGGCAAAAAAAAAAAATGACCTAAATGAAAGATCTCTGGGATTGAGATCCCAGTGGAAAGAACAGTCCATCAAAGAAGGAGGTGCCTTTCTCTGAAGGGAAGAGAGAACTTCCACTTTGACTATGGCTTGCTTAAATAAGATTGGTGTTGGTGAACTCAAGAGCCTTGGCAGCTCATGACAAGAGTCTCAGGTGATTACTGACTTCATAAATAAGAGTGTCAATTGTTAAGTCAACAACAGGAGTCACTGTGCACTTACTCCCCATGTAGGATCTCTGTCCTTAATGTGTTGTACTATGTTAATTAATGGTAAAACTACTACTAAAACAGTACTCTATACTTTGTGTGTCTGTGTGGGTACAAACTGTTGAAATCTTTTTTTAACTTTTATTTAGTAAATATAAATTTCTAAAGTACAGCTTATGGATTACAGTGGCTTTCCCCCCCATAACTTCCCTCCCACCCACAACCCTCCCAACTCCCTCTCCCATTCCATTCACATCAAGATTCATTTTCAATTCTCTTTATATACAGATCAGTTTAGTATATATTAAGTAAAGATTTCAACAGTTTGCACCCACACAGAAACACAAAGTGAAAAACACTGTTTGAGTACTAGTTATAGCATTAAATCACAATGTGCAGCACATTAAGGACAGAGATCCTACATGAGGAGTAAGTGCACAGTGACTCCTGTTGTTGACTTAACAAATTGACACTCTTGTTTATGGCATCAGTAATCACCCTAGGCTCTTGTCATGAGTTGCCAAGGCTATGGAAGCCTTTTGAGTTTGCTACCTTCGATCATATTTAGACAAGGTCATAGTCAAAGTGGAAGTTCTCTCCTCCCTTCAAAGAAAGGTACCTCCTTTTTTGATGGCCCGTTCTTTCCACTGGGATCTCATTCACAGAGATCTTTCATTTAGGTTTTTTTTTTTTTTTTTTTTTTTTTTTTTTTTTTTTTTTTTTTTTTTTGCCAGAGTGTCTTGGCTTTCCATGCCTGAAATACTCTCATGGGCTTTTTAGCCAGGTCCAAATGCCTTAAGGGCTGATTCTGAGGCCAGAGTGCTGTTGAGGACATCTGTCTTTCTATGAGTCTGCTGTGTATCTCACTTCCCATGTTGGATCATTCTCTCCCTTCTTTATTCTATTAGTTAGTATTAGCAGACACTAGTCTCGTTTATGTGATCCCTTTTACCCTTAGATCTATCAATATGACCAATTGTGAACTGAAATTGATCACTTGGACTAGTGAGATGTCATTGGTACATGCCACCTTGATGGGATTGAATTGGAATCCCCTGGCACATTTCTAACTCTACCATCTGGGGCAAGTCATCTTCTTAGTAAATATTAAGTAGATATTCTGCATATAAAGATAACTGAAAATGAATCTTGATGAAGAATGGGATGGGAGAGGGAGTGGGATATGGGATGGTTGTGGGTAGGAGGGAGGTTATGGGGAGGGGGAACCACTATAATCCAAAAGTTGTAGTTTGGAAATTTATTAAATCAAAGTTAAAAAAAATAAAAGGCGGTTCAAAAATCACTGCTTCCAGAAGAAGTTCCTTGCATATTTGTTTCAGATCCATTTGCCTAGTGCAGAACCTTCTGTCAAACATGCTTTAGCTACTTTTCTCTCAATATGACAGGAGTTCAAAAAACCCTAACAGTGCATGGAGAAAAACCAATACTTCATATTTACACAAACTAGGTCACTTCACAATCATCAACTCAGAGACTCACTCAATGAAGGCCTACAAAATCCAGGCAAACACAGTAACTAGAGTGGAGCAGAATCTGGAGGAGGTACAAGACCCAGTACATTCTGCTGCAATTGTCCCACTTTTGCATTTCAGTACAGAGAGGTTTGTAGTGATCTCACAGTAGATTAAAAAAAAAAACCCTCTTGTCTATTTTACTCACCACCACATTATTCATCACTAATACAGCAATGCAGGGCACTGTCTACAGACACCACAGAGTCCCTTATTTATGAGTTTCTTCTGAAGTCAACAATTTTGTGACTAGACAGCACAGGATGGGTTAAAGAGTATTGGTTTTAAGACTTATCCTCACCAGCTCATACTTTTCATGAATGCATACACATACAACCCGTTGTGCATGGGAGGTCTAGCTTAATCCAGTGAAGCATGGATATGGTTTGTAAAGAAGTCCCATGCCCTCAATTAGAGACATTCGCCTAACCTTGGCTTCTCTTTGGTCCAAATTAGGGTTGGGTTAGTGTCAGGGACAGGGGTTAGGGTTAGGGGTTAGGGTTAGAGCTAGGGTTAACTTCTCTGTGCCATCTTTTCCTGTTTAGTCTAATTTCTAGTCTTCCATTAGGAGGAGATCAAGTCATGGGGTGACCCCACTAAAACCTAGTCTACTGTGAAACATTTTAAAGAGGACTCTATGGCAGAAAATACAACACTGTTGGCAAAAAATTAGATAGTTCCATAAGCCATGCATTTCAAACAGCTGTTCTTCATGGCAATAAAAACAAGAGATGGTATTCCTGCCAGGTAGATCTAGAGCTTCTGACTTTTGAGTCTGCTCATACACCTGATAACATGGTACAGAAATGAGGGCCTTAGACTATAAGATGAAAAAATGCAAGACCAAAATATCTGCACTAAGAAAAATTGTTAAAATGCACAGATATGTCTTTCATATACTGATAGTGCAGTAGGTATCTTGGAGAAAGTGGGACTGTATTAGCCTTTTGCTACTACAAGGAAACAACTGAGGCTATTTTAAAAAGAAAAGGAACTTATTATGGCTCACACTTCAGAAAGTTCACAGTCCAGGGCCAAGCGGGACCCATTGTTGCAGACTCTGGATGGCATTCTTCTGACCAAGGCAGCAAAGGACATTGCATGGCCAGATACATGGAGTATGCATGTCTTTCTGTCTCTTTCTGCAGTCTTTCTTCTTTTGATTATAAAGCCACCAGGCATCAATCATGAGGCCACCTAATCCAGTGCAATAACCCTCCAAAGGCCCTGCCTCTAAATATGGTAATTGGATTAAATTTCTACCTTCTTAGCATCATTAACACGAGACTTTGCAGAGTCCAGGAAGACAAATATTGGAACCATACCAGGGACCCATGGCACACTCATCCCAGGGAGCAGATAAACAAAATCATGTTGGTCTAGAATGGAGAGTGGAAGTTAACTCAGAGCAGCACACCTCCAGTTGCTCCCCTAACCATGCTTTGGGCCAGCACCCTGCCCTGACTCCAGCTTCCTACTAATACAAACTCTGGAAGCCAGTGGTGATGTCTTAATAATTGTGTTCCTGCCACACACATGGGAGACCTACATTGAATTCCCAGCTTCCAGGTCCAGTCCAATCCAGATGTAGACATTGCAGGAATTTGGGGAGTGAACCAGTGAAAGGGCAGTCTCTATCTATCTATTTATGTATTGATCTCTCTTTCTCTCTCTCTCTCTCTCTCTCTCTCGCCCCTCAAATAAATAAATAAAATATTTAATAGAGATCTATTTTTTTTAAAAGCCCCACTTGGATTTTGATGGAGCATGGTTGAAGTTCTTTCTCCCTTCCCCATCAAAAGAGAAGAAGGGAGTGACATACATGACAGAACTACCTACTACCCCCAACAACTTTATCCCCACTTTCTCTACTCTTCTGATTGATGCCTCCTTCTGGAAACTTCCTGACTGCAAAAGAACAGCCACTATCCATTGTGGCTCCATCTGGGCCCTCAAGAGTAGGGTAGAACTGTGGCTCTCTTCTTCCTCCAGAAAGATGACTAGGATCTGGGGGACTGCTGGGCCTTCAGTGGACATGAGGCCCCTACATAGGCTGAGGCTCTGATGGAAGAGGCATTTCTTGGGCTGGGACCTTGGCAAGATGGCCTAGACCTGCCAGATGGTAACACCTACATCATTTAGGTCAGTATTTCTGCATGATCTTCCCCTTGGGCCACCTCTCAGTACTACTACAGGGCACACCACCAGGTCTGGTAACGCTTATAGATGTCTGGCTCTTTGAGAACTTTTTAAAGATGAATGCTACTGTCACATCATCCAACAAACTCTTGAAGTTCTCCATGTGCTGCCTACTCTGGTACACAAAGATATCTCTCGGGGTAAGATGACAATCCTAGTTCTGGTGGTCATAAATGGGAAACCAAATTCCAAGGGCATGTTGAATCACTTATAGATGCAAGCTCCATGCAATAGTGGTGTCACTGCCTCTCATGCTTCCACTGCCATCTTGGTGAAGACACTGCAAATGCTTGGTAGACGCAGAAGCTGTGGTTGTTGGCTGAACATCAGCCCCAAAGAAGTATCACTTTTCAAGTCAACACTTTATATGCATTCTCTCACTGAATCCTAACAACCTTGTGATATAATCATGTGACTATAAGAATTGAGAATTTCTGCAATTCAAATAATTGACCAACTTGACCCACTTAGTAAATGGTAAAACTAGCTTCAAAACAAGTCTGCCTGACACAAAAGCCTTAATTCAAAGCTCTCATACAATTGCCTCTTTGATAACTCATCATTTAATTCCTCTCATGACAGAATAGACCACATGCTCAGGGTTCCATAATAATAATCATGTGAACACAATATTTCAAGCACTTTAGGTATCATTGGGTACTTATATGTTATATAATTTAGATAAGATGAGCCACTTCTAAGACAAATAATCTCATTAGAATCACTGATTCAAGAATTAGAAGTGGCATAAGCTAGTAAGACTGTGTATTCTTTCTTACCATGCAGACACAGTATTAAAACCTAATGAAGTGTCAGTTGCCTCATAAATGAAACAAAGATTTGACTTATTCATGGTCAACTCTTCACTTGACAATATTTACTACCTGAGAGCTAAGGACTTATCAGCATCCTAATGGTATCATCCTGTGAATAGCTTGCAAATATTTAAAGTTCCACTTCTAAGCACCTAAATCTGGAGTGGACATTTGCTCTAGCTGTTAATATACCCCCTCAGGATCCTTGCATCCTATATCAGAGTGCCTGGGTTTGGGTCCTGGCTCCATTCCTGATTCCACCTTCCTGCTGATGGATACCTTGGGAAGCAGCAGATGATGGCTCAAGTGGTCAGGTAGCCCTTTCACTCACATGAGAGACCTTGATTGAATTCTCAGCTCCTGGAGTCAACCTGGCCCAGCCCCAGATGTTGCAGGCATTTGGGGAATCATATAACAAATAGAAGCTTTCTCTCTCTCTCTCTCTCTCTCTCTCTCTCTCTCTCTCATACACACACACACACACACACACACACTTGCTCAAATAAATGATAAATAATTTTTAAAAATAATAAAAATAATAACTTAAAACAGGAATAGCAACCTGAGTTTAGGAAAATACGCTGAATCATACCTAGGATACCTGCAAGTCATTCATACCCATGGCCACAGACTGTGTTGCAGAATGGCTGCAGCTCTGAATGCCTCGAGAAGATGTCCAACATCAAATGTCTTTGTTGTCGTCTTTTTTTTTTCTTATTGAAGATTTATTTATTTATTTGAATGGTATAGTTAGAGAGAGAGAGCAATAATGAACGAGAGAGAGAGAGATCTTCCATCTACTGGTTCACTCACCAAATGGACACAATTGCCAGGGCTAGGCTAGATCAAAGCCAGGACCCTATCACTCCATCTGGGTCTCTCACATGGGTGGCAGGGGACCAAGTTCAGTCTCTTTCACTGGAGCTGGGTTGGAAACACAACAGCTGAGACTCCATCTTGCACTCCAACATGGAATGTTGGCATTGCAGGCAGCAGCTTAACTTGGTGCACCACAACGCCAGCCCTCTACTGTTTTCTAATCCCTAGTTGCCCATAGACCCAGAAAAGTCAAAGAGATTTTATTTAGAAGATACTACTTGGACAATGTGAATTCTTTTTAATATTCTCTTTGCTGGCCAAAATTTTAGAGGCTAAATTCTGGGAATGTTGTAATTTTATGGGCATCTATAAACTAATGGAAAATTTTCCTATTCTTAATTTAGTTAGAAACTAAATCTACAGGTCAAGCTACAAGCAAGTTTCAATAAACAGAACTCTTCCTTTTGCAATAAAATAATATATATCCACTTAAACTCTATCAGAAAAGATTTTAAATAATTATGATAATTACATTCATAGCATCACAGCATAATAGTTAAAATAACACTCCTGATGTTTCTAAAATAGTGTGATAATATGACACACATGTGACAAAAAAGTTAATTAATTTTCAAAATGACAGCTGCAAAAAACTTTTCCTTTTAAAATTGGATTGAAAAGTCATATTTCCCATTTCTTAAGAAGCTGTTGAAGGAAGACAAGGGATGAGAATTTAGCCTAGTGGTTAAGGTGGCCAGATCTCACATCAGAGTACCTGAGTTCAATGTTCAGCTTTAACTCCTGGCTCAAGGTTTCTAGTGATACACACCTTAAAGGGCAACAGTAGTAGTTCAAGGAATTGTATCCCCACCACCCATGTGGGAGACCTGCATTGAGTTCCTGGCTTTGATCTGGCCTGGCCTTGGCCATTGTGGGTATTTGGGAAGCAACCAACAGACAGGAGTGTGCTCTCTCTATTTCTCTTTCTCTCAAGCAAATAAACAAATAAATAATCTTTTAAAAAGAAAGAAAATCACCAAGATTTCAAAAAGGCAGAGCATGAAACAATACATTTGCCAAAGTTGTCTTGTTAATGAAGGAAAAAGCAAGAAAAAAAAATTAGGAAATGAATATTGAACTACAGAAGTGCTTATATCAATCAAGGCTTGTGTCAAGATTGAACATAGACTGACCAAAAGATAGCAGTCCCTGGAGCCCATAGGACCCTCACATTCCCAAGTCATGATGCTGTATTTTACTAAGGACACACAGCAGTTAATAATTGCTAATTTTATGAGACATAATAAGTATTTTCAAAATATTTATAGAATTTAACTGCTGTTTTTTTCTCCTTTTTGGACTTGTAATGGCCACAGACTGTGCCTTTTCCTTCATTAAATGTTGGTGGAGATTAAATGAAGGTTTCTGTTTTTTCCTCCAGCTTCCTGTAGAATAGATGGAAGTAATCTTCCAAATCACCCAACAGGAATAAATGCTCTTGTCTATTTTACAAGCCTAATCTCTGTCTTGGGCTCTAGAACAAGACTTCCAACTGTTTCCCATATATTTCTGAAACTCAGTTTTAGTAAAGATGAACTCTATGTTTCCCCTTCCTGTAAGTGGCTTCTCTGCCAAGACTCTGTCTCATTTAAGAATACCATTATAACCTAACCAAATGCACAAATTTTGAAGTCATCTTCAACAGCTTTCTTTGCCTCATCCACTGCACCCAGATACTCAGCACAAGTAGGACACAGGTTGAAGATTCCTTGTCCAAAATGGTTAGGATCAGCAGTGTTTTCAAATTTCAGCATTTGGGAGATTAATATGTGTATGGACTTCACCAGTTAAGCATCCCTAATCTGAAACATTTCAAGCATTGCTGGTATTCAAAAAACTTAAGTTTAAGGATCATTAAGGATTTCAGATATGCAGATTAAAGATGTTCAATCAGAAGTTCTGTTTTTTAATAATTATGCTGTTAACTGTGTCCTTAGTTTTTTGTTTATTTCTGTTTTAATGTAGACTAATCCAATAGCCTCCTGACTGGACTCAAAACTCATTATTTCCTCTCTTTTCCATCAACTTCCCAACCCTTATTAACTAAACTCATATTAGCTTTTTTTTTTCCCCTCCTCAAATCCTACATTACTCCCTCATTGCTTCCGGAATAAAACCCCAAACTTTCCTCATGGATTTCCTTCCTTCCTTCCTTCCTTCCTTTCTTTTTCTGCCTTTCTTTCTGCCTTCCTGCCTTCCTGCCTTTTGACAGGCAGAGTTAGACAGTGAGAGAGAGAGACAGAGAGAAAGGTCTTCCTTTTCCATTGGTCCACCCCCCAAATGGCCGCCACAGCCGGTGCTGCGCTGATCCAAAGCCAGGAGCCAGGTGCTTCCTCATGGTCTCCCATGGGGTGCAGGGCCCAAGCACTTGGGCCATCCTCCACTGCCCTCCCGGGCCACAGCAGAGAGCTGGCCTGGAAGAGGGGCAACCGGGACAGAATCCGGCGCCCCAACAGGGACTAGAACCCGGGATGCCGGCGCCGCAGGCTGAGAATTAGCCTAGTGAGTCGCGGCGCTGGCCCTTCTCATGGATTTTCAAAATACTAGTTGCAAATTATATTCAGTCTTATTCTTCTCTCCATACCTCTATGTGCCCTATGTTCTTCCAATCAATTTTAAAGTGCACCTTTGGCTTACATGTCTTCATATTTTTTCTCTCACTGCTCCTTCAATCCTTAAGTCTTTATTAACATCCTTCTCATCCTTCAAGATCCAATTGAGTTGCCACCTTGCCTTTGAACCGTCTAACCCCAAGTCACACAAAAGAAGAAATGCCTCTTCATCGGAATGTCTACAGTTCATTTGTACATGTACTTAGCAACCTATTTCATTTTCCTTCCATGCTGTCTCCAAAGGCTACATAAAGAATTTCAAGCGAGCTTGCTAATAGAATTAGAAAGACATGGGTTGCAACTGCAGCTCTACCCCTCACTAGTTGCGTGACCTTGGGCAGCATACCCAATTTAAACTGTCTCATCCTCTTTTCATCATCCGTAAAATGTGGACAATAATACCTATTCCACATAATTATCATGAGAATTAGAGAAATCTTTATGCATAGAAATATCTGCAATTATCTAAATAATCAGTGTCTGAAAGGAATATTTTCTCCAGGTGGTTTTCATTAGATAAACTCCTCTGATATTTTTCCTTCTGGAGAAATAAAAAGCAGCAACTTAGAAAATCTGTGACAACTCAACAACAACAACAACAACAAAATTGTCTGAGTTGGCAGATGAATTAGATAAGCTCCATAGATTGTTTCATCCTTTAGATACCCTGAAATAAAAGAAAGGCATGCAGTGTATCTCCTAGTAGAGAACGGTATAATTAGTGCACTATGGGTGGCCCCCAATTTACTGAGGTTCAGCATGGCCTTTCAACTCTACAATGGTGGGTAATAAGCTCTCAGAACAAACTGTACTTCAAATTTTGAAATTCGATCAGGACCAGTGATGTGGCATAGTAGGCTAAGCCTCTGCCTGCAGTGCCGGCATCCCATATGCATGATGGTTCAAGTACCGGCTGCTCCACTTCCAATCCAGCTCCCTGCAAATGGCCTGAGAAAGCAGGGGAAGATGGCCAAAGTGCTTGGGCCCCTGCACCTCTGTGGGAGATCTGGAAGAAGCCCCTGGCTTCTGGCTTCAGATCGGCTCAGTGGCAGCCACTGTGGCCATTTGGGTAATGAATCAGCAGATGGAAGACCTTTCTCTTTGTCTTTTCCTCTCTCTCTGTCTGTAACTCTGCCTCTCAAATAAATAAATAAATAAATCTTTTTTTTTTAAAAAGAAGAGGGGCTGGCGCCGTGGCTCACTTGGTTAATCCTCCACCTTGCAGCGCCGGCATCCCATATGGGCGCTGGGTTCTGATCCCGGTTGCTCCTCTTCCAGTTCAGCTCTCTGCTGTGGCCCAGGAAGGCAATGGAGGATGGTCCAGGTACTTGGGCCCTGCACCTGCATGGGAGACCAGGACAAAGCACCTGGCTCCTGGCTTCGGATTGGCATAACTCTGGCCGTAGTGGCCAATTGGGGGGTGAATCACCGAAAGGAAGACCTTTCTCTCTGTCTCTCTCTCTCTCACTGATAACTCTATCTGTCAAGTAAATAAAAAAAAAAAAAAAAGAAGAGGAAGAAATTTGAACTTGCCCAGGGCTGGTGAAATGCAACTCAGTCCCTTCTCATGTGTCTGGGCAGCAGCAGCAAGCACAGGTCCCAGTTGACCATGAACTCACAAGAGGAGGTTGCCAGCACTTGGCAGAGCATGGTGTCGTTGAACTAGGGTGCCCGGTAGATTAGGTGGATTAAATGCATTTTCAACTTGTGACATTTTTAATTTGCAATGGATTTATCAGGACAGAACCCCATTTTAAGTCGAGGAGCCTCCATATATTGTTTGCATGTTTCTTTACTCTGCCCCTCTAGATGGTAAGTTCCTTGAGAAGATGACTCCTGCCTTACCCATTCCTGGATAACCTCGGTGCCTAAGCGGAGTGCAGTGCAGAGTTAATAATGTTGAACTGAGCTGAACTAAATCTGACTGAATTGAATCCCATCAGGCAAACTAAACATGTGCATCAAAGAGAAAAACCATATGATATTCAAGATTCACTTCCTTCCCCCACTGTCCCGTCTCCTTGACCCCCTGCTCTGTTTACATTAGCACAAGAGGCATCTCCCAGCTCCGTTTCCCTCTTCTTCCATTAGCTTCCATCTGTTGCTTCTGCTGTATTTCACCCTCCCTGGAAAATGTCGCCTTCCCTAATTATTTTACTTTAGTATCCAACCCCGCATTCGTGGATATGCTGTTTGTATGATCTGTTGAGTGTTTCATTAGCAATGATGCGTACCCTAGGAAGGGGAGTGTTTATTATTCATATTTGTCATTATGCTGGAAATACACTCGCTTTTATCATTGTGGCTCTTCTGTGTCTGTTCAATTTGTCTTCCTTTTGCTCATCTCACTTCAAAAACAGCCTGACTCCAGTTATAATTGTTCAGATTTGTAGCAGATTAGTTGGGCCTTCTGACATCTGTATAACCTCAAAAGAAGAGGAAAATATGCACTGGGACCTCACAGCCAATGGACTTGCAATTGCTTTCCTGTCCTCTTAACAACAGATAACACCAGGCACTTCCCAAAATGAGGACACAGCATGTTTGTTGACCTATTATCCATCTCCTGAAAGCAATCATTGAACTCATCCATCTGCTCTGTCAGTGCATATTCTTCTCCTTCCCTCAGTGAAGTTAGGAAGATTGAAACCAAGGGTAATTGTAATGCTGTTATCAATAACAACTCTTTCATATTATATTACAATCAAAGTATTATATCTACCAGCTTCAAAGCTGCAGGCTAATTGTAGAGGTTTTTTTTTTTTTTTTAATCATCTCTCTTAAATAACTGAGAACTACCTGAGAAGTCTAAGAAGCATACAAATTCTGATCTCCAACCCCCAGAAATTCAGTGGGTCTGGAATGGGGTCAAAGAATCTGCATTTTTGTCACATTTTCCAGGTGGGTCTTAAGCAGGTAGTCTGCATGCAACAGACTGAGTAACAATTGTTAAAAGTGACAACTATCCATAAAATTTAGGGGAGGGCCAGTGCTGTGGCATAGTGGGTAAAGTCGCCGCCTGCAGTGCTGGCATCCCGTGTGGGCACTGGTTTGAGTCCCAGCTGCTCCACTTCTGATTCAGCTCTCTACTATGGCCTCAGAAAGCAGTAGAAGATGGCCCAAGTCCTTGGGCCCCTGCACCCATGTGGGAGACACAGAGGAAGCTCCTGGATCCTGCCTTTGGATCAGCATAGCTCCACCATTAAGGTTGATTGGAGAGTGAACCAGTGAATGGAAGACCTCTCTCTCTGCCTCTCCTTCTCTCTGTGTGTAACTCTTTGAAATAAATAAATAAATCTTTAAAAAAAATTTAGGGGAACCAAACAAATGCATTTAAATGATCATTAGGGAATAATAAGACAATGGGTAAAAATATTTGATTTTTAGGCAGTTGTTAAATCATGAAATCTAGAGTCAGTTTAAAATTTAAGATTGTCTTAATGAGTGCCTGAGACAATACTTAACTTTTAGATTTTTAGGTTTCTTAATTGTCCTCATCACATGAAAACTTCTCCCAGACTGGGCAATGCTGAAAGGGATCAGGAAGGAAGCTGCAGAGCCTGTGTATGAACTGGGCTCCAAAGTCATCCATCATCACCACTGTTGATTCTATAGTTAGAAGAACCACCTGAAGCTCAGTTCACAATAGCTAAGATATGGAATCAACCAAATACCCATCAACTGAACGCTGGATAAAGAAATTATGGGATATGTACACCATGGAATACTACACAGTGGTGATGAAACTAGAAAACATCATACCTAGCGAAATAAGCCAGTCTCAAAAGGACAAATACCAAACGCTCTGCCTGATTTAAGGTAACTAACAAAGCACCTAAAAGGTAATCTATAGAAGTGAAATTGACACATTGAGATGGAATGACTTGGACCAGCACTTGCCTAGACTGTTGAGGGACCGCTTTTTTTTTTCATGCTATTGGTTGAACTCTTAGTGTAGAGTTAATCTTCTGTGTATAAAGTTAATTGAAAATAGATCTTAGTAAAAAGTAAGAATGTGAATAGGAGAGGGAAGAGGAAGGGTGGGAGGGTGGGTGGGAGGGCAGGTACAGTGGAAAGAATCACTGTGTTCCTAAAGTTGCATTTATGAAATACATGAAGTCTGTATTCCTTAAGTAAAAGGTTTCTGGGGTTCTGGGGGTAGGGAAAAAAAGAAAACAACCAACAAGTCCACAAGAAGGAAAATTATGCTCTATTCTTGGAAAAGAATACATATCAGAGAAGTTGTAGGTATATTTTAAATTAACACAGCTCCTAGGATTTTCTTCATATCTAAAATCTTCAATGATTTTATCACTACTCTTTCCCTCTAAAACTGAAAGAATTTCAAGTCTTTAAAAAAAAAAACTCTTGACTTTTCTTGTGGTAACTGCACTACTGCTGACCTTTTTGATATTTAGGAATTATGTTCTTGTTACTTTAATAAAATAGAATAAACTTTAATGCTATTTTACTCAAAGAAAGCTCATATTCCTAAAGTAAATGCCACTAGATTTCCTTCAAAGCTGAGGGTACAGTAGAAATTTGACAAGTTCACAATCATCTAGAACAATATGGTCAAACCAGAAAATGACAGTCCCAAATTTATTTTATCTTATTTTTTTTTTGTCTGCACATTAATGTTTATTGCAGCTCAATTCACAAGAGCTAAGACCTGGAACCAACCTAATTGCCCATCAACAGTAGACTGGATAAAGAAACTATGGGACATGTACTCTATTGAATACTATACAGCAGTCAAAAACAATGAAACCCAGTCATTTGCAACAAGATGGAGGAATCTTGCAAACATCATGCCAGTGAATTAAGCCAGTCCCAAAGGGACAAATATCATATGTTCTCCCTGATCGGTGACAACTTACCGAGCACCAAAAAGGAAACAGAAGTTGAAATCTTTCTTGTTGCTTCTGTGATTATTTGTTCTAAAGGTTTCCAGATCTGAAATGCATAGCGACCTGCAAATGCAAGAGCTGCAACACCCAATCCTACAGCTATCAACCTTCTTGCCAGACCGTGGTGGATCTCGGCGTCGGGCCGTTTGGCCGAGGGCGGCACGTATTCGGCATAGCGCAGCCCCTCGCCGGCGGGGGCGACGCCAGCCCGAGCAGCCATGCGGAGCGCTGCAGCGCCGTCTACGAGGCGGCCGCAGGGACAAACTACTGAGGGCGCACTCGTTTGCAGGTGCAGGTGAGGATGCGTCCGCGGCGCCGCCGAAGGTGAGTGGAGATTGAAGCCAAATTTTAGCAAATTAGCTATTTGGCCTTCAGCAAATATTTTTTCTGGGTACTTTATAAAACACATACAATGAAAACATTTATGCTTTATGGTCCTTTCTATATGTAATATTAGAATAGTATCTGAATCACTAAGAGATTTGTTAGATTAAAGACAGAATGAATCAACCCTATTTTCCTTTCTCTTTTTGAATCTGGAAAGACAAAGTATTCAGCCACCCCACTGATGAGTTAGTATAGCCCTCCAGTTGCTCAATGATGAAAATGAAATATCAAAGATATACTACAATATCTGATGACCTGGATGAATAATACATCATCAAAACGCATGCCTCTTGTGACACGTCACTCAACAAAGCAGATCACCAGGACCACTGTTATGGCACAGTGGGTTCAGCTGCCACCTGCAAAGCTGGCATGACATATGAGCATTGCTTCCAGTCCCTGCCACTCCACTTCTAATGCAGCTCTCTGCTAATGCACCTGGGGAAGTAGCAGAAGATGGCCTAAGTGCTTGGGCTCCTGCCACTGACGTGGGAGACCCAAATGGAGTTCTAGGCTCCTGGATTCAGGTTGGCCCAGTCCCAGCTGTCTCAGCCATTTGAGGAGTAAACCAGTGGATGGAAGATCTCTCTCGCACGCGCGCTCTCTCTCTCTCGCCTTTCAAATAAATAAAATAAATCTTAAAAAACAAAGCAGGCCACCTTTGAAGTCAAAAGTTTCATGAGAATTATGACACAGACACATATGCTAGAAATCTTCCTGGCTATTCAAAACCTGGAGGATACACAAAGGTATGCAACATATGGTCCTTTTTGTCCATTACCAATTTCCCGTGCCAAAGACTGCAAACTCATAAGTCATACAAAGCAACTGAATTCAATTCAGCCCCTTGGTCAAATTCCTTCTGCATCATCCAATATGGTCATAATCTTTTACCTCACAGCACCAATAGCCTCAATGCTGAGTGTTTTAAATTTTATATTAAATTTCTTCCTCCATATTGATTTTCCTTCTCCTTTGTGTTTATAAAATCTAATTAATTTAATGCTGTATAATACAGTTAGTTAGGTTTCTTTTTTCCTTTAAATGATTTATCTAAAAACACAGTGATTTTTCTCTCAAGTAAAAATAGCTTTTCGTATGCATAGATACCAATAAACACCTCATTTTATTTCATAAAATGCTTTCTTACATATTGCTTTATTTAATCCTTATGACAAATCTGAAATGGATGAAGCAAGCATTTTTTTAAAGATTTATTTATTTATTTGAAAATCAGAGTTACACAGAAAGAGGAGAGGCAGAGAGAGAGAGAGAGAGAGAGGTCTTCCATCTGATGGTTCACTCCCCAATTGGCCACAATGGCCAGAGCTGTGCCAATCCAAAGCCAGGAGCCAGAAGCTTCCTCCGGGTTCAGGGGCCCAAGGACTTGGGCCATCTTCTACTGCTTTCCCAGGCCATAGCAGAGAGCTGGATCGAAGTGGAGGAGCCAGGTCTCGAACCGGTGGCCTTATGGGATGCCAGCACTTCAGGCCAGGGTGTTAATCCGCTGCACCACAGCGCCGGCCCTGAAGCAAGCATTTTTAATACTTGTCTTACAGAAAAAAGGTTCTGGTGGTTAATGGGTACAGAGATACGGTTGGAAAGAAGGAATAACTTCTAATACTTTCTGGCACAGTAGGATAACTATGGTTGAAACCAACTAATTGAATATTTCAAAAATAACTAGCAGAGGCCAGCGCCGCGGCTCACTAGGCTAATCCTCCACCTAGCGGCGCCGGCACACCGGGTTCTAGTCCCGGTCGGGGCACTGGATTCTGTCCCGGTTGCCCCTCTTCCAGGCCAGCTCTCTGCTGTGGCCAGGGAAGGCAGTGGAGGATGGCCCAAGTGCTTGGGCCCTGCACCCCATGGGAGACCAGGATAAGTACCTGGCTCCTGCCTTCGGATCAGCGCGGTGCGCCGGCCGCAGCGCACCAGCCGTGGCGGCCATTGGAAGGTGAACCAACGGCAAAAAGGAAGACCTTTCTCTCTGTCTCTCTCTCTCACTATCCACTCTGCCTATTTAAAAAAAAAAAATAATAACTAGCAGAAAGGATTTTGTACATTCCCAACACAAAGAAATGACATATGTCTGAAATTATAAATAACTTTGATCTGATCATTTTACACTGTATATGTATTCAGATATCTTTTTATTCCCCATAACTATGTATAATTATGTTTCAATTTTTAAAAAATTTAAAGAAATTGAGGTCCTGAGATTTTCTGATGTCCCTAACGTCATGCTATCTAGAGCTAAGAATATATAGGGGCATATAGGAGATATTCTAAATCCACCCTTGAATTTGCAACTCTTCTATATTTGCTCATATTGCAAAATGTTAAGTACACAGAACTTATATCTTAAACATAAACACCATCCTTCATAAACACAGGGGAACATAGATTTCTCACCACCGGTAAAGAACAATTTAGAGAATTGTTACCAAGTAGGGTAATATGAGTCGGCAGTTAAAGACAGAATGTGACATATTATTTTATCTAATATACAACAAAGGAATTTCAGAGAAGTCAAATATAACAGCTGCCCAAGTTGTAACATGTTTCTGGTCTCCAAGTCCTCCCCACTGTGTGACAGCCTTGGCAGTACACAGTGGCTCCACTCTTGTGCTTTAACCACAGAACATTTCAACATGCCAAGATGACTTACTTCAGAGTGTGGCAGGCACACTAGCTATGATGTTATGACATTTAATTTGTGCAAAATAAAATATGTAAAGTCATATAAAAATAATATTTGAAAAAAATAAACAAGCTTAGACCACGTTCTAAACACAAGGCAATGACTTCATCTGGCATAAAACCCAAGAAACAGAACAGTCCTTCAACACTACAAAAAATAAGTTTGTATTAGAATTATTAGAACAGTGCAGGATGCATGGACTCATACAGTACATTCTTTATGGAGAATTTGAGGGATTTCTTCCTGTAGTAAGTGTGCCTACCTGTAGTTTTGTCATATATCATGACTTTGGAGGAAACACCTCCAGAGCAAGAGACAAGGTGGTGGAAAAGGTAACAGGTGAGAAGTAGCCAAGCACAGTGTCTGTTCCCCCAAGAGCCAACTGTGACTCTAAGAAACAATATAATTTGACTGTGTGGATGACACAGAGGGACCCCAGCGAGACCTGTTGGATGGACCCTCAGAAAGAAGACCAGACTCTGAATGATGGATCACAGACAATCATGACTCCCTCTTCCTCCAAAGTAGATGAGAACTGCAAATAGCCCTCTCCATCTTTGTTGCATAGAGTACAAGAAAGGAATATATTGAGTTACATAGGATGACTCCAAGAAAAAAAAAAAACAGCAAAGATCAAGGAATCATGTTTTCAAAGGGTTTCTCATAAGATATCTTGCACACTCATCTCTTCTATGCACCCTCCTCATACTATTCCCTTTGGCTTGCTTGAAAAGACAATCACTGCATTAAGTGATTAAGTGCTGCTTCCCTTCTGACTCATAGTTCACAAGACCACAGCATGAATTTCAATTAGCTCTTTTTGCTGTGTGAAAAGGGGGAAAAAAAGGAAAGGAAAGAAAAATCAGACCTTGGAGAACATGGGTGCTGGAAAGCATTTTCAATGCCTGCACACAGATTTTTTAACTGGGGGAAACTGTACAACAAGAGAAAACAAATGGATTCACTAACCAAATGCTCCTTAAATTGACCACTTTTACACTAATTCCACTTTTGGAGAAATGTGCTACATGGAAAGATGATGTGTTGTTAGAAATCTTGCTCCAAGTTCCAGTTGGCTAGCTACTAGCTGTGAAACTTGGGCAAATCGTGAAAACTTGAAAGTCAGTCTCTTCATCTATAAGCTGGTAAAAACACAAATACCTACACTGCAAGATGCCTACGATGAAACATGAAGCTGTATTGTAAACTTCTATGAAACACAATAGATGTGAGGTAATACAGCACAGTGATGAAGCTCAGAGTGGGAAAGGTAACCCTACTATTTGCTGCTGTGTAATCTGGGGACATTTAACTCTCTTGGTGCCTGAATTTTCCTTCTGTAAAATGCAGCTGTTGTGATGCTGTATGATTAACTCCTCAGAATGGTGCTTAGCACACTGTAAGCAAACTTCAAGGCCAGCTAATATCCCTATGGAACCGATATTGGTATTTGTGTTGAGTTATAATAACAACAACGTGAATGAAGGGAAAAGAGATAAGCAACAGAAAGAAAATGGTGCTATCCAAAGTCAAGTCTCTCTTAGGAAACAATAGAATGTGTGTAAATAATCCCAGAGACTCAGAATTTTTAGAGCCGATTTGTAAGAACTGTTTTGCAAGAGGCAAGAAAGGAAGAATCATCTACTTAGAACACAGCCCAGTTCCTTAACACACCAATTGTTCAGCACCCTCTTCCTGTGAGTACATGTAAATGGGTATTTTGAGCATTGCCTGATGGTCACCAGTGGAGGAAAGATCTTATGAGACTCAAGGAAGGATGATGAGACTGCAAAACATTCAGGCAATGCAACATTGTGATGGCTGACAAGGGATGGGAAAAATGGCTCTTGATTCATGACGTAGCAATCCTCCTCACCATTTTTAAAAGTTCATTTATTTATTTGAAAGGCAGAACTACAATAAGAGATCTTCCAATCACTGGTTCACTCCCCAAATGGCCACAAGGGGCTGGGCCAGATGGAAGCCGGGCGGCTGGAGCTCCATCTGAGTCTCCCACATGGGTGGTAGGAGCCCAGGTGCTTGATTCATCATCTGCTGCCTTTCCAGGAAACATTAGCAGGAAGCTGGATCAGAAGCAGAGTACATGGGACCCAACTCAGCAGTCTGATTTAGGATGTCAGCATTGCAAGCTGTGGCTTAGCCTACTGCACCACTGGCCCCCAAAAATGCCTATCTAAAGGAAGAATAACATATATGTAAACATTGTCATGATATTTCTCTAGTACATACTTTAGACCTATAATTTGTAACAATGTTTGAATTAGAGAATAAGGAATTGAACGTTTTCACACTACTGACAAAGAGTGCTATGGGGATAATTTCTCTATCAACAACTCTTTTGTGTTTTGAGGTCTTCCATGTGATACAAATCCTAACTCCAAAGAAAATGAACAGGCCATGGGGGATCAGAACAACAGCACTAAGAACAACAGTGGTGATATTGTCATTTATTGCTTTCCTACAACACACCAGTGCTGCCAGAAGTGTTTTACATACATTATCTCATTTATTTCTCTTAAATATCCCATGAAAATAGGACGATGGAAGGAAACTAAGGTTTGAGGAAATACACAACTTGTCAAGGTCATACACCTAGAAGATACTGAATGCAAGATCTAAGTCCAGTTCTGCCTGACTCAGGAAAGTGCCTTGAACCCATGTGCTGTGGTCAAACTTAGGAAAGATCTTTGTTACACAGAAATGGTCTAAGTTGGGACTGGTCTGATCAGTGCATCAGCAACACCTATTTCAGATTCACAGTTGCACAAATTTATTGAACAAGTGAAGATGTATGAGAATCTACTTTTATTCCTGTTGTTCTTTACTGGAAAACATGGAAAATCATAACCACTGAAAACAAGCCCTTTTCTGGAAAAGATTAAAATTTGAAGATGTTAAAAAAATTTTTTAAAGGAGGAGCAGAGCAGGCACAGGAAAACACGAGCTGAGGCTCTGCTTGCTGCAAGCAGGCGTGATCTGTAACAGGTGGGCTGCTCCCAGCAGTCCCTAAGGGGAGACACTGGTCCCTTCAGCAGTAGCCATGGCACCAACAGGGTGGAGGGGCTGTTGCCATTGCTTCCCCTACAATCTACCATAACACAGGGAGAGAGTGTCATTAATAATCATTAGCGTAAGGGTTACAGGTGCTAGAGCAGATGTTGCCTGGCAGGAAAATTGGCAGCATCAGAGAACACAAACCGGGAGTTAATTTTCATCATGGGTAATTCTCTAAAGATGTCCAGCCCAATTCAAAATGTGTTCACTCTCCCAGGCTTCACCTGTGATGGGATCTCCTCCTCCTCTGACCCTCCCAGGAGTTGGAAGCCCCTTCTCTATGCTCTCAATACCTTGCAACTTACCCCCATCAAAATCTCTATCCCAGTGAATTCTGTGCATGTGTGCACATAACCTTCCCTCACTAGATGGTGAATTTTTTGAGGAAAGGGAGCATACTCCATTCTCCTATTATCTCTATTACAAGGCCTATGATAGGTGCTCAGTTATTTCTGAATGAGTGATCAGCAGATGGATAGGTGGATGGATTGATCGATGGATGGACGATGGATGGATGGTTGGATGGTCCATAAGTAAAATTTTTCAATCAACATTTACCTTCATAACCAACAGTCTCAAAAAGATCTTAGGAGCACTATACTTCCACAAGAATATCACCTTACCTTGAACCACATTATTTAACCCTCAAAACAGCCTGTTATGACACATAGTAAACCTTGTAATCACCAATGATGAAAACATCTCACCAAGAATGGTGACTTTCCCAATGTCAAACAGTAAGTATCTGACATTTCAGTTGGATTTCAGTTGGATTGGATTTCAGTCTAGATATCCTGATGACTTCCATGTGGATTTTACTATTTCTACACCAGACAGTACTTTCCTGATACTAAGGAAGTAACCTGCAAGCTAAGTAGACTCCTAATCCCTCCAGCACAAAACTTTCTTGCCTATATGTCCTCTCCTCACTATTAAAGAGGACTAGCATCTTTCTCCTCCTTAAAATTGATGAAATGAAACAGGAGTCAAAAACAAAGAATGAGGCCGGCGCCACAGCTCACTAGGCTAAACCTCTCCCTTGCGGCGCCAGCACCCTGGGTTCTGTCCCGGTTGCCCCTCTTCCAGTTCAGCTCTCTACTGTGGCCCAGGAGTGCAGTGGAGGATGGCCCAAGTGCTTGGGCCCTGCACCCCATGGGAGACCAGGAGAAGCACCTGGCTCCTGGCTTCAGATCGGCACAGCACGCCAACCACAATGCGCTGGCTGTAGCAGCCACTTGGGGTTGAACGAACGGAAAAAGGAAGACCTTTCCCTTCCCCGCCCCCCTCACTGTCTAACTCTGCCTGTCAAAAAAAAAAAAAAAAAAAACAAAGAGGGAGTAAGTGCCCCTCATTCTATTGAGATGCTCCAATGATGGGGGCCAAGCAGCTCCCTGTAGTAGGAAAGGGTGTGCTCCCTAATCCTCAGAGTCAAGCACCCTACTTAAGATTAGAATAGCTGTCTGCAAAAAGAAGAAAATAGTGTTTTATCCCCATTTTTCTCATTTAATTTAACAGAGGACTTCTTCAACCCTAAATCTATCTAAATACACGGAACCACCAGGAAGGTGATGTCAGGACATAATGAAGAACCAGATATGCATCCGCTATATTTGACATAACAAACATGAGAGGGTTTCCTGGGAGTCAAGTGGAGAGCTACAAGGATGGCCTGGTTTGAGCTGTGTGAACAGTACATCATTTTTAAGGACCAGACGTGGGGACTTAGACAACTGCAAAATGCTATGGAGTGAAAGGTAGGAGTGAATAATTAAAGAAGTAGGAAGAGGGTCTCTGTCAGGGTTCACACAGACAAGCAAAACTAATAGAGCAGAAAGGTAAAGAGATATCAGAGAATTGGCCTACACCATTACTGGGGCTCACTAAGACCAAAGTCCACAGGCTCCATCACCAAGGAAGACTAGGAGCTAGCCAGGACCTCACCAGCATGGGAGGGAGCTAATTGTCTTTAGAGCCAAATCTGCTGCCTCTCCTCTCTCTCTCTCTCCCTCTCCCTCTCTCTCTCTCTCAAACCTCAGTCCTCCTTTCAGGGAAAGTCAAAGACTTCTTTTAAATTACTTCCAACTGATTAAGTCACCTCTAGTCACAACCATCCTATATGATCAGGGACTTTGACAGAGACTGCTGATTGATTGAATTACTAGGAGAAAGACTGTGCCTGTTACAAAATGACAGTGGCTTCCCTTCCATCTGGGACTCTCAGCAGAGATTATCTCTTGCATCCCACTTTATTTGGAAACATACTAAGAAGAGAGTTTGTGGTGATGATATCTTCCTTTGGCCAAGATGCTAACCTGCAGGACTCATGGTATATTTGGAACCAAATATAATGCAGCAGGGAACTGTGTAATATAGGGTCACTTCAGGAGGCCCTAATAATTTCACACACATACCCCATAAGAAAAGAAGCATTTAAATGCCCGCCACAGAGAGCACCCACAATCAATAGAGAGACTGCAACACTAGTCAGTTAAGTAAGAGACACACATGTTCTTCCTCTCCCACCTCCTTGACCCGAAGTCCCTGTGACAGTCTCAGAAATGTGGGGCTCAGATCTCTCTTCAACGAGGAGTGATTGCCTGTTTACCAGGAATATGGCTAGCTAACAGTCTCCCATTCTTAATCCCTTCAGGTCCAGTTACCTTAGGTGACTATAGCAATGAATGAGCAAAATTGGCTCAAGGACCCAACTATTCCTACCTAATGTGGGATTCTTTTGATGGTAATCTTTAATTTCCTGTTGACCTGGCAGAACTTTTGTCATATCTGCATAGCAACCTGCCACTCTTAATAAATTCTGTTGCCTCCTTTTTGCTCTCATGGTACTACTACTACATTAAAAATTATTTCTATGCCTCACTCTGTCCCAACATCAACTTTCTGAATTGCCGAAGTTTCACAGAGGTAACTAAAAGTGTTCTGGGAAAAAAAAAGAGCTGATAAAATAGAATTTAGGAATAGGATGACTCACAGCCCATCTAGCATCGAGAATCCCATTGTGTATGGAAGGCAGATACTCCCTGGAACAAGGTAGCAAGAAGCCCAGTTGCTAGATGCTTTGTCTTCTCAACAAATGGGTAAAAAATGGCTTAAGATAAAGGGAGGATTTAACAGTTTGAGTTTCCAATTTTCAAAAATAATATTTAGTAAAGGCCAGAATATTATGCTAAGGTGAGAGTCCTCACTGGAAAAAAACTAGCAGCTTGAAATTTGGGATGGGTATACCTGATAGGTATTCCTGAAGATTTCAGCTCCCTCCTCTCCTGAACCCTTGCACAAAAATTTCTTATACCTCCATATTTAGAACTAGTACTCAGCTGGCAGTTCCTCAAAAAGTTAAACATAGAATTACCATATGATCCAGCAGTCCCACTCCTATATGTGTGTGTGTCTATAAATATATATATATACAGACACATATATATATATAAAAAAATTGAAAATAGGGACTCAGATACCTGTATGTATGTGTGTATATGTGTGTGTCTATATATACACATATATATGTGTGTGTCTATACATGTCTATATGTGTATATATATGTCTATATGTGTGTGTATCTATATATATCTATACATATATCTATATATACACACATATAGACATATATATATATATATATATACAAGCAAAAGAATTGAAAATAGGAACTCAAGCATTTACTTGTATGCCAATGTGATTACACCATTATCCACAATAACCAAAGGTGAAAACCACCAAACTGGCAGTCAGCAGATGAATGGATAAATAAAACATAGTACATATATACAACAGGATAACGTCCAGCAGTAAAAAAAAAAAAAGGCATAGAGTTCTGACCCTTGCTACAGTATCAATGAAACATTCAAATATTATGCTAAATGAAATAAGCTAAATACAAAAGAAGCAACATTTTCATTTCACTTACATTAAATATCCAGGCTAAGACAATTAATAGAGACATCAAGTGGATTAGAGTTTGTCAGGGGCTTAGAGCTGGGAGTTGGAAGTTTCTGTGCAGTGAGTACAAAGTTTCTATATGGAGTGATGGAAAAGCTTTGGAAATAGTAGTGTTGGTTTACAACACTGTATATAACATTAATGGTGAAGATGGCATATATGTTATATATGCTTTAAGCCATAAAATTAGAGTTTTCAAAAATTAAAAAAAAAAACTACCACTTTCCTGTAGCTTTTGGCTGAAAGACACTGCAGAGTTTCTGCCCGGCTAGCTCATGGGGTGGCCCACAACAACAGCTCTCATTTCTCTCCTAGCTAAAACCACCGTGGTCACATCTCTACATCATCCAGCCAGGATTTTAAAACCTGGCAGAGAAAAAAATCCTCTTGGCATTGGCCTTGGAGGTGATTTCTTGAAATGCATCCAAAGCACAGGCAACAAATGCAAAAACAGCCACATGGGACTACATCAAACTCAAAAGCTTCTTCACAGAAAAGGATATAATCAAAAGAGTGAAAATGCAACCTATGGAATGGGAGAAACATTTGCAAACCAAATTTTTGATGAAATGTTAATATTTAAAGTATATTAGGAATACAAAAAAAACCTGATATTTTTAAAATGGGCAAAGGAATTGAACAGCCATTTCTCCAAAGACATGAAAATGTGTTCAACATCATTAAACATCAAGGAAATGCAAATAAAAACCACAATGAGAAATCACCTCATATCAATTAGGATGGCTATTACAAAAAATCAAAAGATAACCAATGTTGGTGAAGATGTATTTTAAAGGAAACCTTTGTACATTGCTGGTGGGAATTCTAATTGATGCAGCCCAGCCACTATTAAAAATAGCATCAAGAGTCCTCAGAAAAAAACTAAAAATCCAGCAGTCCCACTCTTGTGTACATAGCCAAAGGAATTGAAATCAGGACCTCAGCAAGGTATCAGTATGCTCAGGCACACTGCACCATTATTCACAATAGCCAAGACATGAAAGCAAACTAAATGTCTATCAATGGAAGAATGGATAAAGGAAATGTGATACACACTCACAATGGACTATCATTCAGATTTAAAAGAGAAGGAAATCCTGCCATTTGCAACAACATGGACAAACCTGGAAGATATGCTAAGTGAAATAAGCCAGACACAGGACAAATAATTTGAAATGACTTGACAGCACAGGATTAAATGGGAGAAAAGACGCTACTTACTGTATAAATAGAAGCAATCACAGTGTAATTACCCACCAGCCAGCAAGAGTCAGAAGTTTATGCGTCCTTTTCTATAGGGGAGAGGAGCATGGAGGATGTAAACACTTTCACAGGGCCAGGAAATGATTATTAGGGGGGATGAATGGACCTGAACAGAGAAATCAGCTTGTAAAATGATTCACTTTGGAGTTTGAACCAGCCAAAAAGAAAGACATCATCTTGTCAAAAAGTCCATCCAGGCCTTGCTGCCTTCCTCAGTCTTCTTTCCCACACATAGAACAAGATTTCAGGGTGGGGACTGAAGGCCATTCTGCTCACTTTTGTTGGACTTGTCTTGGTGAAGAAAAGGGAATTCTAGAAAAAGCCTTGCCTGAGCTTGGGTGTGAGGGGGGAGCCAGACATGTTTAGAGGAACTTTTGATCGGAGGCAGCTTCCAAGCTTAGCCCATCAAGCAGCAGTATTTGGGGCATAATTATCTGAGCCCCAAGAAATCTAAAATAGTCAAATTCATGGAAGCAGACAAAAGAATGTGATTTCTAGGATGACGAGGATTGGGAAACAGAGAGGTATTAGCCAAAAAGTACAAAGTGTTTGTTAGAGGAGATGAAGTCACCCAAGAGAGCCACTGTACATCATAGTTCCCTGTTTAACAATCCTGCATTGTTTACTTAAAAATTTACTAAGATGGTAGATCTCAGGTTCAGTGTTCTTATCACAAAATAATAACAAATCTGAGAGTAGGGGGAAATCAGAAGTGATGGGTAGGTTGAAGGCATAGATTATGGTGATGGCTTCAGAAGTATATGGTTATTTCCAAACTTGCCAAGTATATTAGGTAATGTACATTATATATGTATAGATTTTCATGTCAATCATACCTCAACAAAGAAATTTTTAAGAGGGAAAAAGAAATGCAACTACTATCCACTACTATATACCCCACCTAGTAGAATTCTTTGGAGTTTTGGAGGCAATGAATGGCACACCTAGGAATACTGCTCCTGCCTATACAGTCCCATGGAGACTGCAACTGAGTCAAAACTGAAGGAACAAAGTGTGCAGCAGCAGGTCCAGGTGCAGTGCAAGTAGCAGTGCGAGTCAGAGAATACATTAGCACAAATCTTACGGTATTTGGGGGGCCAGGGATGTAAAGAAAAAAGTGTAGTTTCATGGCAAGGCCAGTGGGTAAATCACATTTTAAAGTCTAGGGTTCTGGAACAAAGCCTTGATGCCTTTTCTTAAAAGATTTATTTACTTACTTACTTACTTGAAAGGCAGAGTGGGAGAGAGAGAGAGAGAGACAAAGGGAAAGAAATTTTCCATCCACTGGTTCACCTCCTGAATGACCATAACAGCTAGAACTAGGCCAAGCTGAAGTTAGAAGCCAGAAACTCTATCCAAATCTCCCACATGGGTGGCAGAGACAGAAACATCTGGTCCATTCTCTATTCCCTTCACGGGCACATTAGCGAGGGGCTGAATTGGAAGCAGGGCTGCCAGGACTTGAATTGGTCCAGCCTAAGCTGGGTCCTGTATGAACCACTGAGTGATAAAGGCAAGCTGGCCCAAAGACAATCCAAAGAGACTGAGCACTCCTGAGAACACAGGACCCAGGCAAGATGCATGTGCAGGTAGCACTGTCTCCCCTCTCATAAGTCATGGTTGCACCTTCACAATTTTCTCAGCTCACATAAAAGATCACATGGGAAATTCTGTAAGGTGAGCTGATAAAGAAAACACCCAAGCCTGGCTTATGGATGGGCAAGTTTGGTAGCGGAGTGAGAGCAAAAACAATGACTAAGAGCTGCATTATGGGCCAACCCCCCGGCTCACCTGGCTAATCCTCCACCTGCAGTGCCGGTACCCCGGGTTCTAGTCCCGGTTGGGGTGCTGGATTCTGTCCCGGTTGCTCCTCTTCCAGTCCAGCTCTCTGCTGTGGCCCAGGAAGGCAGTGGAGGATGGCCCAAGTGCTTGGGCCTTGCACCCGCACGGGAGACCAGGAGAAGCACCTGGCTCTTGGCTTCGGATCAGCACAGCACACCGGCCATAGCAGCTGGGGGTGAACCAACGGAAGGAAGACCTTTCTCTTTGTCTCTACCTCTCACTGTCTCTGCCTGTCAAAAAAATAAATAAATAAAGAGTTGCATTACTCATTACTCTTGTGTTGCTGTGAAAGACAGTAGAGAGAAGCTCTTCCTTGTGGGTCGCTTGGGTAGTGTTCTAGTCATCTTTGAATGGAAAAAGAGGCTACTTCATACATACAAGGCTACTTCAAAAAGCTTGTGAAAAAGTAAAATTAGAAGATAAATTTAGGCCGGCGCCGCGGCTCACTAGGCTAATCCTCCGCCTTGCGGCACCGGCACACCAGGTTCTAGTCCCGGTCGGGGCACCGGATTCTGTCCTGGTTGCCCCTCTTCCAGGCCAGCTCTCTGCTGTGGCCCGGGAAGGGAGTGCAGTGGAGGATGACCCAAGTACTTGGGCCCTGCACCCCATGGGAGACCAGGATAAGTACCTGGCTCCTGCCATCGGATCAGCGCGGTGCGCTGGCCGCAGCGCGCCGGCCGTGGCGGCCATTGGAGGGTGAACCAACGGCAAAAGGAAGACCTTTCTCTCTGTCTCTCTTTCTCTCACTGTCCACTCTGCCTGTCAAAAAATAAAAAAATAAATAAAAATTTTAAAAAATTAAAAAAAAGAAGATAAATTTATTTTTGATGCAAAAAAAAAAAGTTGAAATTGATGAAGTCTTTGCATAAAACACATTTTCCCTGAACTTTTTGACATATCCTCATGGAAATTTATGGACAATAGCAAATGTCTTGGTCAGAGTTAGGAAGGTAAAATCAAGGGAGACAACTTGTACATCACATATAGGCACAAGTGTAAAGTGTGATGGTTCTTACAATGCCTATTAACACTCACCAATATGCATCCACCATGGAAAAGGCAGCAAATTCACAGTGAGATAAGTTAAATCAATCAGTAGATATTAGCAGTCTTCAAGTTCTAGAAAAGTAGGCACAAACTGCAACAATATGACAACCCAGGGGCCAGCATTGCAGCGTAGCAGGTAAAGCCACCACCTGCAACACCAGCATGCCATATGGGCTTGTGTCCTGGCTGCACCACCTCCAATCCAGCTAATGGCCTGAGAAAGCAGCAGATGACCCAAGTGCTTGGGCCCCTGACACTCACATGGGAGAATTGGATGAAGCAACTGGCTCCTGGCTTCGACCTGGCTGTTGTGACCATCTGAGGAGTGAACCAGTGGATGGAAGATCTCACTATCTCTGCTTCTATCTCTTTCTGTAACTCTGACTTTCAAAATAAATAAATCTTAAATAATAGGACAAACCAAAAATGGGACAAACCGTATAAGCATCCGTTTACCAATGTCGATCTAGCCACTGTCACCTGAGTGTTTAACCGGCTAAAATAGGACCAAAGCTGGCACCATTCTTTGAATAAACCAACTGGCCACATAGTGACAAGTTGGCCACCATGGAAGAGCCAGTAATATAGCTTCACAAAAGATAGTCATTTTGTACACAGGCTTCTCATTCCTGCTGATGGAACCTTAGTCAGTACCACGACCCAAGTGGCCAATGGGGTGGGATGCCTGCTATAGAGGCATAGAATCCCACTCCAACAAAGCATTTAACTACTTCATCATGAAGGAGGTATGAGTTGTGCCTATGACCATGGAATTCACTGGAAGTGTAATAGGTTGTGCCACCCAAGGCAGCCAGCTTGACGTAGCATTTGGATGGCCTACCTCCCCACTTCGTATCTCTGTAGTTATAAGCCTTACATGTAATGATGGCAGGGAAAAGTTGAAATGAGATATGAAATTAAAGTTTAAACTGGAAGGTCTTTTAATAACTGAAAGCATTGGGGAAATTATTGGATCTGTCCAAAATGAATTAAGATCTGCTCCCCAGAGAGAACAAGGATTTGGCATAGCATGGCTGGGACACAGTAACAGCAGAAAAATACAACTATTTCATGTTTGTGTCTGTCTTAATTGAGGGTATTCAATAAACTGGTTATGCTTTTTGTTTTCATCAGCAGAGCCTGTTCCGGAGGGCACAGATGTGGCACCCGTACTGTACAATTTGGTGTCCACAGACTGACATTCTCCAAAGGTTTCCTTTTCTCTAATGGCTGTTGAATTATTCACATCCCCAAGTGCTTTCTGAGCCTGGCTTGTCATTATTAAGTGTCCTTTCTGCAACACCCATCCTTTCTCCTTCCATAAAAGAATCTTCTTCCCTATTGTCTTCTTCATTTGCAATTCATTCTCCTAATCATAGAAGCTTTGTCTGTACTAAAGATCCTCTGGACTCTTTCTACATAATTCTCTTCCACTTCAATTATGCGAGGGAGAGGCAGCAGCTGACTCACTTCAAAGATTCACTTTCAAAAAAATTTATTGTTTTTCTGATTGGAAAACACTTTAAATAAAGTGTCTTAAATATACTTAACTGCTCTTTCACTTCAGTTTAAGAGGGGGAGGTGCCAAAGAGAGGGAGAGAGGGAGGGAGAAGAGAGGACTAATTGAGCTTTAATAATATGCCTTTGAAAGATTTAAAATTTTTAAGTGGCTTAATAGTGCTTCAGAGTTTGGAAATCTTACAAAATGAGAATTCATTTATTTGTTATTATTTTTACTTTAAAAGAATATCACTACATGTGTCTGTAAGAGGGCACTTCAAAAAGTTTGTAGAAATTGGAATTAAACGATACTGGTACAAAAAAAATTGAAATCTATGCATAGAAGTATATATGTACATATACATGTATATCAAGTATATAACTACATACATATGGATAAGTACATGGAGTGCATGTGTGTATCACGTAATCAGACAGAAAAGTCCAATGGTTCTTTTCTAGCATGCATGTCAATGAAAATACACAGGAGATGACTTGGGCTATAACAAAAAGGAATGTTTGAGTTGGCAAAAAAAGAGAGCAAGATGATCTCACATCCAAAACCAGGTTCCCAAACAGCCAGAGTCACAGGTTTGACTGTATATTTTCCTGTGCTCTGCTTCTAAGTCTGATATTCTCTCTTCTGCTTCACCCATTCTGTTTGTAAGGCTCTCTAATGTGTTTGTCATTTGATCTATTGAATTCTTCATTTCATTATGATTTCTCGTCACTATCACAGTTTCATTTTCTACTAGTTGTTTCATTTCATTTTGATTCCTCCTTAATATTTCATTTTCACGAGAGAGATTTTCTATCTTGTCCATTAAGGATTTCTGTACTTCGAGAATTTGTTTTTGAGAACTTCTTAATGTTCTTATCAATTTTTTGAGATCCGCTTCTTGCATTTCTTCTATCTCATCATCTTCATAATCTTGAATTGGGGTGTCTATTTCATTTGGGGGCGTCATAGTGTCTTCCTTGTTCTTGTTACCTCGGCTTTTGCGTTTGTTTGGCATATTGGAGATATTCTTTGGTTTTTTCTCGTTATACTGTGACTCTAGATTAAGAGGACTGTCTGCTTTTGATGGATCCTTAGAGGCTGTGATGGGTGTGGCCAGAGAGTTCTGGTTCTACAGGGTTAACGGTGTGCCAAAGGTGATTCACCCTGATTGTTCTCTTGCTCACTCTCACTCTCTCGCTCTCTTTTTTTTTTTTTGACTCAGTTGGGACGTAATTCCACACAGCTGAGTGGAATTGAGAGTAGTTGATGTATGAAATCTGGCCCCTGTGGGTATTCGTTTGCTTACTAGAGTCAGGTTTTTTTGCTTGGCTAATGAGGGGCACCCGCTTTACATATGTAAAACGGTGCCTGCCCTTTGTCTTGCTCGGCTTTGTAAGGTGAGTGGAGAGAGAGAGGCTAAATGTCCGTGCTGGTTCCCTTTATTTATTCGATTTTTTTTCCTCTCCTCCAGCCAGCCTGGTGGACTTTCCCCAATGGGGTTTCAGGCCTCGTTCTCTGCAGGCTTTTTCTGCCTTTCCCAGCCAATGTCTCAGGTTACCGAGAGGTTTTTAGCTCACCTCCCCTTCCAGCGCTGGCGCGCAGACTCGGCGGCCCCGGCGGCTCCCGCGCCTCAGCTTCCACGCGGTGGGCGACCTTGCTCTCCCCGTAGGTCCTCCGAGTCACAGCCACTAGATCCGGAAGAGTTTCCTCTGCAATTTTCAGCCAGAGTCACAAGTTCCATAGGCTTGCTTCTAGGGAGGTTATGCATACGCATTATGTACTCGAAATGTGCCAAGTGTTCTTGTCCACTAAGTTGCTGCGTATGTTATAAGCATCCCATGCTCAGCTGAAGGTGGTGATTTAGCTTTTTTGTGGTGGTTTCTTGGTTTTCCGTGTCAGAATGGGAAGCTGAGGATGAGACCAATGAGTAGGCAGAGAATCCTTAACTTACTTTGGTCCAGGTGGGGACCTATAGTTTCTTATCAAGGGGACTTTACCATAAAAATGTCTTCAATCAGTGATGATTTGCAATCAAGTGCAGGAATATCTTGTTGCTTTTAAGTAGGATTGAAACAGAAAAGGGTCATTTTCTTTGGAGAAAATGAACAATCTTTTGCCTTTTATCATGTATACATGGATGTGTTTTTGCAATATACATCCATATATACAAGAGTCCAAAAAGTTTATGAGAAATGAACATTATTTAAAAAAAAACTACATGGATTTCAAAAATCTTTTGTAATAAATTAAACTTATCTTTTAATTCCATTTTCCCACAAACATTTGGAATACCCTTCTATATACATACATACCTCATAGATATTACTTATATCCTCACTTATGAGCATATCCCTTGCAGAGAATCCCTCCAACCCCTCTGTATAGGCACAAGATCCTCTTTCCTGTCCTATGTAAGGACATGTAGAATGTATCCCTCTTACACCATTCATTTCTCCTTTCTGATTGGCTTTTCCTGTAAGCATGACGTTGCTATTTCTACAACTTGAGACACAGTAATGACAACAATAAACCTTCTCTTAGTCCCTCTTTCCCTTTCACCTGCTATCCCATTTTTCTGCTCCTCCATACTATACATTAATATTCCCTGAAAGAGTTGTTTCTTTTCATTGTCTTTCATTTATTTCGTACCATTCTTTCCTAAATTCATCCTACTTAGGCTTTTACCACCATACTTTCTCTGAAGCTGCCTTGTCAACTTCACCAGTGACCTCACATTGATAAACCCTGGATCAAGTATTAGTTCTCATCCTAGTTGACCTACCAGAGTCAGTTAACACAGTTGCTGCAGGTACACTTTTTTTTTTTTAGGACACCATATAGTTCTGATTTTTCTCCAAACTCTGATCATACTTTCTTACCACCTTTATTAATTCTTATTCTTTTCCCTGATCTTCAGCCTAAAGACTTAGTCCCTGAACCCCTTGAGTTCTTTGTATTCTCACCCAGTCTCTTCCTCAGTTTTAAATTCTGTCCAGATGCTGGTTACTTCCAGTTATTTAAAAAAGCTCCAACCTGATCCTCTCCTCTGAACTCTGTATTTGCATCCCATCTGCTTACTAGACAAAATGACTAACAGAATCTCAAATCAAACATGGCTAGAATTGAAATCCCCATCTTCCCCAAAACCTGCTCTACTAGCAGTCTTCCCCAGGTCAAGTTATGGTAACTCCAACCTTCCTGTTAAGGAACCATCTCGGACAACTTTCTTACCAATACCGTTGGTTCTGCTGTTACCTGCCTAATCCCAGCCCCATCATTGCTTCTTCGATTGTTAGAATAGCCCCCTAATTAGTCTTCCTGCTTCCAGGTTTTCTCTTCTGTAGTAGGAGCTCAACACAGAGATCCTCCTAAAATGTATATCAGATCATTGATGATTTGCTTAAAATGCTGTATTGGCTTTCCATTTCACCAATGTAAAAGTCAAAATCCTTACAAGCCCTACAAGATGTACATCCTTGAATTCTGTGGCCTCATCTCCTCCAACTCCCTCTTGCTCATTCTGTTGTATACATAATCACCTCTTTGATATTCCAAAACAGACCAGGCATGCTTCCACCTTAGGGTCTTCCCTCTTCCTTAAAGAATCTTGCCTATATAGCCACATGGCTTACTCTTTTTCTTTTTTTCAAGGTTTTATTAAAATACTGTTATTTAATAAACCTCCACCCAATTTTCCTTTCTCTTTGTCCTACCTTACTTTCTCATAGCACTTATTTTTCATCATATAATTTACTTATTATATTCCTTATTGGTCTAGATATGAACTCTATGAAAATAGTAACTTTTTCCAGTGTTCTTTCTCCACCATCCTACCTCCAGTGCTTAGAAAGCTGACCATCACAAGTAGGTGTTTTATGAAAATATATGCTGAGTAAATTACCTTTTAATTCAATTATCCTTTATTGAGGACTTACTTTGTAAAAAGCACTGTGCAAGAGAGCACTGAGAGGAGGATGTTGGGTTGACCAGAACAAGATCTCTGTCCTCAAAGAAATTATTGGCTTTACGTGTCAATAGAGTTAGCCAAGTAAAGACTGCCCATGAGGCATGATTGTTGGAGCCATGGAGAGGTTCCACTTTCCCTAATTTACCTCAGAGTTCACTGAGGCTTGAAATTCTGTAATTAAAGATGAACCACTCTGCAAGTCTGTGACCTTGACCACAGTATTTAACATTTATAAATCTCAGATTTCTTACTGGTGAAATAGGATAATAGTGCCCATCTCATAGGTTGTTGTCAGGATTCAATGAGATAATCCTTTCAAAAGGGCTTAGTGTAGTCTCTAGAATGTAGTAAACATGAATTGATATCGATTCTCTTGACTGAAAAGCCTTACCCTTATTAAAATGCAAAATCTTGTCTTCAAGGTACTGAATATTTTTGAAAACCAAATAGACCAATTGCTGAAACTACAATACAGAGTTTCTTTCAGGCAAAAAGCATAAAATAATCATATTTACCATATGTGCCACCATCTACAAAAGGAAGGATGTTTATTCTTGAATAAATTCTCTACCAATGGATTCACCAAAGGCCAAAAGAGGTGCAGGAAAAGGAAAATCAGGTAAATAAATTATCTAACTTCCCTAGGAAGAAGCAATGGGCATTTTCATACCTCAAAGTCACTGTTTCTTACTTCTATTTTTAAAACTAGCAATAAACAGAAGCAAATAGTGATAGTCATTAGACTACTAAATAACAAGCAAATTTTACAAAAGGCTCATAACATTTGTTGAACCCCTAACATGTCCCACCTTCTTCTATGTAATATAACTTCATTCTCAGAACACTTTAAGAGTTAGGTATTATCCTCAATATATAATAAAGGAAATGGTGGCTCAACAATGCTAAATTGTCCCAACTCATAAAGTTACTATGTAATGGAGAGATCCAGCATTCAAAGCTAAGTTTCTCAGTCTAAACTTTATACATTCTACTTTATTTCCAGTAAAATTAGAGAAACAAATGCACAAGTCACACAGAAAAATCCACAAAAAGACCAGGAAAAGACTCTCAGTGGCTCACAAGGGGCTGATTGTATGCATCTCTAATTTCGCATTCTGTGTCTTGAAATCAGTCATACCAATGACACCAGCAAAATTCAGAAATTGGGGCTTTCTTTGCTCCAAGAGCTAGTTTACCAGAACATGCTATAGAGCCCTTAGGCACTGTTTGAAATCCAAGAATGCCTGATGCCAGTGTCTCTGGAAGCCACTCACAGATTTTAAACAACCAGGAAGATCTGCCCAAGGATCTGTATTCAGGGTCTACCAGTCTTCCACTACCCTGTGAAGTTTGCTATTTTCAACAGCACAATAGATCCATTAGGACCCTTCCAACTCTCAGAAACAGATCCATCAGCTCACTTCCTGAAACCTGGTCTCATCAGGAGAGGGGAGAGAAAACCTGTGGACACTTGCTTACTACAAGAGGTAAATAGAGACCCACCTGTGTGCAAATAGGCTCCAAAAGGGGGCCCCTGGGCCACTTAAGATCCACATCACCTGCTTCAATTCTGCCCAACGACGGGTCTTGCCACACAAAAAGGAAGCATATGTGTCACAGCCTGGTGTGACTGACGAGGGAGGCCAGGACTCATACCTTACATGCTACGCCTTCGTCTAATGATGCCTTTAATCACACCTTCATTTTTCTCCTTTCATCAGTAGGAACACGGAAGCTTGCATAGGCATATTCAGGGAGACCAATTTGAATGCATACAGTTTGGGATTAGTCAGAAAATGTAAACTGGTGTTCCAAAAGGTTGGGTCTGGCAAATAAAGCAAATTTCTCTTCTGAGAAACAGAGGAAATGCCCCTTTTCAGCCTACGTGGCACTTCCTGTTTTATGCTGAATAAATTAAAAAAAAAAAAGTCTTTCCAGGGAGAATATTCAATCTAGCCTGAAAATATAAACAGGATATTCCTTCTTATTTATTTTTTTATTTGGTGAGGTGTGGGAGGGATGGGGGGGAGGTTTCTAAGCTGCATCTTATCACACTAAGGGGAAAGAGAATATCAAAAGAGTTGGCTTGGTTAAAACCAGCTAGGGACGTATTTCTTCCTGACACCTAGTATTATTCAAATGACAGCAGATATGACTGAAAGCATTTATCACACTCTCTGACTTGCTTTAATCTCCCACAAAGAGAAGCTGCGCTCAGCGCACCGGGCAGAGGGGGATAATGAGGCAGCAGACCAGGCTGCCAGAGTCGGGCATTGATTTTAGATGCTGAAAATAGAACCTGCTGCAGTTTCCAGCCACTGCCCTGTGTCTAGAAGTGGATTATCAGCTGAACGGCACAAGCCCAGGGAGATGTTTCCAGGCAATCAGATTGGCTTATACACAGGGCATTAATTCTCCAGAAATATGTCTTGTTGACCAATGAAAATGGCTTCCTCTTTAAATAAAGCCTGGAGTCTCTAAGGCAGCATTTGCAGCTCCAAATAGCAGTAATGACCTCTGCTTGCAGGGCATGGTCCAGGAATTAGCACCTGGGTGGGGTTAATGGTATAAAGCACAGCTGCTCCTAACTGGTCATTAATCCCAAGTAAATACCCAGCAACTCGATTTCTGTGGCTCTGGGATAAACCTGAAATCAAATGGCTTAGTCAACCCAAGCAGATTTAATACAGGAAACGCTAATGACCACAATAGCTTCCCCCTCAGGGTACAACGGGGGGAGCGCTAATCTAAAAAGCATTTTTTTTTTCTTTCGTGATGTTGAAATGCTGATTTTCAAGCAAGCTTGCCACCCTTACTCAGTTGAAGATACTTCTCGGGCCACAGTCGGTGAGGAACGAGCTGATGTTGTTTGTTAGCGATGATGAATTTTGAACTGATTCACTCACACCCTCCTCTCTCCCCAACCCTATGGTCAAACAGCATGTTGCTATAGGCTGACTATCTCTTTCAGCTGCTGTCTATGACTAAGTGGCCAACCAGGAAAACTGGAGATGGTAGCTTCGGCCAGACTCTGCAGTGTCCTGATGATTGGAGCTCACACATGTATGACTGATTTGGGAAGAACGCATTTCTTTAAGCTCTGTAATTCCCTGCAGTCATAGTGCCTGACAATCTCCAAACTGTAGGCTATGATCTTTGAGGTTTCGGAGAGGTGTGTTTGGGCTTTGGAGGGATGAAGAGACAGATTGCGGGAGGAGAATCAAGAGAGCTAACCCCAGCATTATGTTTCAAAGAACAGATGTTTTCACTTGTTTTAGAGATTCAAGGTCTTTGTCAAGTTTCATTTACAAAAATAGTCTGCTGCTAACATTACAGTTCAAAAGCCTATGACCCTCGTCTGCTTTCTCATCTAGAGATGAGGAAATGTCTTCCCCAGACCTGCGCTTGGCAACCCTCCATGCATGTGAAGTTCAGCCTGACCCCTTCTCCTCAGCCAGCAACTTTTCCAAGAGTGCTTCAAAAAGTTGGTGGGGAACTGAGATTCATAGGTAAGTTTATTTTGGTGCAAAAAAATTTTGAGATCCAAACATAGTTTTTTTCATAACATTTTCCATGAACTTTTTGAAGACCCATAATATTTCCTGTGCAATTCCCTTGGAAATTTCTATGACTGCCTTGTTTTGCTAATTACTATTTTCTCAAAAATGCTCTATGTTCTCAAGGGCAGCATAATGACTAGCATTTCTTATCTCTTTAGTGCCTGGCATAATAACATATACAATATAAATAGTGATTTCTTAGAGAAATGACAAATGGCACCAGTATTGAATGCATTGTTCAAAGAAAGGTAGTAGCTAGCTAACAATGCTCATAGTTTGCTTTTTGCTTTTTGTTTTTGTTAATGGGGGGGGGGTGTTGTGTTGGATTCTGTTAACATATTTAGTTTTCTTTTTCCTAACATTATTAATAAGTATAAATTGGCAAGCTGTTGACATTTCATAGATGATTCAATGACATCAGAACCCATCTTTACCTAAAGATCACATTCATTCGCAGGACAAGTAGAAAAGTGAGAAGTTACATCAAAAGCTGTTATTTTTATTTTATAAATTTATTATTTCTAGAAATTTTCTAGCATAACTTTCTTTTTTTTTTTTTTTTAGTCAGAGTGGACAGTGAGAGAGAGAGACAAAGAGAAAGGTCTTCCTTTGCTGTTGGTTCACCCTCCAATGGCCACCACGGCCAGCGCGCTGTAGCCGGCGCGCTGTGGCCAGCGCACTGTGCTGATCTGATGGCAGGAGCCAGGTACTTATCCTGGTCTCCCATGGGGTGCAGGACCCAAGGACTTGGGCCATCCTCCACTGCACTCCCTGGCCACAGCAGAAAGCTGGCCTGGAAGAGGGGCAACCGGGACAGAATCCAGCGCCCCGAATGGGACTAGAACCCGGTGTGCCTGCGCCGCAAGGTGGAGGATTAGCCTATTGAGCCACGGCGCCGGCCCTCTAGCATAACTTTCAAATCTCTGCCAAGAACTGTGCAGCATGTGAGGTTTCACCTTCCTTGCAAACAAATACATCAGCCACAGATCCATAGGTGTAGCCAGAAAATATAAAACTCCTGGGTTCAGAGATAAAGAACTTTATTACTCATGGCAAAGCATGTAGCATGAGCATCAGCATATCTGTGTGTCAGACCCTGTTGCTTCCAAATCCCACAGGGCTGACATCAATAAACCTAGATAGTTGCCTGAACAAGGAATTGGTTGCACTACAATAAAAGGATACCTGACTTAGAGAGCCAATCTTTTATAAAGGGCAGCAAGAATGCCTCCCCATCCCAGGAGGGACTGTCTCTCTCCCAAGACTGATTGCTAGACAACCCAGAAAAATAAAGTAGTTTATACCTCTGCTACTAAGACATGAGAAATTGTGAAGACCAACAAGGTCTCATGAGCCAAGATAGGACTTACGGCCACACCTTTCTGAATTTAAACTTGATGATAGAATATTTATCCTTTGAGTGGCATAAAGGCAATGATATAGCATCCAAAAACAAATACTGTCTTGGCTTACCAGATAGCTTTAGAGTAAGTAATATTTACATAATTATAATGTAAATTCTGCTTACTAAGTTTCAACATTATGATTACCCCATAGAAAAATCATAGATTTTATTATAATCACTAGAAAGATAATAAACATCATCAATCAAGATATTTTTACATTGATACACTGAATGACACTAAGAATATACATATAACATTATTTCAAATGAACTGAGAAAGTTGAATAAAATATAATTTTAGGAACCGAAATGAGCTTTTCAAACTAGAGAATGGGATATTGTCTGATCCCCGAAGAGAGGGAAGTGCTAGCCACTGCCCTCAAGAACATAGGGAGGCAAAGTCATTCTATCTGATTAAAACTAGGAGTCACAAAGACATGTCCTACCTGTCCAAGGACCAGAAGACCCACTTGGCAGGAAGTCCTCTCTCTATTCAGGCCCATGTTAAGAGTCTAAGTCCAGGCTGGTGCCATGGCTCAATAGGCTAATCCTCCGCCTGTGGCGCGGGCACACCAGGTTCTAGTCCAGGTTGGAGCGCTGGATTCTGTCCCGGTTGCTCCTCTTCCAGGCCAGCTCTCTGCTGTGGCCCGGGAGTGTAGTGGAGGGTGGCCTAAGTCCTTGGGCCCTGCACCCGCATGGGAGACCAGGAGAAGCACCTGGCTCCTGCCATCGGATCAGCGCGGTGTGCCAGTCACAGCGCGCCAGCTGTGGCGGCCATTGGAGGGTGAACCAACGGTAAAGGAAGACCTTTCTCTCTGTCTCTCCCTCTCTCACTGTCCACTCTGCCTGTAAAAAAAAAAAAAAAAAAAAAAAAAAAGGAGTCTAAGTCCAGCCTCATGTCACTTTCAGAATTGAGATCTGAATCCATATACTCAAAGGACAAGAAAATTCTGAGCCAAGGATCTGCATTAAAAACTGACTGTTCTGGTTTGAATAAATGCTCCCAAATGCATGCAAACTGAGGTCATGCTTTGATGCTGCCAAGGAGGATGGAGGCTTGATCTAGGATGAGGCCCTCATGGGAGGCTCTTAGATTATTGAGGACACACCCTTGGAAGGTAGTTCTCATAGTTATGTTGGTTATAAAGGAGTTGGGTCTAGCTGCTCTCTCTGCTTCCTGGTTCATCATGTGATCATTCCTCTGCCATTGCCAGGCCTCAACAGATGGCCAAACCAATGAAGCTGGTCTGATCTTGGACTCCAAAACATGAAACAAATTCCACCTCCTTCCTTCGTAAGTATCCTGTTTCAGGTGTTTTCTTATCGTGACAAAAACTGACTGACCAGAATTTATCAGACAATTACATTGTAAGGATTTTTTGATAAACAAGATTTGTAGCAAGGATGGCCACAGAAAAGAACCAAACTGAATATAGGTTCATAGATTAGCATTATAAATAGAATAAGAAAATAAAATAAAATGTGAAACAATTAGGAAATGCAAATAAATGGGAGCAAAAAGACCTGAAAGCTAGAAATAGAAAACCAAGATGCTAGAAACTTTGAAATCAGTATTTTCAAAATGTTTAAAGAAATAAAAAAGAAATCGAAACCAGAAGGCAAATATAGGGCAGTATAAAAAAAAAAAGAGCTAGCAGATATTTAAAAGACCCAAAAAGAATTCCATAAATAAGCAACGCAGTCAGTGAAATTAGGAGATCATGGATAGATTTAACAGTAAAAACAAAAATGAAAATAATGAATTGGAAGGAAAATCTGAGAAAACCATGCATAATTCAGCACATAGAAAAGAAAAAGTAAAAGAAAGATAATTAAGAGGTATGTAGGCTAGAAAGAAAGTACAAAATATCCACAGCACTTTGCTGAAAGAAAAGGGGAGAATCATTATTAAAAGAGCTAATGATAAAAGAATTTCCCCAAATTTAAGACATATGAAAACAAGCCCACCAAATATTCTGCAGAGTAACTAAAAATAGACCTACAGGGAGCCATATTGTAGTAAAACTATAGTGTATCAAAAACAAAGAAAAATCTGTAAAAGCAGCTGTATTTGTAGTGGTACAGACTTAGCCACAAAATAAAGCATAAATACAGTTATTTCAAAATGAACAAAACTCATTTTCTTTTCTCCTGTAATGTGGATTTTTTTAAGGTTTTATTTATTTATTTGAGAGGTAGAGTAACAGACAGAAAGAAAGGTCTTCCACCTTCTGGTTCACTTGCCAAATGGCCGCAATGGCCAGAGCTGTGCTGATCCAAAGCTAGGAGCCAGGAGCTTCTTCTGGGTCTCCCACATGGGTGCAGGGGCCCAAGGACTTGGGCCATCTTCCACTGCTTTCCGAGGCCATAGCAGAGAGCTGAATCGGAAGTGGAGCAGCAGCCCCCATATGGGATGCTGGCACAATAGGCAGAAGCTTAGCCTACTATGCCACACAGTAGGATGTGAAGTATATACACATAACATTACTTCAAATTAACTGAGAAAGTTGAATGAAATATAATTTTAGGACCCAAAATGAGATTTTCAAACTAGGGAATGGGATATTGTCTGACCCCTGAAGACAGGGAAGTGCTGGCCACTGCCCTCAAGAACATAGGGAGGCAAAGTCATTCTTTCTGATTAAAAAACAAAGACATGTCCCACCTGTCCAAGGAATGTTTTAAAGTAGCTCTAACAATAGAGTACCTATAACAATGGTTTAGTACCTATAACTATAAAGTGCCTCCTGTAATGTTTTAAAGTACCTCTAACAATAGAAATATAATGCAAGTCATATATATAATTTTTATTCTAACATTTTGTTAAAATGTATTTTAGAGCAAAAGAAACATTTATGTGTTATGCATATTTTAAAAATATATTTTAATATTTTAAATACTTTTAATTGTTAAATTTGTATTTTCCCTCTCAAGCTCTGGAAAATGAAAACAAAAGATTTCTCTGCTGAATTAACTACCAGTATTTCCTAAGCTACAGTAAAGCCATATGATCTTTTTCTGTGTGACCCATTAGAATTAGGATTCTTGATGCTGTCACGGCTGAAGTTGCATGTTGTTGTTTTTTTTTTCCCCAAATTTAATACCTAATAGAGATTGCTCCAGCCTAATCCAAGCAAGCTCTAGCCATCTCTATTCTAAAAGCTAAAAAGGGGTCCTTACTGGCTTCTTCATTTCCCCGTGACTTTCCTATAAAGAACCATCCACGCAGAGGTTTGTGTGAGCTTTGGAAAACAAAACTTGAACTGCTCCCTATGTTAATTCCCTTCAGTGGCATCCCGTTTCACTTAAAATACAATTTGTATTTTTTGATAGCACCCTAAGCTTCCCATGACTTGGTCTTCTGCTTTCCTCTATGACTTGTTCATCCCAACCTGGTATACTAACCTTCGCTATTTTTCTGTTTTTAATACCCCAAGTTTACTCCTGCCTTGCAAGGTTTTCCCCCTCACTCTGCTCTCTGCTTTTCAACTGTATCTCCCATGACTTTCTTCTTGTTGTGTAGGTCCCAATTGTTTTTTCTTTTTTTTAGGTTTATTTATTTATTTGAAAGACAGAGCATCCGAGAGAGACAGAAAGAGATCTTGTGGGGCTAACGCTGTTGCACAGTGTGTTAACGCCCTTGCCTGAAGCGCCGGCATCCCATATGGCCACTGGTTCGACACCTGGCTGCTCCACTTCCAATCCAGTTCTCTGCTATGGCCTGGGAAAGCAGTGGAAGATGGCCCAAGTCCTTGGGCCCCTGCACCCACATGGGAGACCCGGAGGAAGCTCCTGGCTCCTGGCTTCGGATTGGCGCAGCTCCAGCTGTTGTGGCCAATTGGGGAGTGAACCATCAGATGGAAGACCTCTCTCTCTCTCTCTCTCTCTCTCTGCCTCTCCTCCTTCTGTGTAACTCTGACTTTCAAATAAATAAATAAATCTTTAAAAAAAAAGAGAGAGATCTTGCATCTGCTGGTTTACTCCCCAAATGGCTACAACATCCAGGACTGGGCCAGGCTGAAGCCAGGAGCTAATAAAACTTTAACTGGGTTGCAAGGGCCCAAATACTTGGGCCATCTTCTATTGCCTTCCCAGAATAACCAGTAGAGAACTGGATCAGAAATGGAGCATCGGGACTTGAACTCTCATATGGTATGCTAGTGGCACAGATGGTGCTCAACCCTCTGCTCCACAACCACGACCCTCTGTTCATTTTTCTAAACAGATTAATGTCAGTTCTTATGGGAAATTTTGATGCACCTAACTTACCCTTCACATTGTAGTAATAATAACATATTCCACATTTTCAGAGTATTTTGCAGTTTATAAAACACATTTTAATCTACATGGCCACTTGACCCTTGTTATTTTCTTAGAGTGTAGTGATACACACATTGTTATCTACACTTTGTAAACAGAGAGGCTAAGACACAGCATCTATTATTGGAATTTATAATGTAGAAATGAGGGTAGACACACAAATGATAAACTATGGGAAAAAGAAACATTTTAAAAATATTCATAACATAGTGTTATATAATATAGATTAGATGGCATTTACCTTACATTTGATAAACCAGGGATGCCTTTGGCAAACAGAAAATATTGGGCCAAGTACTAAAAAAAAAAAAAGACAACATTTTGTCCATTCTATCAAGAAAGTAAGAAGAAAATTTGAGGGAGATAGCTTGCTGAGAGTAGGCTTGCCTGTGAGAAAGCCTGCCAGTGCTTAGCAAATGAATATTTTTAGGAGCTTCAGATGTGGCTGTGCTGGAGAGAGTGATTGAAGAAAAAAAGTACTATGCAAATTTTTCTCTTATTTTATATTCTATTTTCAATTACATAAAACCTTTCATTAAGTGTGTAGAACCAGATTTATGTGTGGATTTAGGCTGGCATGACCAGTAATGCAGAGTCTCTTTCTGTCTAAAAATTAAATCTCTAGTACATTACAGTGCCACATGGAATTGTTTGTATAGAATTAGTGTTCCCATTAGTGCATTACTCTTATTATTGACAACAATGTTCAGTTATAAAAAGTCAATATTTGCAACTATATCAAAATAAAGCATTTTTATTCTTTTAAATAAATATATTTCTGAAACATACTTGCAAATCTGAGTGCAAATTATTTCCTTTTGCAGACATTAAGAAATCACACTGCCTTTCAAATAAATAAAATAAATGTTTAAAAAGAAAGGTGAAGGGGGTATAAGGAACAATTCCAAAAAAGCGAGAGGATATACTCAATCAGAGAAAAACAGGGGAAACACATTGCTAGTTACTCTGGAGAAGGAGGGAGGAAGAAGAAAGAGAAGTGTGAAGATTCTGTGAAATGTCGGAAAACCACTTCTCAATATGATCCCTCCATAGAACCTCTTTCCTTCTCATCACTCCCATATCGTCCACCAAATTACTAAGCAAATGAAAGTTTTAGAAAAGATCTATTTATTTATTTGGAAGGCAGAATTACCAAGAAACAGAGGCAGAGACAGAAAGCGAGATCTTCCATGTGTTGGTTCACTCCCCAAGTGGCCGCAACAATCAGGGCTGGTCCAGGCTGAAGCTGGGAACCTGGAACTCTGTCTGGGTCTTCTACTTGGTCACAGACACTCAAGGACTTAGGCCATCTTAGGCTGCTTTCCCAGGTGCATTAGCAGGGAGCTGGATCAGAAGTGGAGCAGCTGGGACTCGAACCAGCCCCATATGGGATACTGGAACTGCAGGCAGTGGCTTAACCAACTGTGCCACAACACCAACCCCACACAAATGAAATGATTAAGAATGAGATGGGGGGGGGCAGTGCTGTGGCTCACTCGGCTAATCTTCCACCTGCAGCGCTGGCACCCCGGATTCTAGTCCGGTTGGGGCGCCGGGTACTAGTCCTGGTTGCTCCTCTTCCAGTCCAGCTCTTTGCTGTGGCCTGGGAGAGCAGCGGAGGATGGCCCAAGTGCTTGGGCCCCTGCACCCACATGGGAGACCAGGAGAAGCACCTGGCTCCTGGCTTCGGATCGGCATAGCACCGGCCGTGGCAGCCATTGGGGAGTGAACCAACGGAAGGAAGACCTTTCTCTCTGTTTCTCTCTCGCTGTCTATAACTCTACCTGTCAAAAAAAAAAAAAAGAATGAGATGAGGGGGTTGGGGGAGAGTACAGAATCCAAAATGATGGCAAATTTTGCCTATATTTGAAGGTCTAAGGGACTCCTACTTAATCTTTTGGTTACCTTAAAATCGATTTTACTCGAGGTCATGATGATAGCAGCACCTGTCAGGAACTAGTTCAATATTTTTCACACAAGACAATCACCTTGTGTTAAATGCCCTCAGAAACATGGAGAAATTCCTGAACAACATGATTTTGCTAACACAATAATTCTTCATTCTGCTTAGCAGTTGATTTCTTTGCAGATGAAATCTTTGCTGAATCAAAGTACATTAAATTTACAAACAATGAACAGTCCCCTTTCAGGGATTTAATATACTTTGTTTGATGGAACATCATTTGTTGTTTTTGTACTGGGTTGGAAATACTGATTTCAACTCAAGTGTCACTGTGAGAGATACCAGATACCAATGCGAATGTGAGATGATTGCCTTGTGTGAAATTTGTATGGGATTTTGAGACATGGTTCCTTGAATCTTGAACTCTTCAGAAGGATCAAGGATATAAAGGGGGTAAGAGAAAGAAGAGGATGCTTGAGGGTTCTTTAGAGAGAGCTGTTGATCTGCCAAGTCATCCCTACAAAGGTGGGGTGGTGAGAAGACCTCAGTGCTGGAGAGAGGGATGCTAACATTTAACACAAGCACAGTAAAATGGAGCTTCCAAGTGCTTTCTGTGTTCCCTGCAATTCTGATAAATTGATAACTATCCCAAAGCCGTAAGTTAAAGTGGCTTTATTGGAACACACCTACCCCTTAATCTTTTGAGCAAAAAAAATTTATAAGAGCTGTCATTAGTCCAAATGTGAACTACCGAAAGGAAAGAGATGTGGGCCATAGGCCTTAATATCTTGCCAGAAGTTTTCAATAAGAGCAAAAGAGAATAGCAATTGAGGTAAACCACCAAGAATGAGGTCCTGTAGTACACGTGACAGCCTGAGAGATCCAATACCCTCAGATATTTTAGGAGTGGCCACATTGGGGCTGGCGCTGTGGCGCAACGGGTTAAAGTCCTGGCCTGAAGCTCTGGCATCCCATATGGGTACTGGTTCTAGTCTCAGCTGTTCCTCTTCCGATCCAGCTCTTTGCTATGGCCTGGGATAGCAATAGAGGATGGCCCAAGTCCTTGGGCCTCTGCACCCACATGGAAGACCAGGAAGAAGCTCCTGGCCCCTGGCTTCGGATCAGCCCAGCTCCGGCCGTTGCGGCCATCTGGGGATGATCCAGCAGGTGGAAGACCTCTCTCTCTGTCTCTACCTCTCTCTGTAACTCTGTCTTTCAAATAAATAAAATACATTTTTTTTAAAAAAAATGAGTTGCCAATAACTGTAAGGTCTGAGGAAGCCATGGAGGTACCATTAGGGAGTCAACTTACTCACCAGCCAAGCCCAGGGAGATGGAAGTAACCCACCCAACTCAAGTCTGCTTTAAGTTTCTCCTCTCAAATACCATGTCCCAACTAGAAGCCCCAAATAACAAAAAATGTGCTATCTTATGAGAGAAAAGAGTGAAAGAAAACATAAACCAACCCTGGAGGTATGCTATAACCATCTACATGCCCAAAGAAAGATAGTAAAGAAACATTTTTAATGAAAAATTGAAGAAGATTAATTCCTCTCTTTGCTAGGATGCCTTCCATTACCAGGAGAAAAACAAAGTGCTAATGTTTGTGACTCATGTTCTCATGATTGTCAGTTACCTAAGAATGAGCAGAAAAAGTATGACTATATTAAATTTCCCATCTATGAGCAAAGAAAATAACTCACCTGGGGTGGGGCAGGGGGAATGTTAACAGATCATGGCTGGTAAAAAATATATATGTATACATAGAATTGCATTTTTATTTCTTCCTGGAAGTCCTACATTTGCCGTCATAAGTACATTTCAAAGATCCCTCAAGCATCTTTTTGAAGCCCCCAGAAGCTCAGAATCCAGAATACCAGAATTTAAGCCATTTGATGCTCATCATTTATTTAATAACCATTTTGAGGGTGCCTACTTTGGCTGAGTACTCTCTATTAGAGTTTCACCTGCATTATGTTTTTTATCCTCACAGCAATACTCACTCTCCAGTAGTGTAGGGCCCTTCAACATCTCATTTTCACTTAGTCCTCCAAAACATTTTGTGAGGTGGTGATGGCAGGGTTATCATCTCCATCTGGCTCCAAGGAAATTGAAGCTGGAGGCGTTAGCTCACCAAAGACCACAGCAGTAGTGAACCTCCTCACCACAGTCCTGGAATGACCAGGGCTCTGTCCAGTACCATGAGTACATCATCTGCCATCTTAAACATTTGCTGTGAACAGTCTGTATAGTATCTCTTCACACCTGACTGCATTTCTCATTCTGTCCTGATAAATCTTCATTTGTAAATTCCATCCCTTATTTCTATTTCTTTGTGGTCTACTTCCTTTAGCATTAGCACAGAAGTTTGGACCTTCCACCGCAAAGTAATGTGATAAGAAAAGTTTGGAGACGGTATTCTCTCTTTTGTTATAGCAGTATGTCCTTACATTTCTTTCTAACCCATATTTGAATATTAATTATTTCAAAAGACTCGTCAAGTGGAAGTAGGCATCTAATACAATGCAAATTTTTAAGAAAGTAATCATTTCAATTCTAGGATCTGTCAGTCACTTCTGAGCTTGAAAATTCTTCATTCCAGCATTTTCTAGTACTTTTTCTGAAATAGACAGTGTATTAATCTGCCTGGGCTGCCATAAATGAGTACTGCAGACAGAGTGGTTTAAATAATAGAAATTAATTTTCTCACACTTTTGGAGGTTGGAAGTCATCACGCTTATCCTCACAACAAGAAAAATTATGAACAAAATAATGAAAATCAGCAGCTCTTCTTACATCTCTCAGAGGATTGAGGCCACAAGGAAATCTGTATCACCCTCCCCCAAAGTGGAGACAAACAAGTGGATATAGAGAATCAGAGCTTACTAGGTACAAAGCCCATAGCAAAAGCCTGTAGTGCTAGAACACTCTAAACTGACAAATTCCTAGCGGTTCAGGATACACTGGTTGAAAGTCAAAAATTCTGAGGAAGCCCAGTCTCAGGGCGCCCTAACACTTTCATGATTTTACCTCCAGGAACCCTATCAAGTATTCAAAGGTTACAGCTTAAGGGTAAAAGAAATGAATGGCAGGAAGCTTCTACAACTTTGAAGCTGCTCTTTAAGTAAAAGAACACCAAATTTAGAGTACACAATTAGGACACAAAAGCAAATGAGAAAAGAAATCATAACAAATAAATACAAATTTTTGAAAGGCTGAATATGCCACAAGCATTACAAAAATCGAGAAAATAGCACAATATTACATTAATTGACTTTGCAACATATCTACATTTCCCCAGTTTTAGCAACTTATATTTTTATCACCTCATCATACAGTTTTTTTCATCATACAGTTTTATGAAAATAATAATCATCTGTAAAGAAAACAGAAAAAAAAAAACCAAGCAAATGTTTCGTTTCGCTTTGGTTGCCCAGAATTTGCCATTATTATCAATACTTTAGGCAAGTTTCGGCATCACAATTCAATATTGGTGATGTCCATGCATAGTTTTAGGATTTCCAAGTATGCAAAAACCTCTTTCATGCTTTTCTCCTACTGAAGCTGTACAACTTTAAGCACATTAAGAACATTTACATGTTCTTGTGTACTAACTAATTTAAATCGTCTTTTGAGTGGTTTGCCCTTGAGGAAGCACAGTCAGTGTGGGAATGTTCCTGGCAGCCATCCCTAACTGGAAGGCTCAGCGTAACTATGAATGGAAGGGACAGATGATCACATAAATGCAGTTCACTAAGTCAACTAATTCAACTCCCTAAAATGCCCCTAGCTAGGGTCATTAAGGATGCTGGATCTTCAGGAAAGTTGGAGAAGAAATGACCAGCTTCCACTACAAATGTCTTTCTTTTGGGTGGGCATTGTGATACGGTGGCTTGAATTGCTGCTTGGGACACCTGGATCCCATAGCAGAGTGCCTGGAATCTAGTCCTGCCTCCATTCCCAATCCAGCTTCCTGCTCCTATGCCAGGAGGCAGCAGTGTCCCAGGTACTTGGGTTGCTGCCACCACATGGGATACTTGGCTGGAGTTCCTGGCTCCTGGCTTTGGCATAGCCCAGCCCCAGGTGTTGGCAGACATTTTGGGAGTATGCCAGTAAATGGAAGATCTCTTTCTCTCTCCCTTACTCCCTCTCCCTCTTCTACTGTGCCTCTGACTTTAAAATCAATAAATCTTTAAAAATGTCTTGCTTTTGCAAATTTTCAGAGCACATAACATTGCAAATATATTGGTAGAACCTCCCCACACTCAGGGATTAGGTATGCCAGAAAATTAAGCTGTATCAGTTTCATAGATCCCTAGATCAGGATTCAAGCTGTATTAGTGTGATTTTTGTTGCTATAACAAAATGACTGAAGGTTGATACTTTATAAAATTAAATAAATAAAACACTAATTTAAATTACATTTTTGGAGGCCAAAAATTCAAGATCAGATGGCCCCAGTGGTTTGGCGAATGACAAGGGCCTCCTTGGCTACACCACAACATAGCAGAGATGTAGAACCAGTTACATGTAGAAGGAAGTCAAAGGCATTGAGTGGCCTTGTTTCATAAAAGCCCACTGTCACAAGAGATAATTCACTCCACAAGAACTTCCAGCAGCTACACCTCCAATGTGCTAATTGCCAGGAGTACCCACCTTTTAAACATTCCACCACCTCTCAACATCACCATACTCCCACACACCACGCTCCCAGTCCCTGAATCCTATGGGACAAGCGTGTCCAAACCATAACACAGGGCTCTGCCTTCATGGATGCAGAATATTGTGGGTGTGTATCTCTCTGGCAAAAGTTGGGTCAGGGAATGACTTTATTCTTGAATTGCTCACGAAGGGATATCTGTAAATCCTTTAAAAATGCAGGTTTACATTTTTTTTCTCCCTATTCATTTCCCTCCCAAACTTTTCCCTGTGGAGTCTTTTAAAATCCTTCCTACTCCACTTCACCTTTAGTAGAGTGGAGCAATGAGTTTTGTTTTAAAATGCAGACTGTTGATTTCCAACTGAGGATGGAGGGGAGTGAAAACAATGAAAATAAAAGGTCACAGATTCCCTCAGGTGAGTCACAAAGCTATTTATGTATTTTTTTAAACTTCATGTCTAAGAATTGGCTGAAAAGTGACAATTCAGAATGGTTGAGTGGGAGGGGATGAAAAAAAAAATCACAATTCTGTGACATGACACACAGGCTCCACACCCTGCCTGCTAATGACTTACAGAATTAGGTAGCAGCCCAGAGAGGGAGAAATTAACAAACACTGGCACTGAGAAAGGCAAGTTTGCAGCAGTGAGGGTAACAACAGATAGGACCAGTGAGATGACAGGATTTGCAGGGACAGTTATAGACAATGGTCTCTCTCGTGTGGTCACTGGGCAGGTCCTGGATGAACTGCAGGCAGGAAAGGGACAAAAATGTCGTGCTGGAACTCTGTGAAGGTGAGCCACTAGGCAGAAACTCCAGGCACAAAAACGAGCAAGGATTCTGGTTCAGCTTCCACCTGAGAACGATCCTTACAGGGGTAGGAAACATCCGGCCCGTGGGCCATATCAGACCTACAATATCATTTGGTCTGGCCCTGCCAAGGCAACCACAGGCTGGACTCAAAATTCAATAAATCTATAGCAGGCTAATTTGTAAGTTTATAATTTTTTATGGCCTGCACACAATGTGATAAATATCCAAGTGGCCCCTGGCTGCAAAATATTCCCCATCACTGCATGGGAAACAAAGACAGAGAGGAGTTCCAGTAGTTACTCCCATACTGGAGTAACTGGGCTCAATTCCAGACTCTATCCAGCCTTCAATTCCATCTTTCTGCTAATGCAGACCCTGGAGGCAGCAGTAATGACTGAAGCAATCAGGTTCCTGCTGCCCAGGTGGAAGACCTGGATTGTGTTTCTGGCTCCTGACTGCTGCCCTGGCCCAGCCCTGGACACTTCAAGTGTTTCAGGAAGTCAATGGGAAGATGAGTGGGTGGACGCTAGGTCTGTCTCTCCGTCTAGGATAAGAGAGCTCTGTCTCTCTCTCTCCCACCCCTCCCTCCCTCTCAAATAAATAAACATGAAGCAAAATTAAAAAAGAAAAGGGAAGCAGCAAAGCAAGAAAACTATGTCTTCCCAAGTGATCACTTTAATATCCTGGCACAAGAATAAACACTCTTGCCACTAAAACTAATGAACAAGCAAAAATAAAATAAAAAACTATTCACTGTTATAGTATCCTCAGGTTTGGTGATAAACTCGTTTCCTTACCTCCATTTTTATAAAATATTTCATAGTCATAAGGAGCTCTGAACTTTTATCCAGTAGAGGCTCCCCACAGAGACATAACCTATAAGTTACAATCTTTTCCAGGAAAAGATATTTTAATAGTTAAAAAAGTGAGACTTAAATGGGGTGGTAATAAATTGTTTTCTTCCTCCAAGCTTTGTTGGAAGTATGGATATTCACATTCAAACAGAATTGTTTTATAGGAAAATTTCAGAGGCTGCATTATGAGATGAAATCACTTACAGAGCCTGATTTCAGCACAGTCAAAACCCACCAAGGAGGTAAATTTGGATTTCCAAGTCCCCAAATGCCACACTGGCCCAGATCCAAAGTGCAGTAAGCACCTTAGTGAAAACAGTTTAAATGATGATTGATAGGGGTTCTATTTTAGTTTTTTCTAAAATGTCATTTCTTTTTAAAAGCCCCAGGGCATGCAACGAACAAAATATATCAATCATTAAAATATTTAAATTCACTCGTAGTGATTAATAAAACATCAAAATGAAATAGTTTACAAAAATGATCTTGACTAACAATCTCAACAACACACTCATCCCAGCCAACTTGTTTTTCTCAACTCCTCTCACTCCTCATCCTCAAAATTTTCTAAAATGCAACAAAAAAACATAGGGCATCAATTCCATAAAAAGTACTCTAAGGTTTAAAAAAAATGAACACATTCTCAGTGGATTTAAAATTATTAGTGGAGGGCCGGCGCCGCGGCTCACTAGGCTAATCCTCCGCCTAGCGGCGCCGGCACACCGGGTTCTAGTCCCGGTCGGGGCGCCGGATTCTGTCCCGGTTGCCCCTCTTCCAGGCCAGCCCTCTGCTGTGGCCAGGGAGTGCAGTGGAGGATGGCCCAGGTGCTTGGGCCCTGCACCCCATGGGAGACCAGGAAAAGCACCTGGCTCCTGGCTCCTGCCACCGGATCAGCGCGGTGCGCTGGCCGCAGCGCGCTGGCCGCGGCGGCCATTGGAGGGTGAACCAACGGCAAAGGAAGACCTTTCTCTCTGTCTCTCTCTCTCTCACTGTCCACTCTGCCTGTCAAAAAAAAAAATAAAAAAAAAATTATTAGTGGAGACATTATATTCTGACTCACCATTTATGAGTGCTTATAGGGTAGGGCTCATAAACTGGGACAAGGACCAGACATAATCTTCAGGTAGATTTCTATCTAGCCAAACCCATGTTCAAAAACATTTGAATTATCTACCAATATTTTTTTAAAGGCAAGATGTTTCTTACATACACACCAGATGGGGCTCAATTTCTGACCTGCAGTATGCACAAAGCTGAGTTGTGGCTAACTGTTAGATAAGGAGGTCAGAATCTCACCAGGATCTTAAGGACTCCCACTTTTTTACACTTATTATCCCCATTTATTTAGGGTACCATGCACATATTTGAGGTTACAACATATGCTATAAAGAAGAAACAAATATTCATGGAAAAAAGAATGAAAAGGTACCTTATTTTGGTGCAAATCAATTAAAATCTATGCATTTTTTTAATCACATGCAGCTTCTGTGAACTTTTGAAGACTCCTAGTGCAATGCAGAAGCACTTAGCTGGTGGGCAAGAGAGGCAGCAGGTGTTTCAGACACTGACAGGTGTGCAGCATGGTAAGACATCGAAATGGAGGCAGGGGCATTCCTACAGGGGAGAACCACATGAGCAACACCACAAAGGTACACAAGGTAGAGAGTATGGAACACGTCTGGTAGTCTGCTATGGTTTCGTGACTCCTGTGATCGGAAACAAAAGGCTGAAACAGTAGGCAGCAGTCACAGCACGGACTTCCTCAGCCTCTGTCTGGTATTCTAAGTTTTAGATAGAGGAAAACTATATCAGAACTGGGCTTCAGGATAGTTTTCCTATTAAACTCTAATAACCTATAAGAATCCCTGTGGCAACTTTGCAAACAGCAGTCTCACTGTCTTTAATTGTATTGTCCCTTCTGCAGAATGAACTCATCACTAACATTATATTCAACCAGCAGCTTAGAACACAAGAAACCTTTTTCTTCCAGGATGCAGATGGAATATGGATGTAGCAAGGAGGATATTGAACTTCCTGCCCGCAGACCAGAGCTCTGTCATTAGATCCTGACTCTTACTATGTGCTTTGGGGCAAGGAGCCGACCTTCCATGAAACTTCCTGTAAAATGCTGGTAATGATAACCTTCATAAGGTCATTGCTGGAATCAAATAAGATCAAGGATACAGTATTTGAAAGTATTCAGCAAACAACACAATGTAGTAGAAGTAAAGTTTGTTTCATTATTAGAGATGCATTGGGTTTGGTTATATTCTAGCTCCTTTCCCAGGAAGTCTTTTCTTTCTGTACTCCTCAAGGAAACTGCCTATTTAATATACATTTAATCCAAATCTTGGCCTTTTTTCTTATTGATATTGTCTTTGAAGGATCATACTGTGTTGGTTCTCTTGATGACATCCCAGGTATCAGCTCTAACTACTCATCTCGGTTGTTTTCCTGTATCCTCAGCCACTTGTCCTTCCTCCCAGTAATCTACATACCTACTCAAAGCCATTATGAATAAGCTTCAAGAGCAATTTAAAATTGAAATCTCTCTTTTCTTGATTCTGGCCTTATGAACATAATTCTTCTTTTTAATACTCAACGTTCTCTAACTTATATTCAAATATCCCAAATTAAGTGCCTTATAAAAAGTGTAAAAATAAACAAATAATAGGACCACTGAAGGCCTGATAAACTCAGAGAAATACCTCAAGCCAGGTTTTTGGAGAAACGCCTGCAAGCAGAGAGGTAAGGTGAAGATTAGAACACCAGAGCTGCATTTGACCTGAAGGCAGTTGTCGATGACCCAAACTCTGTGCTCCCGTGGATAGAACTAGCTACAAGGGGCAAGAGATCTAGAGCTTGGAGGAGCGGGGACTTCGGGGAGAACTCTTCATACACAGCTGGGCCTGAAGTGGCACTCTAGTGAGAGGAAAGGGTGAATTAGATCTAAGCAGTTCCTCTTCTGTCTCCAATCTTAGGAGATTCAGAGAGAGCTGCCTTTGCGGCAGACCTAAGGGAAGAAGCAAAGTGAAAAGAAAAAAGAACCCATACCTGGTAGCTGCTCATGAGCCCTCGCGAGGCATATGATGATCCTGGACATCATCCATCTGGCTGGATGGGCCAGCGCCTCTCCAGCCCTGGACTTGGTGCATAGCACTTCCCACTGGAGGTGCCTGCCAATGCCTGGCAGAAACAAACACAAAGTATCACTTTATTCTTCAAATAATTTCCCAAGAATAATAACCAGAAAGCAGCATACATTACCGTTCATGTGAGAAATCAAGACTGCAGAAGTGTGAACAAAACCACAGACAGAAGAATCAGACCTACAGAGATATCACATATTAGAACAACCCATCTAGTCGGGGATGACAATCATGTCTATAACTAAAATTCAGAACAGACAGTATTGAAAAATAAGAGAAGTAAGGGGGAATATGGCTTTCTATAGAGTGGAGACTACTGCTTCGGAGACACACGTGTTCCATCTACATTGTTTCAGGAGAGAAGAGGCAGAAACCATGTAACAATAAAAGGAAGGAGAGTGTTGAGTGGGTGGACCCAGGGGAGCTAAGCCCTGTGCTTACTGGTGTTACTTAATCTCACTGAGCCTCAGTTTCCTTGTCTGTAAAATAAACAACTATTTCAATGGGGATTTTGAAAATTATATGAGTGGGTTTATATAAGAATTTGGCAGACTATCAGTGTTTAATAATGTTGAATGCTTTTCTCAGAGTTACAGGAAATTTCAAATCACAGGCATCTTATTGCTATTATAGAAGATCCTGTTATATTTTATTGATGGTTTTGTATTTATGTGAAAGGCAGAGTTACAGATAGAGAGAGAGAGAGAGAGAGAGAGACAAAGAGAAAGAGATCTATCTGTTGGTTCACTCCCCAAATGGCCACAACAGCTGGAGCTGGGAAAATCCAAAGCCAGGAGCCAGAAGCTGCTTCTGGGTCTCCTATATGGGTGTTGGGGCTCAAGTACTTGGAACATCTTCCACTGCTTTCCATTATCAGGGGGCTGGATCAGAAATGGAGCAGCCAGGACTTGAACTGCACCCATATGGGACGCTGGCACTGCTGGTGGCAGCTAAACCCACTACGTCACAGTGCTGGCCCCCATTTTTTATGTAATTTTTTGTTTCAATTTTTAGTCTTTTAACAAATTAAATGTGATTTGTATGTAAAATTCTTCCCTCTCTCTCTCTCCCTCTCATCCCCTTCCCCTCTTTTTTTTCTAGTTTTTGATATAACATATTTTAAAATTGCATTACATTATAAAGACTTAATATTTCACCAAATAAGAAGTTTCACCAGTAAAAAGACCCTAGTTTAGGGAGTATACACAATGGCTATAAGCAATAACTGAATGGGAAAATTTGCTAGTATTTCACCATATCTGGTAAATTTTAAAATAATCACAGATCTTCCAGGCCAGCTCTCTGCTGTGGCACAGATCATTAAAACTACAGTAGTGTAACATTCTTTTTTTTTTTTTTTTTTGACAGGCAGAGTGGACAGAGAAAGGTCTTCCTTTGCCGTTGGTTCACCCTCCAATGGCCGCCACGGGCGGCGTGCTGCGGCCGGCGCACCGCGCTGATCCGATGGTAGGAGCCAGGTACTTATCCTGGTCTCCCATGGGGTGCAGGGCCCAAGGACCTGGGCCATCCTCCACTGCCCTCCCTGGCCACAGCAGAGAGCTGGCCTGGAAGAGGGGCAACCGGGACAGAATCCGGCGCTCCGACTGGGACTAGAACCTGGTGTGCCAGCGCCGCAAGGCGGAGGATTAGCCTAGTGAGCCACGGCGCCGGCTTGTAACATTCTTAACCACTGGTTTGACAAAGATATAAAACAAAGTTTTACAAAACTGTATTTGTAGCAACACTGATACACACAAATATTTCTTTTTTTACATTTTTGTTTTTTATATTATAACTCCCACATGTAAAGTAGAACATGTGATATTTGTCTTCCTGTGTATGGCTTATTTCATTCTACATGATGTTCTCCAGTTGAATCCATTTTGCTGCAAATGGTAGAATTTCATTCTCTTTTATAGCTGAATAATACTCCACTGTATATAGACCGCATTTTCTTTATCCATTTATCTGATGATGGACACCTTGGTTGATTCCGAAGTTTGGCTATTATGAACAGAGCAGCTATGAACATGGTGGTTCAGGTATCTGTTGAATACACTGTGTTCAAGTCTTTTGGGTATATACCCAGTAGTGGAATTGCTGAATCATGTGGCAAGTTGATTTCTAGATTTTTAAAGAAATCTCCACAATGTTTTCCACAGTGGCTGCACTAATTTACGTTCCCACCAGCAGTATTTAGATGTTCTCCTTTGTCCACATCCTCATCAGCACTGGCTCAGAGTCTTAGTTCTTAAATTTAGGTCTTTGATCCATCTTGAGTTGATTTTTGCATACTGTAAGTGAGATGGATCTAATTTCATCCTTCTACGTATATACTGCCAGTTTTGCCAACACCATTTGTTGAAGAGATTATCCTTACTCCACTGTATGGTCTGAGAACTTTTGTCAAAAATCAGTTGGCTGTAGTTATGAGAATTTCTGGGCTCTCTGTTCTGCTCTGCTGATCTGTATATCAGTGCCAATCTGTTTTACTTACTATAACTGTGTAGTATGCTTTGAAATCAGATATTGTGATGACTCCAGCTCCATTTTTCTTGCTCGGGATTGTTTTGTATATTCTGGGTCTTTTGTGATTCTATATGAATTTTAGGATTGTTTTTTCTAACTCTGTAAAGAATACCATTGGTGTTTTGATAGGGACTGATTTTAATCTATAAATTGCTTCAGGTAGTATAGACATTGTAATGATATTGATTCTTCATATCCATGTCCTTGATGATTTCTTTCATCAATGTTTGATAATTTCCATTTTAGAGATCTTTCACTTCTTTGGCTAAATTTATTCCTGAATAATGTGAATGAGATTTCTTTCTTGATTTTCTGTAAGTTCATCATTAGCATAGAAAAAAGCAATTGGGTTTTGTATGTTTGTTCTGTAACCTGCGACTTTACTGAATTGCTTTATCAAATCTAACAGATTTTGGTGGTGTTCTTAGGTTTTTCCATGTACAATATCATCTGAAAACATGGATAATTTGACTTTCTGCTTTCCAATTTTCATGCACTTTATTTCTTTTTCTTCTTTTTTAAAGATTTTATTTATTTATTTGAGAGGAAGAGTTACAGACAGTGAATTGCTTTATCAAATCTAACAGATTTTGGTGGTGTTCTTAGGTTTTTCCATGTACAATATCATCTGAAAACATGGATAATTTGACTTTCTGCTTTCCAATTTTCATGCACTTTATTTCTTTTTCTTCTTTTTTAAAGATTTTATTTATTTATTTGAGAGGAAGAGTTACAGACAGTGAGAGGGAGAGACAGAGAGAAAGGTCTTCCATCCATTGATTTACTCCCCAAATGGCCACAACTGCCAGAGCTCCGCCAATCTGAAGCCAGGAGCCAGGTGCTTCTTCCTGGTCTCCCATGCAGGTGCAGGAGCCCAAGGACTTGGGCCATCCTCCACTGCTTTCCCAGGCCACAGCAGAGAGCTGGACTGGAGGAGGGGCAACCAGGACTAAAACCAGTGCCCATATGGGATGCCGGCACCACAGGCAGAGAATTAACCTACTGCGCCATGGCATCGGCCTCCATGCACCTTATTTCTTTCCCCTCCCTAATTGCTCTCACTAAAACTTTCAGTACTATATTGAATAAGAGTGGTGAAAGTGGACATTCTGTCTTGTTCCAGATCTGAGGGGAAATGTTTTCAGTTTTTCCTCATTCAGTATGATATCGACTGTTGCTTTGTCATATATATCCTTATAATTTTGAGGAATATTTTTTCTATACCTAATTTCTGGAGAGTTTTTATCTTTTTTTAAAACTTTTATTTAATAAATATAAATTTCCAAAGTACAACTTTTGGATTATAGTGGCTTTTCCCCCCATAACCTCTCTCCCACCTGCAACCATCCCATTTCCCGCTCCCTTTCCCATCCCTTTCACATCAAGATTCATTTTCAATTATCTTTATATACAGAAGACCAATTTAGTATATACTAAGTAAAGATTTCAACAGTTTGCACCCACACAGAAACACAAAGTATAAAGTACTGTTTGAGTACTAGTTATACCATTAATTCACATAGTACAACACATTAAGGATAGAGATCCTACATGGGGAGTAAGTGTACAGTGACTCCTGTTGTTGATTTAACAATTGACACTCTTATTTATGGCGTCAGTAAACACCCAAGTCTCTTGTCATGAGTTGCCAAGGCTGCGGAAGCCTTTTGAGTTCGCCAACTCCAATCTTATTTAGACAAGGTCATAGTCAAAGTGGAAGTTCTCTCCTCCCTTCAAAGAAAGGTACCTCCTTGTTTGTTGGCACTGGAGGGTTTTTATCATGAAGAGGTTTTGGATCTTACCAAAGCTTTCTCTGAATCTACTGAGATGACTGTGTGGTTTTTTTTTTTAACTTTTATTTAATGAATATAAATTTCCAAAGTACGATTTATGGATTACAATGGCTTCCCCCCCATACCGTCCCTCCCACCCACAACCCTCCCCTTTCCCACTCCCTCTCCCCTTCCATTCACATCAAGATTCATTTTCGATTATCTTAATATACAGAAGATCAGCTTAGTATACATTAAGTAAGGATTTCAACAGTTTGCTCCCACACAGTAACATAAAGTGAAAAATAATAGATGATTTTTTTAAAATGATGATGAAATCAGATCAGACCTATTGTCATGTTTAATCCCAGTGAGAGTCAAGTTGGGAGTTGATAATTTCTTTCTTTTTTTTTTTTTTTTTTTTTTTTTTTACAGAGGATCAGTTTAGTATACATTAAGTAAAGATTTCAACAGTTTGCACCCCCATAGAAACACAAAGTGAAATATATTGTTTGAGTACTCGTTATAGCATTAAATCTCAATGCACAGCACATTAAGGACAGAGATTCTACATGAGGAGTAAGTGCACAGTGACTCCTGTTGTTGACTTTACCAATTGACACTCCTGTCTATGGCATCAGTAATCTCCCTATGCTCCAGTCATGAGTTTCCAAGGCTATGGAAGCCCTCTGAGTTCTCCGACTCTTATCTTGTTTAGACAAGGTCATAGTCAAAGTGGAGGTTCTCTCCTCCCTTCAGAGAAAGGTACCTCCTTCTTTGAAGACCTGTTCTTTCCACTGGGATCTCACTCACAGAGATCTTTTGCCAGAGTGTCTTGGCTTTCCATGCCTGAAATACTCTCATGGGCTTTTCAGCCAGATCCGAATGCCTTTAAGGCTGATTCTGAGGCCAGAGTGCTATTTAGGACATCTGCCATTCTATGAGTCTGCTGAGTATCTCACTTCCCATGTTGGATCACTCTCCCCTTTATTTATTCTATTGATGTGATTTATGACATTTATCGATTTGCGAATGTTGAACTACCCTTACATTTCTGGGATAAATCTCACTTGATCATGATATATGATCATTTGATGTGTTTGGATTTTATTTGCTAGTATTTTATTGAGAATCTTTGCATCTATGTTCATTAAGGATATAGGTCTATAGTTCTCTTTTTGTGTCATGTTTCAGTTTGGTTTTGGTATCAAAGTAATAACTTTGATATCCCACTCCTCGGCAAATAAGATTACAGGTCAGGTCTTCCAGTTTCATCCTTTTCTTGTAACTGAATGTCAAACTGATTGTCAAGTTTTTTCTTCACCAAAATTGTGCTTAAAAAACCCCACTATCACCAGCCCCTTTGGGTTTTCCTCTCTTGGAGCCCACTTCCAGGCCACTCTGGCTAGAGGTCTCTGACTTAAACAATTTTGCTTTAAAAAAAAAAAAAAAGAAAAGAAAAGAAAGGAATGCTGAGCTTATAAAGGGTGAGGACAGAGTTCCATCTTGTTCAATATCTTGAAACAGTTTGAAAAGTGTTGTAGTTACTACCTCTTTGAATGTTTTGTAGAATTCAATAGTCTCTGTCTCTCTCTCATTGTCCACTCTGTCAAAAAAAAAAATTAAATATTAAACAATAAATAAAAGAAAAAAAGGCCTGCACCATGGCTCAATAGGCTAATCCTCCACCTGTGGCGCCGGCACACTGGATTCTAGTCCAGATCGGGGTGCCGGATTCTGTCCCGGTTGACCCTCTTCCAGGCCAGCTCTCTGCTCTGGCCTGGGAGTGCAGTGGAGGATGGCCCAGGTCCTTGGGCCCTGCACCCCATGGGAGACCAGGAGAAGCACCTGGCTCCTGGCTTCTGATCAGCGCAATACACAGCCGCAGCGTGCCAGCCGCGGTGGCCATTGAAGGGTGAACCAATGGCAAAAGGAAGACCTTTCTGTCTCTCTCTCTCACTGTCCACTCTGCCTGTCAAAAAATAAAAATAAAAAATAAAAATAAAAAGAATTCAATAGTAAAGCTATCAGGTCCCAGACTTTTCCTTGATGGAAGCCTTTTGATTAGTGCTTCAATCTTATTGCTTGTTTCAGATCTGTTTGGCTTCTCTACAGCTTCTTGATTGAATTTTGGTGATTTATATGAGGCCAATAATTTATTCATTTCTTCTAGGTTTTCCAGTTTACTAGCATATAGTTCTCTATGGCAATTTCTTATGATCCTTTCTATTTCAGTCGTATCAATTGAAATGTCTCCTTTTTCATCTCTAATTTTATTTATTTGAGGTTTTTCTTTTGTCTTTGTTAGTCTGGTTAGAGGTTTAGCTATTTTGCTTATCTTCTCACAAATAATTTTTGTTTTGTTGATCTTTTGTATTTTCGAGTTTCAATTGTATTTATTTCTGCTCTGATCCTTATTATTTCTTGCCATCTGCTGATTTTGGGGTTGGTTTTCTAAGTCTATGAGATGCATCAATAGATCTTTAATTTGAAATATTTCTCTTTTTTAATATAAGCTCTTAATACTATAAACTTCCCTCTTAATATTGCTTTTGCTGTATCATACACGTTTTGGTATGTTCTGTTTTCATTTTTATTTATTTCAAGAACTTTTTAGATTTCCTTTTAAATTTGTTCAAGGACACATTGATCATTCAGTAGCATGTTGTTTAATTTTCAAGAATTAATGAGAATTATATATTTCTTGTTGTTAATTTCAAGTTTTATTCCTTTATGGTCTGAGAACATACATAATACAATTTCAATTGTTTTTGCTGAGACGATTTGTGAATGATCTTTCTGATGTGCTGTTGGGATCCATGCATTGATGAAAAGAATGTGTGTTCTTCAACTGTGGGATGAAAGGTTCTGTAGATATGTTAGTTTATATGTAACTTGACACTTTTGTCTTATTGTCTTTAGAATTCTCTCCTTGTCTAACTCTTGACAATTTGATGATCATATGCCTTGGAGAAGTCCTTTTTGGGTTGAGTCTGCATGGTGTTCTTTGAGCTTCTTGTATCTGGATGTCCATATCTCTTTCAAGACCTGGGAAATGTTCAACTATTATTTCACTTAACAGGTTCTCAATGTCTGTTTTCTTTTCTTCTCCTTCAGGAATGCCTATAATATGCATCTTTTGTCATTTAATGATATCCCATATTTCACATAGACTTTCTTCAATCTTTTCAATTATTTTCTCACTATTTTGATCTGATTGGGTTATTTCAAAATTCTTTTCCTCAAGATCAGAATTCTTTCTTCCACTTGGTCTATTCCATTGTTAAAGCTCTCAGTCTCATTTTTTATTTCACTGATTGAAAGTTTCATCTCCCAAATTTCTATTTGGTTCTTCTTAATATATACTATCTCCTCAGTAACATCTTTATTCATGTTATTCATTGATATTCTCTGTTCTTTAATCTGTCTATCTGCATTCTCTTTTATTACATTCATTGCCTTACAATCATTATTTTGAATTCTATATCTGTCGTTTCATAGATTTCCTTTAGTTAAGGACCTGGTTCCAGAAGATTATTCTGTTCTTTTGGAGGCATCATGTTACCTTGCTTCTTTATGTCTCCTGTGTCCCTCATTTACATCTGCCCATCTGGTATATTCACTCATTCTTTTTTTTTTAAACAATATTCAAGTTTATTAAAGAAATTTTAAAAAGTTTCATAAAATGTTTAACTTTCATCAGCTTCAAGGTTTATGTTGCTCCCAAACTTTGTATATAACTGAACTTTCAAATCTGCTGATATCTGTTGAGTTGATTTCACTCTGGATTCTAAGGCACCAATTTCTTCTTGCAAATTTTTCTTTGCCTCTTCTAACATTTCCTATATTTCTTCTTGTGAGTAGCTGATGAAAACATCACCAATTTGATAAGGAATCATTAAGCAGTCGTCATCTGCAAGCATGATGTCATCACAAGCATCTTCTAAATTTCGGAGGTTTTTTTTTTTTTTTTATCTTTTGTTGACCTTCAAAAGTAACATTGACATCTTCTGGAGCTGCCTTCTTCATGGTGGCCACCATCTTCTATTCACTCATTCTTTATGGAGTAGGTTTTATTGTAAAAGAGTTTATGGTTTAGCTGGAATGCAGGGCACTACTTAGCTTATTGCTTTGGCTTGGCTCTAGGTGAGCCCAGGAGTGCAGTCTCTGAGTGATTTCTTTTGTCATAATCAGTGTCAGTTGTCTAGATATAACACAGTGGACTAGTCTGCTGAAGTTCATAGGTATAGAAATACGGCTTTGAGGTGAATAAGGGCTTCCTTGGGTGTGTAGCTTTGGTCCACAGAGAGTTCAGTGTCAGCCTTCCTGGCGAATGATAGCCAGGGCCTTGTTCTTCATGCTAAGGGAGACAGAATTGGCTGTCCCTTTGCCCTACAGGCAAGCTTGAGTGATGACAGGGTTTGTGGCACTAATGGCTGTGGCTCTAGGACTATGTGATACAGATGGACCCTTCCTCGAATCATGCTAAAAGAGTCCAACTGATTCTGTGGCTAATAATACCAACAGCCCTTGTCCTAGGGCTGGAGAATGTGAACTGGATCCTGTTCCAGTCCTACAGAGTAACTACAAGGCTTACAGGAGACTTTACACTGGAGGATATAAGTCCAAGATGGAATGCAGGTAGGTTCTTCCCTGTGTCCACCAGCTAGATTCCAGAGTCACTGAGCAATTAAGAATGAATTGTTACAGTCCTAGTGTTGCAGGATATACTAGGGTCATTACCCAGATCTCTCAGGGTGGTAGTGGGTTGTTTTTATGGGCTTATTCTAGTGTTAGTTCCCAGAAGCTAAAGTGAATGCCCCTTGCTCATGTAGAATGCATTAGCATAACTCTGAGGCTAGTGCCCCAAAACTCCCACAGTTGCAGCATGCAGGAGATCTGTCCTTTGTCCCACAATTGTCGTGATTCTGTCTATGATGTGGTAAGAGAACAGTGGTATTCTGTGTGATTTTTTGCTACTGAGCATGCTACTCTGTGGGAGTTGGGGAGGGGAAGCAAGCAAAATGGCTTCCTTGCTCCAAGCTTGGCGGTTGTCAGAGCCCAGTCAGCTCTCCAGCTGAAGTAAGCCAGTGGGTGACTGGGGACTTCCCTCTCAGCTAAAACTGCAAATGGTAGGATGCATAGCGATTTCTTCCTAGCATCGTGTGGCAAGATGGTGGCTCGCAGTTGGCAGCTGGCTTCTCTGTGTGGCTGGCTCAGTGGTGTCTCTGTCTTCTCTCCTCTTGTCCTGCAGAGTCTTCATTTGAAAATGTCATTTTAGAAAATGGGGAAGAAATCAATCTCTCTGCCCTATCAGAAAAGCCAACCCAACTCATGGGGCCTTAAAAAGAACAAACTCAGGGGCCAGCGCTGTGGCACAGTGTGTTAACACCCTGGCCTGAAGCGCCGGCATCCCATATGGGTGCCAATTCGAGACCTGGCTGCTCCACTTCCCATCCAGCTCTCTGCTATGGCCTGGGATAGCAGTAGAAGATGGCCCAAGTGCTTGGGCCCTTGCACCCACGTGGGAGACCCAGAAGAACCTCCTGGCTCCTGGCTTCGGATCGGCACAGCTCCGGCCATTGCAGCCATCTGGGGAGTAAACCAGCGAATGGAAGACCTCTCTCTCTCTCTCCCCACCCCCTCACTGCCTCTCCTTCTCTCTCTGTGTAACTCTTTCAAATAAATAAATAAATATTAAAATAAAAAAGAAGAAGAAACTCAGGCTGGCAGACAAGTGATAAGTGATGCAGGAACCACAGAAGAACATATCTAAGCTCATAAATTCAAATCTCAGAAACTCTGAACAAACCAATTTCCTGCTTTAGGCTTTAGACCCCAAGAAAGTGCCTGTAGGAAGGACAATCAGAATCCATTCCAGAAAGTCCAAGGTTTGCTGCAATTTCAAGCACACTCAGCAAATTTCCAAAGCCCAGAGAGAAGAGCAATCTGAGCTGATCATCCTAAGCCCTCTGTTCCACTGGAAGCTAAGTCTTCTTCCCAAGTGACGTCAACAGCCACATGGGAACAAGGCCCACATGATTGAAGGGTTCCCTTTACCTGTGGCTACCATTGCTCTCTGCATGAAAAGAGAGAAAGAATAGCAGACAAGATAAGGCAGACTGAGCAGTTGCTGGCTGGTGCCCTTATAAATATGCTTCAGTTGTCCAGAATAATTGCTTCCAATAAAGGCCAAACATACAATTCTGACAGGGATGTCCTTATGAGTTTGTGCTGCTTGTAAACCTGTCAGAAGAGATGCCTGCTTTTATTTCCATCTTTCAACCAAGCTAACAAGTCAGGTTTTTTTTTTTAGGAAATCATTTCAGATGTTTCCTTCAAAGCCAGGTTTAAAAGCTAGATGGGCCCCAGGGGCCTCATTCTTATTAGGCTGGCTTCTTGCTTTCTTTCCAGAAAGTGGTGACACTGAGATTCCTTACAGCTCTCTCTCACCCAAATCCATGCCTCCCTTCCATTCCCTATCTTGGTAATAGCTGTCACTATTTTCTGATAGTTCTGGAATCTCATAGTCCTTCCCCGTTCTTCTAAAACACCCACACATAACCAGTTGCAGTATGTTCTAAAGATCTCTGATCTGTGACCAGATCTCCATTTGCAAGGAGAGGCCCTCAGTGCCTCTCACCCAGGTAGAATGCAGAAGTCTCCTCAGCAGTGTCCTGCCCTCTACTGCCGCCCCCTTAGAACAAGCTTCTTCCTAATAAGCTGACCATTTGGTTCAATCAAACCACTGCTTTCCTAAAATCATTCACTGCAGTGCCATCACATGGAAGAAGAAAGCCAATCTCTTCAGCAAGTTACCCAAGACCTTTGCTTGCATTCTGTCCTCGTGCTACCTCTGCTCACACTTACGCCACAAGTGCTCCGGCTGAACAGAGCCATCTGCCAGTCTTTCATGATGCCAGGATCTGTCACCCTCCAAGTCTATGTGTTGTCTCTTCTTACAGAGCTCTTCTACATGTCCTCCCATCTTCTTCTTCACTAATTCATTTGGTGCCACGAGCGTTTCGGGGAGTCTGGCCAGCAGACTCAACCCAGGGCCCGCGAGGACAGTTTCTCGGGCAAGAAAAGAATGAACGACGTTTATCAGTCTTCAGTAGACTTTTTCTTAGAGAAAGTAAACGTGACAGAGGGAGGAGGAAAGGAGGAAAGGAGAGGAGAGAAAGAGAGCTTCCGCCTTACACCCGCGGCTTATATACAAAATGCGACCAATCAGGAGCAAGCTAGAGTCCATGCAACAGGCACACCAATCCGGTCTCTGTTCACGTGAAGGGCACGCGTCGTTCAGCCAATCAGGTGAGGTGTCACGCAGCAGGCAGGCAGGCAGACTCACTGCGGGGGGTCCTGCCGCCATCTTGTCAAAACCGAAAGTAAAAACCTCCGCCTAACGATACAGCCTCGGACTATTCCCAGACATTTTGGTTAATGTCAACTCAGCCTTCCGGACTCAACTGAAACATCAAATAATTGGGAGGCTTTTTGCCACTTCTCCGCCACACTCAGATAGCTAGTTTGAAAGCTATGTGAACCCCTATGGTTTTAGGTAGGCTTCCTGTTTTTGTTCCTGTAACCCCAGGTTTCTCGATCCCAGCACTTTTGGCATTTGGGACTGGCTAATTCTTTTTTATAGGGCACTGTCATGTGCATTGTAGGATATATCTGGCAGATACCACTAGCATCCTCCTCTGTTGTGACAGCCAAAGATGTCTCCAGACATTGTCCCATGTCCCCTAGGAGGAAAAATCATATCCCACTGAGAACCACTGCCAGAGTATTACATAGACATCATCCCATGACTTGGAGGGAATCATAGCTTAGTTGAAAATTTTTACCACTGAAAGGAACATCCTTGCTGAAAGAAAAATTTTCTTTCTTATCATTGTAATCCCATTACCTACAATAACATCCATCCCATAATACATGCTTGATAAATTTTTGGTGTATGAGTGAAAATAAATGAGCAAATGCATGTCAAGTAATCATCACGTGGAATTGCTGTTCATTTCTGGGACAGAAAGAGGAAAAAAATTCTCAGACATTCTTCCAGGAAATGCCAGGAAAACAGTTTTGAACTGTGTATTCTAAGCTGTGTAGAATTACAGCTAGAATCAAAGGGATTTTAGGGGTCAGCTAGCTCCACCACCAACTTCTTTGATTTGAGAAGATAGAGACAAATAGATAAAATCAGTTCTGTGTGTGTCACACCACGTGTGTAACAGAAACTCATCCTGAGTCTCCTTTTTGACTTTGGAAGAGCTTCTTGCTCCTGTCTGCAAACAGGGCACTTGTCATAAGAACTTCATCGTGCCAATGTGTATAAACAATCTGTTGCAGGTCTCTCTGAATCTATCCTGTCAGTATAGCTGCTACCTCTCTGTCTTGATAATTTGCAGGTATTTTACCTTGGGTAAAAGTGTAGCTGATGTTTTAGGGCCTGTCACTTTGCATTGGTAACCACGCAAGTTATTGATGATATTTCCATTTCTTTCTTTCTTTTTTTTTTTTTTTTTTTTTTTTTTTTTTGACAGGCAGAGTGGACAGTGAGAGAGAGAGACAGAGAGAAAGGTCTTCCTTTTGCCGTTGGTTCACCCTCCAATGGCCGCCGCAGCCGGCGCGCTGCGGCCGGCGCACCGCGCTGATCCGATGGCAGGAGCCAGGAGCCAGGTGCTTTTCCTGGTCTCCCGTGGGGTGCAGGGCCCAAGCACCTGGGCCATCCTCCACTGCACTCCCGGGCCACAGCAGAGGGCTGGCCTGGAAGAGGGGCAACCGGGACAGAATCCGGCGCCCCGACCGGGACTAGAACCCGGTGTGCCGGCGCCGCTAGGCGGAGGATTAGCCTAGTGAGCCGCGGCGCCGGCCATGTGATGATATTTCCATTTCAAACAACTTGTTCTGAGCTCTCCATCCCAATGGCACATTCTAGTTTAAAGAAAATACTGCAGGATACTGAAGAGGAGAGGCAGGCTTTGAATAGAACACTTCTCCAGACACTAATGCTCAGCCTGAGGAAAATAAACTAATCTAAACAAAGCCATTAAATACCCATTAGACAAGATTTCCACCCCCACACCCATAACAATGATATTCTGCCTTGAGCAGTTTACTCGTCTTTGCATACTGAAAACAACTCCGTTTCTGTCCTTCTAGTATCCAACATCGCAAACCAAAGCCAGGTTGTAAGAGTGATATACTTTTAAACTTAAAAAGGACAGGTTGCACCATTAGGCATTTTCAAGGCCACACAATTCATATTCTGGTAGCCATAGGGATGAAGTAACCTGTGCATTCACAGGGAGCTGAGAACAGAGCTGCTCAACTGGAAGATCAGTCCACTGCACAGTGACCTCCTGTTTAAGCTCCTCTGGTGTCAAAGCTTCTTCTCTCATGAACTAGCAAAACAGACAGACATTGTCTTTATTGTCTTTCATTTTTGCTTATGCAGGCTCCCTGAAATGGGGGGAGAGGGTTTTTTTGTTACTAGAAGGCTTGACTGAGATGAGATTATATTCTACTCTTTGCTCCTCTTCATTTCTGGGAGAGAAAGAGGAAAAAAAGAGAGATACTGAAACCCTTGGGGGTTTCCCATGTGGGCATCAGTTCGTGTCCTGGATCCTCATCTTCCAATTCAGCTCTCTGCTTGTCGCCTGGAAAAACAGTGGAAGATGACTGATGCTTGGGTCCCTGCACCTATGTGGGAGACCCAGAAGAAGCTTCTGGCTCCTGGCTTCAGATCAGCCCAGTTCTGGTTGTTGCAGCCATTTGGGGAGTGAAACATCAGATGGAAGATCTTTCTGTTTGTCTCTCCCTCTTTCTGTCATTAACTCTACCTCACAAATAAATAAATCTTTAAAAAAAAAAAAAAAAGCAAATCTAATCTACCTCGCTGTGCGTCAAACTCTTCTATTGCCAGAACTGTCTGGATAAAGTTCCTTAACAATTTGGCCTCCCCTTTCCCTCCCTGCCTCAAGCCTCAATGCTCCCTGCCTGTAACTCTATGCCACATAGATAATGATAATGCCACTTGCACTTCACAAAAAGGCCATCTTTTCTCTTTTCTCAGATCCATTGATAACTGCTGCCTTTATCTGTTAAAAAAAAAAAAAAAACTCACTTGCTACCCTTCTCCTATTTGGACAATTAGAAGTCATCCCTCAGGTGTCAGGCCAAGTATTGCCACCTAAAAAGACGTTTCTGGTCCACCAATTGGCCCTACATTCTCATCCACAGAGCTGGAAGCTCTGGTTCTCCAAGAGGCCTATTCCTGCACAGCAATTCTCACTTTGTAGTAACCACTGATGAGCCAGACACACTGCTGATGTCTATGTGAGTTATAGCAGAGGTTCCAAACTAAGTTCTTATGAGCCTACTCTGAAGTAGAAGTATTTTGTTTGAGTTAACTGTGTTTAACCTTTTATTAATTGAATGATTTTTTTAAAAAAATTAGGATATTTCAAATAGAAAATATGAATGTACAGCTTCTTCTGAAAAATGATTACAATTGGAAATATTGGATCCACAAGTCTAAGCATGCCAATGAAAAGATATACTAGCATTTGTGGCTACTCATCCTAATGACTGTATTCGTTTGCTTGAGTTTCCATAGCAAGATGCCACAGATTGGGATCTTGAAGAACATAAACATATTTGCTCACAATTCTAGAGGCTAGAATTCCAATAACAAGATGTCAGCAGATTTGATTTGCTCTGAGGTCCCTCTCATTGCCTGCATCTGATTGCCTTCTCCCTGTGTTTGCATTTGGTCTTTCCTCTCTACAGGTGCACCCCTGGTGTGGGGAGCAAACCGGACTAGACTGAGTTACTGGAATTAAGACTTATTCTATGCATCTGCTCTCCCACAATGTGGCGCTGGGAGAGAAGTGAACAGCTTCTACACAGCTGCCTCCAGTTCAACCAATAAACTGTAGGACTTGCTCCTGATTGGAGAGCAGCGTACTCGGCGTGTGGGCAGCCGAGTTGGGATTGGCGGAGGAGGACTATAAAGGAGGAGAGAGACGGCATGCACCAGGAACATCTAAGGGGAACATCTGAGGGAACACCTGTGCAGCCCCCGAGAAAGCCGGCCGGCGGTGTGCTGCTCCCCTGCGGAAGTGGGGAATGTGGCCAGGGGGAACTGCCCTTCCACGGAGGTGGAAGGGATAGTAGCCAACCCGGGAAGAACCAGCAGCAAACCTGGGGAGGGCCAAGCAGATGAAAGAACAGCGCAGGGTCCTGTGTCGTTCCTCCACGAAGAGGGGGAGCGACATAATGGTGCCGTGACTCGGATAGGAAACCTAGGACGGATAGGAAACCTAGGACGGATATGAAACTTAGGAGGGAAGAAACGGGAAGAACTGGGAAAATACCGGAGAGAGAGACTAGCAAACAGCCTAGGGAAAAGCCAGACGAAAAGGGTGCCGGAAGAAGCTATTGAAAGCCTAGGCATAGATTCGGATACGGACTACGGGGGGAAGCTGGGAGAAATCTCTAAGGTCAAAAGCGAAAGTGAAAGCTAGAACAAACAGACTCGGATGCGGACTGTGGGGAGAGGCCAGGAGAAATGAGGGAGGAATATTGTTGGAAGAAAACTTAGGGAAACATACCAGGTAGAGAAAAGTGTTAGGGAAATTGAAGCCGCGGGGGGCAGGCCGAGGCTGAAACGAAAGCCACTTTGGGATTCTCAAGTTAGCCCAGGAATGGGGGGCGAAAAGTTGAAACCAGAAGCTGAAACGTAAGCCAGATTGGGATCCGTCTGATTAGCCCGGGGAGCAAAGGACGGGGAGCCAAATCGTGGGGCGGAGACGTATGCTGGGTTGAATTCGCCAGGCTAGCCCGGGGAACTTGGATTGAATGCTAGTGGTGGAGACGCAAGCTACGCTGTGTGACTCGCGGAAGCTGCCGCGTGCAGAGAGAGCACGGGGCGTGAATAGATAGGCAACGCGGGGCTGGCGCGAGGCTGTGGTTCAGACGCGAAAGGGCTAGTGAAAGACTGCGGGGTGTGCGCGCAAAGCCGAGCCTTGCAGATGAGAGAGGCGCGGGCTGAAGCGGCTCAGAGCCGGCGAGGCGCCGAGAAGCAGCCTCGGGGCGGAGCCCGCCGGCGGGGCGAGGCGCCGGGAAGCCGCGCGGAGCCGTGAAGCTGCCGGCAGGGCGAGGCGCCGGGAAGCTGCAGGGATAAGAGAAATAGAAGTTTAGAAGTAAAGTGAGAGAAATAGGAATGCTGGAAGATAGAAGTGGAATGGGAGAGATAGGAATGCCTGGAGATAGAGAAATAGAGAAAGAGAAAGGCCTCCCCACAATACAACAATGTGAGAGCTTGGATTCGGTCTGCCTGATTAAGTGAGGCGATGAGCACCTGCGGCGGCTAGCAGCTTATGCGCCACAGGTCACCGAAGACAGGCACGAATTAACATCAGTAAGGCCTCCCCACAATACAACAATTAGGAGGCTTGGATTCGGTCTGCCTGATTAAGGCGGTAAGCACCAGCAAGCGGCTCGACCAGAGTATGAGCTGCAGGTCACCCAAGATAGGCACGAACCAACACTAATAAGTCTCCCCCACAACACGGCAATGAGAAAGCTTGGATTCGGTCTGCCTGATTAAGGCGGTAAGCGCCAGCAGGAGGCTCGACCAGAGTATGAGCCGCAGGTCACCGAACAGAGGCACGCATCAGCGCCTAAAAACCTCCTCACAACATGGCGAAGAGAGGACCCGGATTCGGTTTGCCTGATTGATAGGACTTGTAAGAACCTGTGGCAACTCTAGCAAGTAGAGCAGAGTGTGTGCCGCGGGACACCGAAGACAGGCGTGTATCAACGCCAAAAATAAAAAGAAAGGGGGATCTGTGGGGAGCAAACCGGACTAGACTGAGTTACTGGAATTAAGACTTATTCTATGCATCTGCTCTCCCACAATGTGGCGCTGGGAGAGAAGTGAACAGCTTCTACACAGCTGCCTCCAGTTCAACCAATAAACTGTAGGACTTGCTCCTGATTGGAGAGCAGCGTACTCGGCGTGTGGGCAGCCGAGTTGGGATTGGCGGAGGAGGACTATAAAGGAGGAGAGAGACGGCATGCACCAGGAACATCTAAGGGGAACATCTGAGGGAACACCTGTGCAGCCCCCGAGAAAGCCGGCCGGCGGTGTGCCGCTCCCCTGCGGAAGTGGGGAATGTGGCCAGGGGGAACTGCCCTTCCACGGAGGTGGAAGGGATAGTAGCCAACCCAGGAAGAACCAGCAGCAAACCCGGGGAGGGCCGAGCAGACGAAAGAACAGCGCAGGGTCCTGTGTCGTTCCTCCACGAAGAGGGGGAGCGACACCTGGTGTCCTCTGTGAGTCCAAATGGCTATTCTTATAAGGACGCCAATCACAGTGGATTAAGGACTTCCCAATAAGTCTCAGTATAACTTACTCATCTCTTTAAAGTTCCTGTCACCAAATACAGTCACATTATGATGTACAGAGGGTTAGAGCTTCAACATATGAATTTGGTGGAACATACTTCAGCCCATAATAATATACACAATATATACATAATAATATACACAATAATAAACACAGTCGCCAACATACCTCTTAGATAGACAGTTATATACTCATCCCCTCTCGTTCATTTGAGACCATCTCCCCAGGCCCAAAGTCATTTGTGTTCATGATCGTATGTTATCCTCCCACTTCCTCTGTGAAATGTTTTGTGAAATTTGTCCTCTCTTTGTGAAATAGGTTCTGCAACTCTGGGTTCTATGCTATTAATTATTAAATTACTCTGCCTTTCAACATGCTATAGTAATGCGTTTATCTTTCTCTACTCCTAGATTACCTTAAAAACAGGGACTTTGCCTTTTTATTACTTGCACCTTAGGACCACAGAGCAACATAATGGTACCAACAGCAAGCTCTACATTCCCGTTCTGTGACTTAGGAGAACTTAACTTAATTTCCCTATACAAGGGGTCTTTGAAAAATTCATGGAAAATGCCTGTCATGAAAAAAAACTATGCATGGAGTCCCAATTTTTTGGACCACAATAATCTCATACTAACTTCTTTTAAAATACCTTAACAAAATCTAGTTAAAGCATTGAGAATGATGAGACATCAGTTTGGAAAAAGTTCCTATTACAGCAGCATGGATTCTGCTATAATGGAAGCAAGAAAAACATGAAACTTACAATGAAGCTTTGGTGGAAGAGTGGTGAAAGTACTGATACTTTGAAAAGAGTTTGTGGGAATAACATCCCAAAGAAATCAGTTTGCAAATGGGCAACTCATTTTAAGAAGGGGCAAAACAATTTTGAAGATGAAGTCCTAATAGCAGACCATGTGTATCAATTTGGAAAGAAAAAATTAATCATTTTTAATGCCTAACTGAAGGAGATTGATGATTCATAGCAGAAACTGTAGCTAACACCAATTGTCTTGACTTACACATTTCCGACTCAATGGGAAAATCTGGGCACCCAGATCAGCTGCAGATTAGAGGAGAGCTATACAGGGGAATTTTAAATGGAAGAGATCAATATCTATAAGCATTTCTTTCAAAAATTATAATAGATGATTAAAGAGGCTCTAGCGATACAATCCTGAAGAGAAAGCACCATCAAAGTAATGGCAACCAAGAGTTGGAAGAGGCCCAGTCAAAGCAAAAGCAGGCCAATTGAGAGCAATGGTCATGCAATGTTTTTGGGTACTCAAGGCATTTTTCTTGCTGACTTTTTGTGTAGCCAAACAATGATAACAACTGCTTGTTATGAGACTGAGAAATGTATCCCAGCCTTTCACAGAAAAATGCTGGGAACTCTTCACCAGAGAATCCTTCACCATAGCCAGGGCCATGCTCCTGCTCATTCCTCTCATCATACAAGCACAACTCGTGAGAGTTTCCAATGGGAAATCATGAGGCATCAGTTCTTATGGTGCTGTTTGACTCCTGATTTCTTTTTGTTTCCTATTTTTAAGACATCTTTAAAGCTCCCCCTTGGTTCTTCAGATCATTATGTGAAAACACTGAGTTGACAGGCTTGAACTCCCAGGACCCCTAGTTCTTTAGGGATAGGCTAAGTGGCTGACCCTGTGGGTCACAGAGATGTCTCAAATCTGGTGGAGCTTACGTTGATTTTTTTATTTTATTTTATTTTATTTTTTATTTTTTATCTTTTCATTTAATTTTCCACAAATTGCAGTTTTTGTATTTAATCTGTAAAATGGGGATAATCATTCCTATCTTTGAAAGTTGTTGAGAGAATTAAGAGTTAATACACACAAAAGTTTCAAAATAGCACTTAGGCAATAGTAGTTATTCAATAAATATTGGCTTGTTTTAGCATTATAAGAACTTTGGTAGAGCCTGCAGCCATTCATTCAATATTTATTGAGCCAGGCACTCTACTAAGCATAAAAGTTATAAAGAAAATTGAGAGAAAAAGAGAGATGGAATATTAAACATGGACTCTAATTATAGATTTGAATCCAAAAGGCCAATTTTTGGAATATCCACTGGAGCATCAAAAGATATTTCCCACATATCCAGTGGCCTTTAAAACATACTTCAATCTTCATGCAACATAACCTCATAATTGTAAATTATATGAATAAATTCCCTCCCCAACTCTCATACTAGGAAGTTCAATTATTTTGTGAATTATTTCTGCATAAATGTTTCTTGACTTGTTAAATCAATAATATTTTGTTATCAATTTTCTCCTCTCTATTTCTAAACAAAAATTTTTTTTATCTTTTATTTAATGAATATAAATTTCCAAAGTACGACTCATGTGTTACAATGGCTTCCCCCCCCCATACCGTCCCTCCCACCCACAACCCTCCCCTTTCCCACTCCCTCTCCCCTTCCATTCACATCAAGATTCATTTTCGATTATCTTAATATACAGAAGATCAGCTTAGTATACCTTAAGTAAGTATTTCAACAGTTTGCTCCCACACAGTAACATAAAGTGAAAAATAATAGATGATTTTTTTTAATGATGATGAAATCAGATCAGACCTATTGTCATTAATTTCTAAACAAAAATTATCAACTGTCTTTCACATAAATGATATATGTTTTGCTGGTGTATTTTCTTTTTATTGATATATCATGAGAGACAAAGCAACAGGTGTAAGAATTTCTTATTTTTGAGTATTGCCTTATCCCTAATTCTAGCCTAGAAATCTTGGTTTCTGCCACTAAACTAGTAGTATTTGTCAGAACTAAGTTTCCAAACTCCGAGCTGACAGCTGACAACAGGAATTTGACCTGGTTCATGTGTTGTTGGTTTGAAAATGCTGGTGATGAAATCATAGAGCAATGCCTGTGTCTCACCCAGAGGGATCCCTCCGCACAGTCACAGGGAGCACCCCTTCCAGCCAGCCCTCTCATCAGGCCAGCCCCTATGAGGAAGGAGACTGTCGTTGGAGTGAAGCACACTAAAACACAGGAAGCACTGCTTCTGTCATCTTAGTCAACAGTCACCACAGCTCTCACTGCAGGCTCATTTTGAGCCAGAAATTGTGCTGAATGTTTGGTTTTTTTTTTCATGTTATTTATCTTCAACACCCTATGAGATTTTATTTCAATTTAACCTTAAAAAAAAAAAAAAAACCACAGGTAATCCATAAGCTGTACTTTGGAAATTTATATTCATTAAATAAAAGTTAAAAAAAAAAAAAAACACAGGAAATTTACCAGAGTAGAGCCAAGTTGACATGCATCTGACTTAAGATTCCGGAACACATATGATTCATTTACCACAAACCCTTTCCTGTATTAGCACTGCAAGATAGTGGCAAACAAGGAGACTTGGGTCCTTGCCCCTGATTTATCTCAGACTTCTGTGTAACCTTCAGAAAAGTACTGCCCAGTCTTGGGCATAACAGATGGATTCCACTATAAGATTGTACAAAGATATCACTACTTTTGACATTTCACTCAAATCACCCTTAGTCTTCTTACCTCTGATCTCATCTTTGCTGGTTTCACACTTAGGTCCTGCATATTCCCTTAGGCTTTCTTTGCTTGAAGAACCAGTTGGACACATTTCACTGTTTCAATTTGATATTCAACCTGTATCTCCACTTTCATTCATTTCCTATATGCCTCACATTCCCATCCTGAGAAGAGATTGGGCAAGTCAATTCCTCTAAGTATCATGAAGCTCATTTGAATAAGAGATTTAGACTAGATTAGCTCAAATCATCATTAGCAAAATTATTGCTAGAAATCTTACCTTGAAATCCTCCATTTTACTGGAGAGAAGTAATACTTCATCCCTTACTCCCAGGTCTTACTGGATGACCAAAGTCACATGTTTGCCTAATCACATCTAAAGCACATAGTGAAAAAAATTTTCCCACAAAGAAGGACTTATATTTTCATTCAACAGGATCACCTTTCCTTTTTTTACCAAAATTTTAAAAACACATCCTATTGTACTTTAAGGAAATGACTTCTGTCTTAAATAAATGTTCCTCAGGAACATAAAAAGGGAATTTAAAAAAATAATGGAGGGAGGGAGGAATCGATTTGGAACAATTCTGTTTTATATGATTATGCTTAATCAATTTTTTTCTACTCATTATTGAACATTAACTCAAAAGTTTTCATGGCCAAAAGGGAAAAATGTTATAAAGGATTAATTTCCCATTGTTCTACTAATGAAACAATTTTCCACTTGTCATTCTGAATGTCTCAAGAGAGATAGCATTTTCCAACCATAAAAAAGTAGTAGAATTGGTTGTGGTGTAGAAGATAAGGAATGTAAGGACATTCACCATTTCCACAGAGCCCTACTTCACATATTACTCTAAATGCCAAGTGCATTCAAATCTCATATCTGTAAAAAATGTCTAAGAGACATGGAGTCTTACTGTGAATGACCTCGTTGTTTACTGGAGATACAAACCTATTCTCCCAAATGCCCTTTCAATGTGAATAGTCCAGAAACATTGGATTTGAAGATTCTGGCTCTATTGCTTGATTGACTATGTGAATGTGCCCAGGTGATGTCTTGTTCTGAGCCTACATGTGTGTCTTTAGAATGAGAATGATAATAACTATTTCACAGGTCTAGTGTAGGAATCAAATGAAATTATGGTTATGGACATGCTTTGTAAACAGTAAGGCAGAACAGTTAAGAGTTTGGACTCTTGACTCATGCTTCCTAATTTTTACTTCCAATTCATCATTTTTACACTGTGGATGTCTTCATAGAACTGAGATAAAACACTAATAAAATTTGTATGGAAGGCCGGCGCCGCGGCTCAACAAGCTAATCCTCCACCTAGCAGTGCCAGCACACCGGGTTCTAGTCCCGGTCGGGGCGCCGGATTCTGTCCCGGCTGCCCCTCTTCCAGGCCAGCTCTCTGCTGTGGCCAGGGTGTGCAGTGGAGGATGGCCCAAGTGCTTGGGCCCTGCACCCCATGGGAGACCAGGAGAAGCACCTGGCTCCTGCCTTCGGATCAGCGTGGTGCGCCGGCCGCAGCGTGCTGGCCACGGCGGCCATTGGAGGGTGAACCAATGGCAAAGGAAGAGCTTTCTCTTTGTCTCTCTCTCTCTCTCACTGTCCACTCTGCCTGTCAAAAAAAAAAATTTTTTTTTCGTATGGAACCACAAAAGAGCCCAAATAATCAAAGTTTCCTGGATCAAAAAGAACAAAGTGGGGCTGGCACTATGGCATAGCAGGTAAAGCCACCCCCTGCAGTGCTGGCATCCCATAAGGGTGCCGGTTCCAGTCCCGGCTGTTCCTCTTCCAATCCAGCTCTCTGCTATGGCATGGGAAAGCAGTAAATGGCCCAAATCCTTGGGCCCCTGCACCCGCATGGGAGACCTGGAAGAAGCTCCTGGCTCCTGGCTTCGGGTCGTCACAGCTCTGGCCATTGTGGCCATTTGGGGAGGGAATCAGTAGATGGAAGACCTCTCTCCCTCTCTCTCTCTCTCTCTCTCTGCCTCTCCTTCTCTCTCTGTGCAACTGTGACTTTCAAATAAATAAATAAATCTCTCTAAAAAAAAAAGAACAAAGCAAAAGGAGGAGACCTTAAAATATATCACAAATTTACAATAATTAAAACAGCATGGTGTTGGCATTGATCCACAGACCAATGGAGCAGAATAGACTCCAGAAGTAAACACACAGACTCACAGCCAACTGACTTTTTAAAAGATGCTAAGAATGCACATTGAAAAAATTATAGTCTGTTTAATAAAGGTGCTGGGGAAATTGTATATTGATTTGCAGAAGAATGAAACCAGATCCCCTCTCTCACCATGTGCAAAAATCAACTCAGAACGGACTAAAGACCTAAAATGTGAGACCTCAAACTCTAAAAATATTAGAAGAAAATACAGGGGTAAAAATTTTCAGGACATGGAAATGAACAAGAGTTGCTAGACCAGACCCAAAAATCACAGGAAATAAAAGAAAAAATAGAAAAATGAGATTTCATCAAGGAGCTTCTTCACAGCATAAGAAACAATCAGTAGAGGGAAGAGACAACCTGTATATTTGCATGTTATATTTTGAGTTTATTAACAAGGAGTTAATATCCAGAATACACAAGAAATTGAACAACTAAATAGCAAAAAATAAAAATAAAATATCATCACCAAACCTAAACCAACATTTCTTAAAGGAAGACATACCAATAGCCAACAGTGCTCAACTTCACTGAGCATCAGAGAATTGCAAATCAGAACTCCAATAAGGACAAAAAGTAACAAGTGTTGGCAAGGGTGTGGGGAAAAGGGAATCCTTGCACTCAATTGGTAGGAATGTAAATAGTAGAGTCATGCAAAGCAGTATGGGGTTTGTTTCATCACAGAAACTAAAGATAGAGCTATCATGTGATCCAGCAATCCCACTCTGGTTATATACCCAAGGGAGCCAAAATCTGTCTGTTGAAGAGACATCTGCATTTCCATGTTTATTACAGAACTATTTCCAATGGCCAAGAAATGGAAACAACTTAACTGTCCATGAAATGACTAATGGATAAAGAAAATACAGTACATATAAACAATGGGCTATTACTGAGTCACAAAAAAGATGAAATTTTGCTATTTGCAAAAACATGGATGGAACTATAGGTCATTTTGTTGAGTGAAATAAGCCAAGCACAGAAAGATACATGATCTCATTCATATGTAGTCTAAAAAGGTGATCTTATAGAAGTTAAAAATATAACTGGTTACCAGATGCTGGGGAGGGAAGTGGGGAGAGTGGTTAGGGGAAAGGTTTACTGGTGAGTACTAGTTAAGGTACTATGTATTTCTCTATTTAAAGGAAACTTAGAAGATAGGATTTGGGGTGTTTACAGTATAAAGAAATATTAAATGCCTGAAAGGATAAGTGTATTTACTCTATCAGCTATTACACAATGTACGCATGTAACAGAACATCACATCGTATCCATAAATATGCAAAAATTTATGTCCACTAAAATTGTTTAAAAAATAAAAAGGACAAAACACAAAAATTTTTAAAAACTTGTGGATATTGCCTTTGCCTTTCAATTCTCTAGTCTACAAGTTCTTTATTCATTGGATGAGAATAACAATAGCACCCATCATTTAGAGAGTTACAAATAACATGATGTTGTCAGTACTTAGCCTATGGTAAAAAGCCAGTCAATGTTATGTGTTCTCAATATCTACATGGAACTGGGTAGTGAACGCTTCAGGCTGGTGGGTTGCAGGGTTTCTGTGGATGTTTGTGTGTCCTTAGTAGGTATTTGTATTTAATTGATGTGCTCCACAAAGACAAAGAAGATAAAAACATGTTATTTCTAATAAGGCTCAAGGTGACCAACTTTCACCATTCATCACTCTCTAGGTTTGACCTCTCCCTTAACTCAGTGGATTTTGTTCATGTTTTTTTCTTGGAAACAATCAGCTGAGGAAATTTAGATGGAGTCTTTTTTGTGAGTCTTCAAGAGCGCATCAGGGTCATAAAAACAGAGTGGTTCTATCTATATGGAAATGTAGATTTCAAATATATTCATTCTAATAATCAAATTATAAGGGAAATGGTCCTCTAATAGGAAGCTAATAAAAGTTGATTCTTAGGGCTGCCTGGAGCTGTAAGCAATAAGGAACAGATTTATATTGTGAAGCTTCTCTGTTTTCTTTTTTTCCCCCATTTTCATGATCTATTCCAGCAGCTAGATGGTTCAGGCTTGGATTAGCAGAAAATAGATTAAGCAATCAGAGCCCTCATTCGGCCAACAACCTCTTCCCCAACCAAACATATCACACACACAAACGCACACAGACACACTTGCTTGCCTCTTGTTTTTAAAAAATTCATGTAGGAGTTTGCCTAAAGATGCTAAATTTACTTCCCTGTATGGCTGGCATTTTCCCCTTCTGGACAATCTGTAAATCCCTGTGGGACTATTGATTAGCCATTGAGACTGTGTTTTGGGTTATGAGGAGACCATTAACAGGGCACAGGAAAGCAAATTTGGCCTAACCAGCTTTTATGTACTACATGGAATGAGAAAGGCAGACTTTTTTTTACCTCTTCATTTTCTAGGTGCTTTCCTTGAAAATGTGGTATTTTAGACCTAATCTAGTTTAAGGAGCTGTGTGTTCATTACTACAGAGAAAGCAGGAGAATGCAAGCTTGAGAGAGCGCGAAAAAATGAAGACAGATCCCTGTCTTGAGGGTTACAATGAATTGTTTCACAGATGAGAAAATATAATAACCAGTCACACATGTCTGGCTGTGATCAAACCGATTCTTCCCACTGGTTTATTCTCATACTGACAGTAAGTCACAACAGCCTAAATGGCAATAAGCAGGAATGGGCAAGTATGTCGGCCAATCAGCTTTGTACTCAGCTGATTTTTCTACTTGGCTATGGAACAAGATCTGCACAAGGCCTTGTGGGTAAAACCTCTTCATCCAGGGAAGATCTTTCCCAATCCCACTTGTCACAACCAAGAGTAGAAAATACCACAGGATCAGCAGAGGGTTATCTCTCAACTATGTGCTATAACACACGGTGTAAGTAACACTTGAGTCATGGAAGTAAGTGATAATATCCATGTTATTGATACCAATATCAAGATGGGGCTGGCACAGCAACCTTAAGACAGGATTGTCAGTGAATCCATCAATAGATCCAACTCCTAGGAGGAAGCAAGACTACCAGTCAAGAAGGTCTAGCACAGAACATCCATTTGCTTTTGCTCCTGTGAAACAATTTAGGTGCCAAGGACACCACAGTATTATCACGTAGGCTGTCCCAGGGCTAACTATTGCCTCAGTAAATATTTTGGACTGGCACAGAGTTTTTATTTTTGTTTTAAATTTTGGATTAAAGCAGAGCCCACCTGCTCCAAATTCCCACCAGGTGCAACCATTTTCTCTTATCTTGCACTCTGCCAGATTTATGTACTTGTGTTACTTATCTCCTTCTTTAAGCACTTAAGTTAGAGACCCTAGGAGAGACAGACTACATAGTTGGGTAGTTTCTAAAGTACACATAAGAGAAATCATGCCTTACATCTAAATGCACTGATGAAAAAATTAGGATAAGAGTTTGCTTTTGCTAAGTATATGGCTAAAGAATAAGAGTCACCAAAGCTTGGGTGAGATCTACAGATGAATGTCGAGACCTTCAAGACACTTACCACATGCACCTGTGGTTGACATGTGCTGTGACAGAAGACAAATGCACACAAAAAAAAGACAAATGCACAAAAATGATAGAACATATCTTAATAGTTTTTATGATTATGGCTTTAAATACCAATGTTTAGGGTCTATTCTTTTTTTAAGATTTATTTTATTTATTTGAAAGAGTTACAGAGAGAGGTAGAGACAGAGAAAGAGGTTTTCCATCTGCTGGTTCATTCCCCAGATGGCCGCAACGGCCAGAGCCAGGAGCCAGGAGCTTCTTCCAGGTCTCCAGGTGCTGGGGCCCAAGGACTTGGGCCATCTTCCACTGCTATCCCAGGCCATAGCAGAGAGCTGGATCAGAAGAGGAGCTGCCGGGACTAGAACTGGCACCCATAAGGGATGCCGGTGCTTCAGGCCAGGGCATTAACCCACTGCACCACAGCGCTGGCCCCTGGGGTCTATTCTTAAAATATACTCTATTATTAAAATTGTTTCACCTATTTATTTTTATTTTTAATAAGGTTACTAGAAGATTTAAAATTAATTTTTTTGCTTGCATTATTTTCTATGGACAACACTGGTCTAGAAGGATCCAAACCACTTACTTCCTTAGGTTCACAGACTTGTTAGTTCTTGCTGAACTTTTCTTAATGAAGAGAAACTAGCAACTGATATCAAAAATAAGAATATGGAGATTGTTCAGTTGTGGGCCAAACTGTGTACCCCCTGCCAAATCATCCGAGGACATCCTAAACCCCAGTACCTCAGAATGTGACTAACTTGGAGGTAGGTTCTTGAAAGAGGTAAGCTAAAATGAGGTCATATGAATGGATCCTGATTTGATCTGAGTGATGGAGATTGCTGGTGTTGTGGCACAGCAGGTTAAACCACTACTTTCAACACCCCCATTCTATATCAGAGCTTGTGTAAATCCTGGCTTCTCCACTTCTGATTTAGCTTCCTGCTAATGTGCCTGGAAAAGTCATGGAAGATGCCTCAACTACTAAGGCCCCTGCCACTCATGTGGGAGACCAGGATGGTAGTTCCAGGATGCTGGCTTTGGCCTGGTGCAGCCCTGGCTGTTCTGAGAATTTAAGGAGTGAACCAGTGGTTGGAAAGCACTTGCTTGATTTCTCTTTCTTTCTCTCTCTGTCCCTACCTCTCTCTCTGCCCCTCTGCCCTTCAAATAAATAATACTTAGATAAGATGAAGATGAAGGAAGAGGAGGAGGAAGTTAAAAAGAGGAAGAAGAAGGAAGTTAAAAGGAGGAGGAAGAAGAAATGAAGTCAAAGACAATCACGGAGAGCAAACCACATGAGAACACAGTGAGAAGGAGGTGATCTGCAAGCCAAGGTAAAAAGCCTCAGAAGAAACCAACTTTGCCAGCACCTTGACATTGGACGTCTAGCTTCCAGACTGTGAGAAAGTAAATTTCCAGTGTTCAAACCACCCAGTCTGTGATATTTTTTTCATGACAACTCAAGCAGACTAACACAGAAGCTTATTGCTTGTAATTTAAGTGTATGAAAAACTAAACATTTCTTATAAGATAGATTTAGCCATTCTTAAAGAGTTGTAAAGCCACTCTATAGTTAATAGGAGTAGATCCCAGAAATGGATGGACTCTGTTAGACTAATTATAATAATAATTATAGAATCCTAAGTAGTAAGGTGTGTTTAATCACCATAGAGCACATAGCATCAGATTTGGCTGCTGAACTCCTGCAGACATTTAAACCGTAAAGTCATGAGTTGATGGTACTATGAGAGTAGAAACTTGTCCAGTTGGGACATTTAGGAAGTGGAACAAGTGGAAATCCTTAGATCACTGGAGACATGCCTTCGAAATGTGGATCTCATAAAAGTGTTGGTTACAAAGGCCAAGTTGTACCCATCTCCTCTGCTTTCTGACTCACCAGATTCTTTCCCCACCCATACTCCACGCTTCACCCCTGCCACTCTTATCAGATCAAGAGGGCTATCTAGTCTTGGACTTGATCCTTCACAGTTGTGAGTTAAATAAATGCTTTTTTCCTTGTAAAGTTAGTTGCCTTGGATTTTTTATAGTAACGAAAAACTGACTGATACACCAAGCTTATTTCTGAGGGCTCTCTAGACACTGACCTGGGAAGAGACCATCACTTTTGAAATAATCCTGACTGTTCTGCAGAAACAACTTTCATGGAGACGAAGGAGCATTGAACTTCCAAGGAAATGATGGAATTTGGTATCCTGGCTTCCCACTGTTAACTGACAATTCAAGATACTTCAGTTAACCATCTTAAGACTCAGTTCCTTGAACTATAAAATGGCAATGGTAATACCTCTCCTGTTGAATCCTTGTGAGGATTACAGGGTATAAGGTTTGTGAAGTGGAGGTGCTTTACAGACTGTACAGTTTTACCTTAAAGCGTGGTGCTGTGAAAGGGAGCTGGAAGCTGCTATCACACCTGCCTCCAAATGTGCAGTTTCAAGGATGCTGGGGTCACAGGTGTCCCAGCGTCACCACTGATGGTGCCCTGTGCAAGTTGCATTCATTCTGACAGCCAGTCAGCATGACAGTGTCTGTGTACCACCAAGGAAAATCTGCTGTAAAGTGAGAAAGTGAGGTGTGGTGACTGGGTGTTCTGTCTGCAATGTTAGACTGACAGGATGAAACGTGTATTGAGTTGAACAATTTCTGAGTGGCTATTCAGATTTTGGTTGTTCTTTTTGCATCATTCAGCAAGTCTTTCAAAGCAAGGACAGTAAATGTGTTCCATGTAAGAAACCAATGCACGCTTTCCTCTCTTACTTGCTTTCAAACCTTTAAAAAACCTAGGAAACTCTATTCCTCTCTCCCTGTTTTCCAGTCTCCTGGCATTTAAAAAAAAATCATTAACAGATGATTCTAAGCTGGTCCTTCTCAGCTTCTTTACTATCAATAGTTGATCCCAGAGATAGTTAACATCTCTCAGCCACCAAGCAAATGATTTGATAATCTAAGCTCTTTGAAGATGTTTATATGGAGCTCCGTGTCTTTCCCTCTGAACCTATTATTAACAGCAAGTAAGATTTTTACTGATTAGCTTTCTAAGTAATAAACTAGTTTATACACAGCATTCCAGTGACCCCTATGTATCATAAGAAAGGGCAAGACTCCCTGCTTTAAAGGAGTTTCCAATCAAGTACTCTTCTGTACTTTCCATGGATTCCATATAGGTCTCTTTCTCTCTCCTCTAACTTCATGGCCCTAAACTTCCTAAATGGTTTACTTTGATCCTTTGATAGGAAACAATTTGCCCTACAATGCAAGTGTACCCAGTGGATCCAGTAAGTGTCCCTCTTTGCAGAAATCTTTCCTGAGATTTGATTAAGCTGGGTAATGTTGCATAACCTACTTAACCTCTATTGGCCTTCAAGTGGGTAATGTTGTACAAGCTGTTTTACTTCTCTGTGCCCTTGCCTCTTAGTGAGACACCAATAGCAATAGCACCTACCTAAGGCACTTACATTGGACACTCCTTACAGCATCAGTGGAATCCATGAGATGCCTAATAGAGTCACATAGGCTATATTTATAACATAAAATATTTACTCTATTGTGATAGCCTGTATTGTCATCTACCAAGGTAAAAATAATTGTTACTATGTATTGAAAATTTACTACATATGCCAGTTACTTTTCTTTTTCTTTTTTTTTTTTATATTTTGACAGGCAGAGTGGACAGTGAGAGAGAGAGACAGAGAGAAAGCTCTTCCTTTGCCATTGGTTCACCTTCCAATGGCTGCCACGGCCGGCGCGCTGCGGCCAGCGTACCACGCTGATCCGAAGGCAGGAGCCAGGTGCTCTTCCTGGTCTCCCATGGGGTGCAGGGCCCAAGCACTTGGGCCGTCCTCCACTGCACTCCCTGGCCACAGCAGAGAGCTGGCCTGGAAGAGGGGCAACCGGGACAGAATCTGGCGCCCTGACCGGGACTAGAACCCGGTGTGCTGGCGCCGCAAGGCGGAGGATTAACCTAGTGAGCCGCGGAGCCGGCCAACCAGTTACTTTTCTTATATTAACTCATTTCATCTTTCCCTAACCTATGAGATACACACAATCATTTTCAATTCTTCAGCTGAAGAAATTAAGACTTGAAGTCGTAGACCCAAGGGCACACACTTGGTAAATGAGAGAAACAGGACTTGCACCCAAAATCCATGCTCCCAACCACTCACTATACATCACTACCCCCATCACTTCCCTTGGGAACTCAGCCCACTAAATCAGTGCCCTTGTGACTGACATAATCCCTGACATGTAAAAAGTTTCCATTCATTCTTTGTTTAATGAAAATAACAACTTTCCAAGGAAAGGCATAACTATTTCAAGTACTTTTTAGACATACAAAATTAATGTGACTGTCACATAAATATGTGGGTAGTTTTTAAAGGGTTAAGCTGACCCAGCTTTCTCATTTTACAAGTGTTGCCATTTACTTTCAAACAGGAAAAGACATAACAAGAATAAATTGTAGGCAGATGTCTCATTTCTCCAATTTATTATTCTGGGGTGAAAATATTGAGTGACATAATGCATCACAGGACTGTCATGACTAAGTGTGGGACAATACATCAAACAGGCATCGCTCTTGGAAAAGCTAACAAACAGGCTTTGGCTAATGATGGATTAAGTTATTGGGATGTTTTAAAGTTATTAACATTATGAGGGATGAGAGAAATGTTTAAAGGCAGAATGTGTATTCCTAAGCAGTACTAATATATGTCTTAAGTCAGGTTTAATATAGGAACCCTGAAAAATCACAGAATTAAGGTATCTCTCCCAACAGTTTCAGAACTAAGGATTCTGGGGTTTATAGAAGAGTGTGAGTGAAAAATGATTCTGTGGGCTAGGCAAGAAAACACTTACAAAGAGTCTTGAGATGGTGAGTCCGGGAGATTGATCCCCACCCAATGGACAACAGAGAATCACATCAGGTTTGTGAGGGAAACAATGGCACTAAGGTGGCCCATAACCCTAGATGAAGCAGGGAAGATGGAAAAAGAGAGGAACTTAATGGCAGTAGGAACAGAGAGGAAGAAGAGAATTAAAGGGATGTGCTATAAGAGGAATGAATATCCTTAAGACTTAACAGAACTTGGATGAGAAGAAAGGAGAACAAGACAGCAGATGAAGACAGATAGAGAAACAGGTTTGAGAAGAAAGAGAAGATAATGGCACATTGGGGTAGGGCAGGGAGAGAGGACAAACAGGTGGAGGCAGGGAAGCAATTGATTACTTTTCCTTAGTGTGGTGCCATCTCCACTCTTAGAATGAAGAGAAAAGATAATCCCTAATTCTTTGACAAAGTGAGTTATTTATTGTTATAACCATGGCCAGCCCAATAATTATGTGTTGCTATTTTTAGAACCATTAGTGCCAAGAAGGTTTGGGAAACTAATCATTTACTACCTTATCAATGTATCTTTGTGTTATGAGATCATTTACATTTTTATTTGTCAAGTTTCCTCCCATACATGAAGTTAACTCCTCTAGGCATCATTGCCAGGAACTCTGAACAGTACCTTTTTAAGACGGGACATAGTTCCTGGTGCCTTGCAAGTTCTCTGGAAAGAACTGTTATTGAATTGATTAGTTAGTTGACTAACCTTCTCTATAAAACTCCCCCACTTCCACAAATTCTCTCACATCAGCTTATCCTTGATCCCTCAAGGACTTTCCTGGGGCTAAGCAGAATTAGCAGATGTGTTGAACTACATACTTTTTATTTTCTTTTTGTTTCTTTTTTTTAAGTTGCTATTATCATTACCATGTTCTGTTATATTTTCTACACAGTCAAGGAATGAATTTCCAGCATACTAAATTGACCCACCAATTTCAGGCT